>NC_031969.2:17893679-18228679 GCF_001858045.2 Oreochromis niloticus | reverse complement strand
CGTTGACACCGTCCACCGCATCGGTCCCAAGAAATCCAACAACAACCAACCCAGGGGAATCATCATTCAGTTTACATCCAGGATCCACCGCGATGCTGTCTGGCGCGCTGCTAAGAAGTCCACCTACCTGAAAGGTAACAACCTAAAGCTGGCTGAGGATCTGTCCCCTGACGACCGCGCCCGAAGAAACACACTCTGGCCCGCTGTGGAAGCTGCGCAAAGAAAACAAGCTGGCGTTCTTCGTAGGAGGTCGTGCATTCGTGGAGGGAAAAGAGATTTTTCCACCCCTATATTGTGATCCAAGGTATTTTGAGGTGAAAACTGAAGTATCTTAAGATTAACTTGGTTTCACTGCCGTTCTTTTTTGTTTGTTTGTTTGTTTGTTTGTTTTTGTTGTTGGACTCATAAAACGATCAGAGTTAAACTGATACAGTTTATTTGTTATAAGTTTATTGGTCTTGAGTTTGGCTGCAATATTTTTGCTGTAATTATTATGAGCAAGCTAAATAAGCTTCTTTTTATTTATTTTTTTATTCTTTTTTGAATAATTAGTTATTTAAATGGAGCAAGTAAATTTCTAATAAGCTCCCTTTCAATGCCCATATGTGAAACGTTTATTTATTTTATTTTATTTATTTTTTACCACATTGGTTTTATTGTTTTAGGCTATTGTATTCTTATTATTATTCAAGTTCACAATTTACTTACTCAGGGGTTGCAGTTCACATCTTATATAGGACTCTCTTAAGTGACCAGGTTCCCAATTCAACTTTTCTTCATTTATTTGGTCTAAGCTTTTTCTTATTTGTCACTTTTAATTTTTGTTACTATCCTTATGTCTCTGTCTGTTATTTCTTTAAATGCAAGAGGTTTAAGAAACAATGTTAAACGTAAAGCTATTTTTTTGTTTTGCAAGCAGTTGTTGTGGAAGTTTTCCACTTAAATAAAGCCTGCAGATGAGCGGTGAGCGGTAGCTAACATTCTTTAATCAAAGCACACAAAGAACAGACAACCAAGCTTGATGGAGAGCCTACATGACCACGGGGCAGGGTCAGCAGAGTCTCACTGAGCCTAGCATGGCTCTCAGTTAAATACCTTCTCCAGGAACAAAAGGCAGTACACAGTTGTTTCACACCTTAAGGTTCACACTCCCTTGCTACCTCCCAGAGTCCTCGAAGAGACAAAAGACTCTTCCTGTGGAGTGGTCTGCTTCCCCCCAACTTCCTTCTTACAGTATGGGTGTCAGACATGTTAAAATCCAGTGGCACCGAGGCATTATACAATAAAATAATGTGATTAGTACATAAGTGAAAGAAATTCCATTACAATCCCACCCTTTGATTCTTAAATCAAGAATCACATTAATACCAGAATTTCTTTCCCGACATTCTGTATATCACATCAACATTATTGTACACTTAAAGGAGTTTCACACTGTGTATCCTCACTTCACTGTTCTCCCACCACCCTTTGTTCATCTTTAATCTTCCGAACAATCTAAGCTCTCACATGCAAATGGCAACAACGATACAGAGGAAAAGTCCTCTCCAGAGTGTCAAAGTACTTTGCATGGCAAAGTGAAACAGCATTAGGTGGTTATATGGTCATGGCTCCTGGTGTCTGTGCTGTTTACAGAGTCATAATTCCAACGCTGGTCTCCCTCTGCGCTGTCACTTTTGGAGCTTGGCACGCTCTCTCCATCCCTTGATTTCTGTTCCAACGCAGCTGTAGATTTAAGGCAGAGCACGTCGTACACCTTAGTTGTCTTCCTCAACGTCAACGGCGAAACTCTTTCATTTTATTTTAAGATTTTGCTGTTCAAAATCTCCTCGTGACAATCCTTTGGAAGCCCAGTGGTGCAGCCCACTGTCGTTTGTCTGCTGTCCTGCAGATGGTCCCTGCTTCTCACTGGTCCTGTTGAAGCGTTCTCTCCCGGTTGTGGTCTGTATCTGCACTTCAGTCTCTTCTTCCATATCTCTCATGTCACGGTCTCTGCAATTTAAAAATGAAAGCTTCCCCCGAAAACCCTCTTTTGCCAAATGTTAGTTTAACACATTTAGACATGCACAATGAAGTTGTGCATTGTCTCTTAAAAATTCCCAGGGATTCTCCCCTGGAGTAGTTTCACTCCAGGCCCTGTCTTAAGAAAAGGTAAAACATTAGCCAGCGGTGTGTCCTGCTGTAAATCATGTGATTGGATCATATGATTAGCCCTCTGCTGTGGAAAAATAGGTGTTAGCGCAGCGCATCTGTATGCACACTTTCTCACAGTGACCTCTGCACTGTAAACAATACAAGGTCATGAATAACACACCCCTGGTAAATTCACAAAGGCACAGAAAGTGGCAATTAAAAGGTTAAGTCAGCATGGCCCAAAAGCCCCTACAACCTGTTGCTGTCACCTTTCTGCTCCTGTAAAAAGAAACATACATACATACATCCACCCTTTTGTCAGGTCAAGGTGGAGGTGCAATCTTGCATACTGGTGTCAAGTCAGTCAAGCTTTTGTCAGTCCAGTCAGTCCCCATTTTTTATTTGCTGACAATAGAACCTTTCGTGACGCAATACGTTTCTACTGCCAGCAATGACGTCATTTCAAAAAAGAAAAATAATTTAGACTGGATTACATCGCTGAATCCTTTTTGGCAGGGACTTGTTTTCTGATTGTCCCAAATAAGTGGCTTTCTCCCGAGCCCATTTTAATTTTGGAGAAGCTCACTTGCGATTGTTCAACATGTTGTGTAGCGCTTTCGATCCCGATCTTGCAGGCCTGATTGAAAAGAGAAAATTGCCAAACAAAAATCTAAGTGCACTGTTAAAAATCAAAAAATATTAAGGCCTCTTTTTAGAAGTTGTCTAAGCATGCTCTCTTAGAATTACAGATCAAAACAAAACTAATTGGCAGGTTCAAAGTGGGACCAAAGGAAAATGCAAAATCCACAAAACTTCATCCACCAGTCACACACCTCACACAATATTCTATTAGATAATGAGTTTTGTTTTCCCCCAAGTACCCAGATGTGTGTCATGATAAGACCTCCCCCACACATCAGAAACAAGAAACTCAATAATCTATTAGTCTCCACTCATCTGACCCCCCTGCATCATTCTGTTCACCCCTGCAATAATTCAATCATCCTTCCCCAAAATAATATTAGTTCACTAGCCTATGTATCACTTCTTAACCCACTAAGTGAACCGGACAAGATGATGGTAACAGCAATGCATGCTTAAATGCTATTTGGTCTTCATGAGCTTCATTGCATGTGTATTTGTGTTAGTAGGTAGGATTAATGCATTTTTCTGTTTGTGTAATTTTTGTGTACCTCTCCTCTTTGCGGTGCTCCAGACACTTTTCAATTCTCCACGCAAGGCAGTCGTTTTTTCTTCCCAGTTTCTTAAACCCAAATTTCATTTCCCACACTAAAACAGCCATGTTCTCCCCTGCTCCTTCCACTGTGGTCTCATCTCATCTCTCCCCCTTGCAGCAGTCCAGTGAGAGTCAGTTGTCTTTCAGCTTTGTCCTGTGTTCTCCACTGTCTCATCTTGCCATTTTGCTCCAAACGTGGCAAATGTCCAACTCAGACAGTCTTTTCAAAGGTCCATTCACACACAGTGAAGTTGCAGCTCGTTCTAAATGCACATCCATCCATCCAGTGATGATGAGGCCATTTTTCTCCTTGCTGTCGCTGTCTTGCACAGCTGCTGCTGCTGGGCCTTTTCTTCACTGCTCAGGACACTGCTGTGAGCTCTTGATATCCATCTCATTGTTCTGGAACTGCATTTCTTGTCTTCAGGGAGAGATTCTTGGAGCTTGTTTTCTCAGGGTGACAAACACATGGGAGTTAAGCTGTAAAACAATTCAGCCAAAACTTGGCTTGAGTGTTTCTAATGATGTTAACCTATAATTTCTTCCGACTGCT
The DNA here is from genome assembly GCF_001858045.2 of Oreochromis niloticus. Taxonomy (NCBI): domain Eukaryota; kingdom Metazoa; phylum Chordata; class Actinopteri; order Cichliformes; family Cichlidae; genus Oreochromis; species Oreochromis niloticus. The sequence goes on along the minus strand of NC_031969.2, from coordinate 18,224,756 downwards.
GCACATGGAAAATTGATCTGGGTCTGCTCTTCACCTGCAAGTGACACACTGAGACATTTTGAACATTGCTCTCATTGCTTAAAGCAACACGTCTCCTCTCTCTGGTTCTGAACTCCCCTTTCTCAAAAACCCAGAGAGATTGTAGTTGTTCTACATTGGAAAAAAAACACCAAACCCTCTTCCTATTTTTTTGTTTATTTTTATCAACAATTCTGCTAAAAAGAAATTTTTTGTGTGTCCACACTAGGGGAGCTGGTGGCCTGCAGTACCACCACCTTCCGCTAGTTGGAAACAACTTTTACATACATTTCTACACTCCTCTCTTTTTTTCTTTTCTTGTTTTTGTTCCCCATTTTCAACATTTTTTTTTTTTTTTTTTTTTTTTTACACACACAATCTTTTCCCACACAACCATTCTCTGCAATCTCACAACATACTTTTACCCACAGTTCTTACCATACAGTCAAACATTGAGTTTTGTCCCTGGCCGCCCGGTGGAGCGCTTGCCGCAGTCGCCTCTCGAGCCGCTAATCCGGCTCTGCTGACTGCCCCTGGAATCTAGATTCTCTATTACTGCACGAGGCGTCCCCCGTGAGGTTCCTTGCCTTCTATGGACCAAGGAACGAACACCGCCACCCCCAGTCTCCTTTGAAGAAGTTAGGATCTTTTAGAAGACGCTAGGGATGTCACTCCGTGATTCTACACGAAGACTCCCTCGGAGCTCTTGCCCTGGAAGGTCGTAACACTTTCACCTTCTTGAGCTCCCCGAAGGCTGCAACACACTCACCTCCTCGGCCAGACACAAAACTTTCGTGACTTGTTACAAGTTAGCTATCACTCACCCATCTGCAGGAGTCCCCTCAAAGTCGATGGTCTCGGTGGTTGCTGAAACACACGGCTCCGTGACTCCTCCATTTCCTTTGCTTCAACAGCCGGTAGGACAAAGGTACCTTTTTCCTCAGGGGTGATCAGCCCGTCCACGGAACCGTTGTTCAGCGACCACACGGACCACCCTGCTCACAGCGCCATTCTGTTGTGGAAGTTTTCCATTAAATAAAGCCTGCAGATGAGCGGTGAGTTGTAGCCAACATTCTTTAATCAAAGCACACAAAGAACAGACAACCAAGCTTGATGGAGAGCCTACATGACCACGGGGCAGGGTCAGCAGAGTCTCACTGAGCCTAGCATGGCTCTCAGTTAAATACCTTCTCCAGGAACAAAAGGCAGTACACAGTTGTTTCACACCTTAAGGTTCACACTCCCTTGCTACCTCCCAGAGTCCTCGAAGAGACAAAAGACTCTTCCTGTGGAGTGGTCTGCTTCCCCCCAACTTCCTTCTTACAGTATGGGTGTCAGACATGTTAAAATCCAGTGGCACCGAGGCATTATACAATAAAATAATGTGATTAGTACATAAGTGAAAGAAATTCCATTACACAGTTCAACTCAGATTTCTGTTTTATACAAGAGTCTCATTCAACAGAACAAGAAAAAACATTTTGGAGATCGCAATGGGGAGATGATCTGTGGATGTCCCATGGTACAGAGCGTGCTGCTGGTGTTTGCATACTTAAAGGAAGATTTAATGGTAAAATCTTGAATTCTGACATAGATAAAGATGGTCATTACATTTTTCTAATAGTTGAGGCTGCTCAGTCTATCTATATTTTAGTCAATGTGTATGGTTTTAACTGTCAGAGGGAGAATAAACTATATTTTGATAGGTTGGAGGAGCGCGCCTACTGCGCTGGTTATCTAAATATCCCAATTCTTTTATTATTTTTGGTGGAGACTTTAATACAGTGTTTAACAGCTATTTGGACCGATGGCCTTCTAGAAGTTAAGACTCTAACTCATTCATAAGACTGTTTGCACAAAGATTTAACTTAGTCGATTCTTGGAGGGATTCTCATTCATCTCAGATAGCTTACACATGGTGTAATAAGACTCAAACCAGGCACTCACGTATCGATTATTGGCTTATCTCAAAAGATTTAGAAAAAGTTAAAACGGATATTTATCCTACACCACTCTCAGACCACAGAATGGTTAGCTTATCAATCCCATTGTCATCCTCCCTAATCACTAAAACCTCTTACTGGAAGCTAAATAGTACCATTCTTGAGCATAAAGAAGTGATTTGTGAAGTTCAGAGATTCATTAAACTTTATTGGAATAAAGCTCTCACAGATAATACATTTTGTAGCAACTGGGAACTTTTGAAATATGAAATTGGAAAATTCTTTAGAAAATATAGTAGTGATTTGGCAAAAAAAGAAGATCTGATGAGACGCAAGTGATACAAAAGATCACATGCCTTACTTCCAAACCAATAGACACTCTCAGTGAATCTGATAAGATAGAACTGGTTGACTTGCAGCATAGGTTAGATGAGACTTACAAACGCAAAGCTGACGGAGCATTTATTCGGTCTCGCAGAAAATGGCTCGAAGAAGGAGAGCAGAATTCAGCCTATTTTTTCAGACTTGAAAAGCATCTAACACCAACTCCATCCTACAACTAAATATTAATGGGACAATTCCTAATGATAAGGATACCATAGCAAAATATTGTTCAAACTTTTATTGCAAACTTTATTCTTCTAGTTATTGCCCTGAAGCTTGTCTGACTTTTTTTAATTCTTTAGACAAAATTACTCAGCTGAATGAGGAGGATAGTCAGCTTTGCGACAGATCAATTTCTTTGATCGAGGTTGCAGATGCTAGAAAACATCTAAAGATTAACAAATCACCTGGAACTGACGGCCTTACTGCTGAGTTTTACAAACAGTTCGCTGACAGTTTAGCCCCATTTCTTTTAGAAGTTTTTAAGGAAAGTATGGATAGAGGTGCACTCCCTCCCACTTTATGTCAAGGTCATGATCACCCTCATTCCAAAACCAGGAAAGGATCCTTGCTCTTAGACAATTGGCGACCAATCTCTTTACTGAATAATGATTATAAGATATTGGCACAAATTCTGGCTAATAGAATGAAACCTGTATTAGATAAAGTTGATGAGAGTCAGTCTGGTTTCATGCAGAATCGTCATATCTCAAACAACATAAGATTAATTTTAGACATAATAGATTACCCAGAACTTGTACAGGATGATAGTCTTATTCTTTTTTTAGACTTTTACAAGGCGTTCGACTCCTTAGAGCATGAATTTATTTTTACTGTTTTAAATAAATTTTGGTTTGGTCAATCCTTCTGTAATGCCGTTCGGACACTGTATTCCAATAGTAACAGCTCCATAAAGCTTGCCACTGGTACTTCCCCAAAATTCTCTCTAAAGCGTGGAGTGAGGCAGGGTTGCCCACTATCCGTATATTTATTCCTTCTTTCTGTGCAACTCCTTAATTCACACATTAAACTCAGTTCTTTAAAAGGCCTGGTCATTGCTAACAGAGAAATACTCATAAGTCAGTTGGCAGACGATACAGCTCTCTTCCTCAGAGACGCCTCGCAAGTTTCAGTGGCCATTAACAATATACAGCCATTCTCTAAAGCTTCCGGGCTTTCACTCAACCTGCATAAATGTGAACTTCTACCAGTTAAAAGTTGTTTAGCAACTTCAATTCATGGAATACCTGTAAGAAACTCTGTAAGATACCTTGGAATTCAAATTATAAAAAATGACCAATCCAGATGTTCCACAAACTTCGCTCCTATTATAGATAAATCCCAAAAAATCTTTAATCATTGGCTACAGCGAGACCTGTCGTTGAAGGGAAGAGTTCTGCTATCGAAGGCTGAAGGCATCTCCCGTCTAACCTATGCTGCCCAGTCACTACATGTTGTTAATACAACCTGTAAGTCAATTAACAAATTATTATACAATTTTTATGGAAAAATAAAACTCACTACTTGCGTAAATCAGTAGCTTTAAATTCATATGATAAAGGAGGTATAAATTTTATTGATTTTGGTGCTCTTAACAACACCTTTAAAGTAAACTGGATTAAAAAGTATTTAAAAAATCCCACCTCTATCTGGAACTTTATCTCACATCATGTCTTCTCTAATTTAGGCGGCCTTAACTTCCTACTGCTCTGCAATTATAGTATTCCAAAAATACCACTGAAACTTTCTCACTTTCATCAACAAATTCTTTTGGCATGGGCACTGATTTACAAACACAATTTCTCTCCACAAAACTGTTTTATTTGGAATAACTGGAATATTATTTATAAAAATAAAATGCTTTTTTTAAATAACTGGTTTAATAATGGAATAATCTTGGTTAGTCAGTTATATAAAGAAGATGGACTCCTATATAATTACTCTGAATTCCTCAGGAGATACAATGTACCGATAACGCCTAAAGAATTCTCAATAGTGTTCGATGCCATCCCATCTGGTCTGTCCATGTTACTCAGAAGCTCCCACAGTGCTCCACTACAGGTCACTCCCCCGGATGTATTACATTCTTCCCTTGGCAATGTTTGCTTTTCCTCTCATAAGTCTATAAATACCAGAATAAGATCTCTCTTTCAGGATGCAATGGTCTCTGTTCCATCAGTCATATTTTATTGGGCCAATTTTGTAACAGATATTGAATGGAAAAAAGTGTGGACTTTACCACAAAGGTTTTTCTTAACGAACAAAATTAAAGAGATTTCCTTTAAGTTGAGTCATAGGTTTTACCCCACCAAACAATATTTGTCCAAATTTGTGGCTGAAATAAATGTAAATTGTACCTTCTGTCAAGAGCAACCTGAAACAGTTTCTCATTTGTTTTGGTCGTGTAAATTTACATGTAAATTCTGGAAGGACTTCCACAAGTTTATTACTGACTCTGTTCTCCCTAATTTTCAACTATACTATAAGGATGTTATCTTTGGCTATTATAATTTTAAAGACAAGGACAATGATGCTTTCTTCTTTATAAATTTGGTTTTATTTTTGGCAAAATTTCACATACACAAAAGTAAAGTCCTCGGCAGAAAGCCTGAACTTCTTGTATTAAAAATGGAGCTTGCACAATATATAAGGACAATCTCCTCATCAAAAAACACTAAGGCTCTCAAGACTGTTAACATCTGTAACCGTTTGAAACTGCTAACTTGATTTTGACTCTTGCAAACTTTTGTTTATTTGTGTTCCCCTTAATTTACTTTACTTTTTGTACTCACTTTTGTTTCACTGTTCCTGTCACTTTCTTTGTTCCTCATTGTAATACCACATTGTTATACTTTATGTGATTCCTGTTTTACTTGACTGTATGTGTAAAATGTGATAAATAAAGTTTAAAAAAAAAAAAGAGCGCTGTGGATCATTCTGCGCATGCTCAGATCATACATAATGAAATGACATTCATTTTTAAATACTTCGCTATCTAATAAAGGTGACCTCTCTAACATAGGTGAATTTTGCAACACCTGGTGGTGATTCACCGTTATCAACCCTTAAGCTCGTGAATTGGCTCTCTAGCTTTTACGTTTATGATCGATTGATACTGTTGTCTATCGTATATGTATTATTTGGAACCCAGCTTACCTGTAGCCTGTATCCCAATTCAGGGTCTGCTCGAAATGCGGCCCTCAAATGCGTCCTTCATTTCCCTGAATTTTAAGGCTGTGGCGGTGGCTGTGTCCCAATTCAGGGCCTGCACGCTTGAAGTACACATTTTAAGTGCGATTACGTCACCGCCACGCGACGACGGCTGTCCCAATTCCAAGTGTACTTCAAATGCATACTCCAAATGCGCCATCAATTTCCCCAAATATCAAGCGTGGTCCGGTGCACGCTTCGTGGTCCCATATATCCCACAATTCATAGCGCGGCGGTGGGTGTGGATAATTTTGCCGCAAAATACGGCAGAAGGGACCCGCGAGTGAAGTGTCAAAAGTAAGTACTGAATATGATGTCACTTATTTATGTGCGAATGTTTAATAACGAAGAACATTAAAACATTACTGTTGGCCACATGTCGACAAAGTTGTGTGACATTAGTGATGTTTGCACTTTCAGCGTTAACTTGGTTTTAAAGCCTCTACTTCTAAATATATTGTAACGTTCTCAAGAACCAGACGTTTTGGCCTCAGTTTGTCCGTTTATTTAGTGACACAGGCAAACGGGCCGTTAACTCCGGGGAGAGTGCTCTCGTACAACACCTCACTTCAGCCCCGCACAGTCACACACAACAACAAGGACCCCCCTCCCCTTCCTGCACACATTAACTCCCTTTTTCCTGCAGCACAACCAAACATGTATCTTAAAGAAATAACAACAGTGTGCAGAGATAACCAACATGTCACTGTAAAATAACATTTAACCATCGTTACAATATATATGCATATATAGTCGACCTTATCTTACAGAGAATGTGATGATTTTATGCGTAATTAAAGTCAGTCATATATCCACAAACACAACAAGCTGAGAGTCAGTGATGCTGCTCGGTTTGCAGTCCTGAATATCACGGCACAAGCAGGATTCACTGCACTGTTAATGTTAGCTATGTTATATTGCTGCCTCTGTTCGGTGGTGTCGAGCCAAACGGACTTTAACGTGTGTTTGAACGAGCTGACGGTTCACTCGTTAAGCTGAAAGAAAGATGCTTTAATCACAGCAGTCACACGTGTCCACTGTACCATCTGGGAACTCTTCTTGTTTAGCACTCGTAATAACACAAACACTAAATCCTCCTTCTCTTGTGCTGTTTTGTAGCAGTGTATACACCTGAGACTGTCACCTGTCTGTCTGTCCTGCACTCTCTCTCTCTTTCTTTCTCTCTGATTGTGGAATAAAAGTATGAACATGTATTTATAAGTTACACTTGTGTTTGAATCCTGCAGCTTATCACACATTTGATTTCCATGTGTGACAACTGCAAGTGTCCAGAGTGAGGACAGACTGAGGGACCCACTGCTGCACATCATCTGTGAGGCTTTGCACCCTGATGATCCACCAGGACAAACTCAGCAGTGTGTGAGGAAGAGGAGGAGGAAGAGCCAGCAGCAGCTGACAGATGGAGAGAATAGACAGACTGTTCCCTGTTTGTGAAGGACTGCTAGAAAAGTTTAAAAGAACTAATTGTCTGTCCTGAATCAGTCTTATTAGGTAATGTTCAAATAATTTGATCATTCCAGTGTTTTCAGTGTGGGAGAAAGTACTCAGGGCCTTCAAGTTACACACTATGAAAGGCAGTAACAAGTTTAATATTCAGAAACCTAAAGTATGTATCAGCAGCAGAATGGAGCTAAAAATAAATGTTTGTTTCAGTTCTATGAAGCTTTGAGTATTTTGGATCAGTAGTACTGCTGTGTTTGTTGCATCACATTGCTGTAATTGTTTATATGCTTTATATATTCTGAGGTAAGTTGATCTATAGTGTTACATCATATTCTATACCGATGTTATGTGTTTGTATACTTTCTGCCCAGTTTGACCCATTTAGCAGAAGTCAGCCTGTTTAAGGCTCTGATATCTATTCTGTATGACTTAAAGCAGTTATGACATGGTCTGATTTTCTCACCCAATAAAGGAATATTTAATAAATCAGTCTACTCTTCATTCTATCAGACACAGTTATCACAGCTCGTACATTTCCTTTTTACATGTAAGCACTGAACCAAATTTAGTAATGCCAACATATTAAAAGAAAAACATTTGTCTCTTATATATAATATATCTATATATACACTGTCAAAGATACTTATCTTTGAGCGAAGATTTAAGGTGATAGGAAATATAAATAAACGCAACTTGAATCTTTACTGAAGCTCAGTATTTGACACAGAGTTCAAGTTCACTGCTGTAATAACTAATCATGATTACTATAATACTAACTTTAATATTGGCCATATTATATTTACATTACCACAGTAAGATGAATTTAGTCTCATGAACAACACAAGCTAACTGTTATTTACTAACTAATCTTAAAATGACTGTTCAGTACAGAAATGAAGCCCAACAATCATGTTTTTACAGTCCCCTGGTCTCAGCCTCAGATACTTATCAAATCACACAAAGCTCATATAAAAACAAACAAACAATGAACAGAAGATTTTCTCCTTCATTTCTGTCAAACAAAGCTGTATGAAACGTTTCCAGCTGTTAGTATCACGGTTGCTAGGCAACCTGGGCAGCTGGACGGAGGCTAGACCGTCCCATTTCACAAGCCTCGCACTTCCGGCCTTAGCGGTCTTTGAGTACGCGGCCTTTGTGGCCCGCTAAGGCTGCGTACTTTAAGGCTGCAGACCCTGAATTGGGATATAGGTCTCACCTGTTGCTCACAGGTGTTTTTACCTGCACACTAAATTGTCCAAATGCAGATTGTTTCAGAGCTGCATGACAACGGTGTTCTCATTAAAGAAAAAGGATTCAGTCCCAACTCCGTGACGCGTGTTTCATTATTCTTAATAATTATTCGTAAAAAGGCCCAGATTAGTTGTGTTTTGGTTCTGTGGGTGTATATGATTACATTTTCCATGAAGGCATTAAAATGTTATTTATAATAATAATAATAATAATGATAATAATAATAATATAAAATAATAATAATAATAGTAACAATGATGATGATGATGATGATGATAATAATAATAATAATAATAATAATAATAGTAACAATGATGATGATGATGATGATGATAATAATAATAATAATAATAATACCACCACATACTATGAATATCACAGTATCTCCTGATAAACACTGTAATAAAACCTTCCTTTTTCCCAACTCAGCAAACGTCCACCGTAGCAGAATTTTACCAGCATCTCCATCAACTACATGCTATCATTTTATTTACTTTTTACTGAAGTATTTCTAGACAAAAAACTGAACAAAAATTGTATAAGGCACAGTGACTGCTACTTGCATTCAGGAAATATAACTCTCGTCTTATTATTGCCACACCTGCCCCCACCTGCAAGAGCACACACAGAGAAAAATCCACCTTTCAAAGCAGCGTTTCCCACCACCGAGCGTCTGTGCATCGCAGGATAACACCAAAACAAACACGTCGCTGTGAAATTCATCCAGATTAAGGCCTGACTGGGACTTCCACAAATTCACAAAGATCTGATTCTAAAATAGTCCACGAGGATAAGAAACCAACAAAAACCAGAGTGATATATGTGTCTGAGGTTTGTGCGGATGGCAGTACAGAACGGAGCTCACGTTTAGTTCAAAACCAAACTGCGACAGAGCGACCTCGTCCTCCACCAACTTCCCTCCAAGCCAAATACTGGAAAATATGATGATGCATATCTTGCCTTTGGCTTCACCTGCACAAGTGCCAAGGTAGAATTACTTTCCCCTGCATCGGGAGCACGCGCTGGGCTCTCCAACTCACGGACAAACAGTATCCCACAGTTGTTTATGTTTTGAACCCATTTTGCATAGAGAAGCATTTTTTGAAAAATGTATTGATAGCAATGTTGACTATTATCACAGGGGGAAAAAAAACAACTACACGTAAAATAATTACACCACGACACTTTCTAAATGGAGGGACAGTAACTGCGTGTGTATATGTAAGCGTGTAAAAACTGCAGATAGTCAGATTAACAGTAACAGTATTTTGTCTCTATCCTCGATTGTAGAAATTTATCTCATGTAAACAATAACGTGGGGCACAGTGTGACGTCAAAAAAGGCGCACACCTTTGACGCTGCGTTTTCTCCATTTTCCTCGTCCACACGTAAACGCAAAAACTGAGTTTTGACAACCTCCAACCTGGCGGGAGTTTAAAATAAAAGACAGCTATTAAGGTGCAATTCTGAGTTGTAAGCAGTTCCTTAGCACCTGGTGGATGAGGGAACAAGGTTCGTAACAAAGTTTGTCCTGTTAATATGTACTTTGCTGTTTTACGGAATACTCCACAAACAATCTTATATTAGGTGGAGATTTCAATATGGTTTATGATGAATGGCTTGATAGATCACCCTCTAAATTCCATTCCCATCATATAAATTCATTTTTACACAACTTCTGTCTAAATCTCAACCTAATAGATCCTTGGAGATTAGCAAACCCACTTGTTCAGTCCTTTTCGTGGTTCAAGCCTGATGGTTCGGCTAAGTCGCGTATCGACTTCTGGCTAATCTCAGACAGCTTAATGCAGAATAGTGTAGATGTGGGTGTCTCAGCTGCGCCTTTAACCGACCACTGTGTGATACATTTCAGTGTCACTCCTCAACTTAAAAACTCTTATAATAAAGGTTACTGGAAGTTTAACTCATCCCTGCTTACCAATGAAAATTTTAGTAACGAAATACTTCGACAACTGAACTTATTTCAACTAATGAAAACATAAGTTCTTACACAGAAAAATGGGAATTCTTTAAGTTTAAAGTACGTCAAATCTCAATTAAACACAGTAAAATAATAGCTCATCAGAACAAGCAAAAAGAAACTGAAATTATCAGAGAACTTAATCACATCTGCTCGAAACCCTTTTTTAATGATAATGACAAACAACGTAGAAGTATTCTACAGTCTTCTTTAGACGATATTTGTACTAAAAAGGCCAAAGGAGCATATCTGAGATCCCGAGCCAAGTGGATCGAGGATGGCGAAAAAAGTACAGCATATTTCTGTAGATTAGAAAAGATAAGACAAGAGAGAAATGCTATAAATAGTCTACAAATTGATAGTCAGCTATGCACTGACCCTCAATTAATATCTAAAGAAATCTTTACCTTTTACAGTAATTTGTACTCCTCTTCATACTCTAGACCATTGGCTGAGACATTTTTTCAATCTATCAAACACCTGATTCCTAAAATTGATGAAAATTTTAAAAAGACCTGTGAGGGCAAAATTACCATTGAAGAGTTAGATAGAGCATTAAGTGCTTTACCCAAAGATAAAGCACCAGGTTGTGATGGTTTGACCAGCAACTTTTACAAACATTTTTGGGTTCATATTAGAACCCTTGTGTTTGGTATGCTTACAGAAATTTTAGAAAATGGGTCTCTCACACACACTATGAAACAAGGGGTAATTACACTCATACCAAAACCTGGGAAAGATCCGACTCTTCTTGATAATTTAAGACCAATTACTCTATTAAATAATGATTATAAACTTCTAACACATATTTTTGCAAACAGGTTAAAATCGGGCATAACTCAAATTATTTCTGACACTCAGTCTGGATTTATAAAAGGCCGCTCAATCCATAATAATATCCGCCTTATTTTGGACTTGATTGACTATAACTACCTAATTGAAAACCAAGGTTTTGTCCTTTTTTAGATTTTTACAAAGCCTTCGACATGATAGAGCATGAATTTATGTTTCAAGCCCTTGATTTGTTCGGTTTTGGGGGTAACTTCATTAATTTAATCAAATTACTGTATAGAGATACTAACAGTTCAGTGTGTCTTCCACGTGGCACCTCACAAAGATTTAGGATTTGCAGAGGAATAAAACAAGGATGTCCAATCTCGCCATTGTTGTTTATCGCAGCAACAGAAATGCTTTCCATACTGATTAAAAATGCTGAGTTTGGTAAGATATCTATCCTGGGTAAAGAGCTCTCTATCAGCCAGTTAGCCGATGATACAACTATTTTCCTAAATAACCTGAATGAAATCCCCAAAATCCTGCAGATTATTGAAACTTTCTCGAAAGCTTCAGGGTTAAAGCTGAATTTAAACAAATGTGAGATCTTACCCTTAAAGGATTGTACTATTTCTAACACTTTTAATATTCCTGTCAAATCCACTGTCAAATATTTGGGTGTGTATATAACCAAGAATAAGAATGATTTAGATAACCTTAATATTTGGGAGAAAATTCAAATCTGTAGAACTCATTTAAATAACTGGGCTCAGAGAGACTTATCGATTCTAGGTAGAATTTTTCTCACCAAAATGGAAAGTATCTCCAGGCTAGTATACCCTGCATATGCGGTAGGAGTGCCTAAATCAGCAATCAAAGCTATTAACCAGCTAAACTTTGATTTATATGGAAACGCAAAACCCACTATATTAGGCAAGGTAATTTAGTCAAACGTTTTGAAGATGGAGGTTTGCAAGCTATTGAATTTGACAGCTTAAACGGCACCCTAAAAATAAATTGGCTTAGGTCATTTTTAAGAAGTCAAAATAGCCTTTGGTTTCACATTCCAAGCAAAATATTCTCAGATCTAGGCGGAATTAATCTTTTACTTAGATGTGACTTTGACATAAGAAAACTCCCCATAAAGCTCTCTTCCTTTCACCAGCAAGTTTTATTATACTGGAAATTAATATACAAACATAACTATAGCCCACACAACACTCCCATATGGAACTGTCGTTACATAAAAGTTGGAAACAAATCAATCTTTATGGAAAAATGGTACGATAAGGGCATCTGGTCAGTGATGCACTTGTTAAATGATAGAGGTAAAATTTTATTAGAAGATTTTACCGCCAATTATGATCTGCAAATAAATAACAAAGAATTTCAAAAAATTACTAAGGCTATCCCTCAAAACATTCTATGTACAGCATATAATCTTTTTCAAAACCCTGACTATAGATCCCCTGATCTCCCTGAACTGTTGGTAAATGGGCATAACATAACAGCTAACAGTCTAAAATACTCCCAAATTAGGGAATTATTTACTAATGTTTTTTTCCCTTATAGATCCAATCCAAATTCCATCTCACATCTGTTCTCCGGTGATCAAAAGAAAGAGATCAGAAAAAATTACCTAAAACTTCCCATTCCTCCCAAAGCTAAGGAGGTCCACTACAAAATCCTCTCTGGTGTTTACCCTTCCAAAGAATTTCTCAGACGTCGCTTCGCTATTGATGATAATTGTTGCTCTTTTTGTAATGGGGATATTGAATCAACAGAACATTTATTTTATGATTGTATATTCTGTAAAGCCCTGTGGAACGATGTGCACTACTGGCTCTTCCCTAAGATCCCAAACTTACTTGAATTTTCTAAAAATGATATTATGTTTGGTTCTCTAAGAAAAGAAAAGAAGCTTGAAAATGTTTTAAATGTAATAATTATTATGGGCAAATTCTTCATTCACAAATGTCGTTTTCTGAAAACAAAGCCGTCTTTTTTTACTTTTCACAAAGAACTCTGCCTCTTTTTCTCATCTGTTAAATTTATGGACAAAAAACAAGCTCTGGATTTGAATCATATGATTGTTGAACTAGATCTGTTAGAAAACCCCTAAGGTATAACTTATTTTATGTTTTTTAATTATCTGTCTTTTTGTTTATTTGTTTGCTTATTTGTTTACTTTGATTCTGTTTGGGGTTTTTTTTATTTTATTTATTTATTTGTTGTTGTTTGTACTTCCTGTTCATTATCCTTCTTCTATATGTTGGAATTCAGCCTGTTCTGTTACTATCTCATGTTGGAAACACTGAATCTTTGTAGAGATTGCCATAATTGTTGTACATTATATTTTGTGCAAATAAAAAAAAAAAAAGTTAAAAACAAAAAAAAACTTTCGACCAAAACAGGCGCAGCTTGATGACATCATCAACATGCGCTATCGCGATAGAGCGATATAGTCAAAATCTCTATCGTTGGCCAAATCTATATCGTTTCTATCGTATATCGTTTATATCGCCCACCCCTAGCCCTGAGTACTTTCTCCCACACTGAAAACACTGGAATGATCAAATTATTTGAACATTACCTAATAAGACTGATTCAGGACAGACAATTAGTTCTTTTAAACTTTTCTAGCAGTCCTTCACAAACAGGGAACAGTCTGTCTATTCTCTCCATCTGTCAGCTGCTGCTGGCTCTTCCTCCTCCTCTTCCTCACACACTGCTGAGTTTGTCCTGGTGGATCATCAGGGTGCAAAGCCTCACAGATGATGTGCAGCAGTGGGTCCCTCAGTCTGTCCTCACTCTGGACACTTGCAGTTGCCACACATGGAAATCAAATGTGTGATAAGCTGCAGGATTCAAACACAAGTGTAACTTATAAATACATGTTCATACTTTTATTCCACAATCAGAGAGAAAGAAAGAGAGAGAGAGTGCAGGACAGACAGACAGGTGACAGTCTCAGGTGTATACACTGCTACAAAACAGCACAAGAGAAGGAGGATTTAGTGTTTGTGTTATTACGAGTGCTAAACAAGAAGAGTTCCCAGATGGTACAGTGGACACATGTGTGACTGCTGTGATTAAAGCATCTTTCTTTCAGCTTAACGAGTGAACCGTCAGCTCGTTCAAACACACGTTAAAGTCCGTTTGGCTCGACACCACCGAACAGAGGCAGCAATATAACATGGCTAACATTAACAGTGCAGTGAATCCTGCTTGTGCCGTGATATTCAGGACTGCAAACCGAGCAGCATTCACTGACTTTCAGCTTGTTGTGTTTGTGGATATATGACTGACTTTAATTACGCATAAAATCATCACATTCTCTGTAAGATAAGGTCGACTATATATGCATATATATTGTAACGATGGTTAAATGTTATTTTACAGTGACATGTTGGTTATCTCTGCACACTGTTGTTATTTCTTTAAGATACATGTTTGGTTGTGCTGCAGGAAAAAGGGAGTTAATGTGTGCAGGAAGGGGAGGGGGGTCCTTGTTGTTGTGTGTGACTGTGCGGGGCTGAAGTGAGGTGTTGTACGAGAGCACTCTCCCCGGAGTTAACGGCCCGTTTGCCTGTGTCACTAAATAAACGGACAAACTGAGGCCAAAACGTCTGGTTCTTGAGAACGTTACAATATATTTAGAAGTAGAGGCTTTAAAACCAAGTTAACGCTGAAAGTGCAAACATCACTAATGTCACACAACTTTGTCAACATGTGGCCAACAGTAATGTTTTAATGTTCTTCGTTATTAAACATTCGCACATAAATAAGTGACATCATATTCAGTACTTACTTTTGACACTTCACTCGCGGGTCCCTTCTGCCGTATTTTGCGGCAAAATTATCCACACCCACCGCCGCGCTATGAATTGTGGGATATATGGGACCACGAAGCGTGCACCGGACCACGCTTGATATTTGGGGAAATCGACGGCGCATTTGGAGTATGCATTTGAAGTACACTTGGAATTGGGACAGCCGTCGTCGCGTGGCGGTGACGTAATCGCACTTAAAATGTGTACTTCAAGCGTGCAGACCCTGAATTGGGACACAGCCACCGCCACAGCCTTAAAATTCAGGGAAATGAAGGACGCATTTGAGGGCCGCATTTCGAGCAGACCCTGAATTGGGATACAGGCTACAGGTAAGCTGGGTTCCAAATAATACATATACGATAGACAACAGTATCAATCGATCATAAACGTAAAAGCTAGAGAGCCAATTCACGAGCTTAAGGGTTGATAATGGTGAATCACCACCAGGTGTTGCAAAATTCACCTTTGTTAGAGAGAAGTCACCTTTGTTAGATAGCGAAGTATTTAAAAATAAATTTCATTTCATTATGTATGATCTGAGCATGCGCAGAATGATCTACAGCGCTCTTTGATCTTCTCAAAGGACCATTGTGACGTCACGGGCGACGTCACGTTCTCTGCTAAACCGAGTCCTTAAATAGGGGAGCTCCTTTAACAGTTTACATTGGAGCATTTTCAGAAACAGCCAGTTGTTTTAGACAAAGCTAATACGTATTTAACCTGTGACACCGTGCTTTAAACCTTTAAAATAATGTCACTGGAATCATTAAATAACTTACCTTCTGGAAGGAATAATGCATTGGAATCACTCAGGCTGCGGGCTCAGGCTAATGACATGAGACTGTCTCACCTTCAGGAACTCGTAAGGCTAAGTTCTGAGCCCGAGAGTACAAGTACTACTGAGCTGTCTACTGAGCTGTCTGCCGTTACAAGGGACAGAGATAAAATCAGAGAAGAGTATGAGGACAGTAAGAGAGCTCACGGGGAAGAGATCAAAAAAATGTGTGAAAAAAACACAGAACTCAGAACAGGGTACGAAAATATTACAAAAGAACACGCAGAACTCACAACAAGGTACGAAAATATAAAAAGAAAAAACGCAGAACTCAGAAGAGGGTACAAAAATATTACAAAAGAAAACACAGAACTCAGGGAAGAAAACGCAGAACTCAGAAGAGGGTACGAAAATATTACAAAAAAAACCGCAGAACTCGGGGAACAAAATGCAGAACTCAGAAGAGCGTACGAAAATATTACAAAAGAAAACGCAGAACTCAGGGAAGAAAATGCAAAACTCAGAAGAGGGTACGAAAATATTACAAAAGAAAACGCAGAACTCAGGGAAGACAACGCAGAACTCAGAAGAGGGTACGAAAATATTACAAAAGAAATCACAGAACTCAGGAAAACTGTGGAAAATCATCAGCGCCTAGTGGAAGAAGCGCAGTGTATAATAAATAGAAATGCTCCTGAACCTGAGGAGGCTGAGACCCATGGTTCGTGGTGTCATGGTGCCAAACACCTGCTTAAAGTAGGTCTTGCCACAGCGGCCATTGTTGTTCCTGCAGCTTGCTGGGCCATCTCAAAGCTTTTTGGCTGAAGTGAATGTCCCGCTCTGTGGGATCATGATTCCAAAGAGCGGGGATCGCTACACATCCACAATTACAGTAGGGCTGTAATTGTGGATGTGGACCAGTTACCCTTTAAAAACAGTAATGATGTTTTCCAGCCACATCCTGGCGTTGTTCCCGCTGGTGCAGGGTCCGCTCTTTGCGAAGGTTTCTCCATTTGGTTCTGTCCAAGGCGTCCTCAGGTGATGCGTTGACAGTCTTAATGTCTTCCTTGATTTTGTCCATCCACCGTTTCTTCGGTCTGCCTCGAGGCCGGCGTCCTTCTGGGTCGATCCTCATAGCCGTTTTTGCTACAGAGTTCTCGTGTCCATACCACCTCAGGTGGGACTCGAGCATCTTTTGGACTCGAGCCACAGCCCACCAACCTGTCATAAATACGCTGTGCTCTCCTATATGTTTGATTTTATTTTGCCCCTCACCCCCAACCCCCAACCAGTCATGGCAGAAGACCGCCCCTCCCTGAGCCTGGTTCTGCCAGAGGTTTCTTCCTGTTAAAAGGGAGTTTTTCCTCTCCACCGTTGCCAGAGTGCTTGCTCATAGGGGATCATTTGATTGTTGGGGTTGAATTTTTGGGTTTCATTTAATGGCTTGAACTGAAAAACCTAAAAATTCAGGTGAGGGTTTTACATAGTGGAGAGCACTACATTTGTTAACTGCACTTTTTTTATTGTAGTTTTTGCAGTGCTTCCTACTACAAAAACTACAGATAAAAACCTTGCAGTTAGCAGCAAATCAAAATAAAGTTTTTATTTCAAATATATTTCATTATATTTTCTGTCATCATTTTATTATAGATTAAGTGCGGGGAAAGTGAGTTTCAAGTACCGTAGCGATGCTAATGCACGTTCTCAGTTGTGTGTTCTCTATATGTCTTGTTGAAGTAAGACAGGATGCAAAGGCTGTAATTGATCCTTGCATAGCCACTCATGTGCTGTATATGAATAGTTATTTGCTATTCATGGGCTGTGAGTTACAGTACATTGTATTTCTTGATGCAAGTGATATGTATGTGTAACCGGAACAAAGGCTGAGGCAACCTGGTCACTGCGAGCCAATGTTATCTATATGTATGATGGTTAATGTATATTCGCCAAGGTTATTCCTGTACTTTTTTTTTTTTTATTCCTGTACTTTTGACAATGCGCTGACAGCTGTTATGCCACACGTTACAAAGAATTGCTGGTTCTTATCAGAGGCGATTAATGACTTGTTCCCCTGTTGATGTGCAGAATAAATCCTGCAGTTGAATTGTAAACAAGTTAATGATCTGTGCCTCTTTATTTCAATATACAGCTGCGGGATCTAGGATTGCACCCCTCCCAGGCACCTGTCACACCAGGGGGGCAACACATACTCTGTCTCTTTTCATATGTGTGTGTGTGTATGTTTCATAAAACAACATTTTAATGTTAATGGCCAATCCTTAATATGTTTAAACGGCTCCTCAGAATCTCAGCAGAGCCGGCTCGCCAGCATCAAAGCCAAAGCCGACAAGGTGTACAGCTTCTCTGACAACGCACCCAGCCCGTCCATCGGCGTGGCCAGCAGGATGGAGGCTGGCCTGGCGCCCACGCTCCACATGGACCAGAACGGAGCCGACAACATGTCGGTCAAGACCGGTAGCCCTGCCCACTCTGACATCTCTGATGCTGGGGAGGACGGCGAGGGTAAGGCGGGGGGGGGGGGGGGTAAAGGTCAAGCCAGAGCCTGACCAGGGACCTCGTGAGGGTGTCAAGAAGACGCTGTTTCCCCCTCAGGCGTCCAATAAAGATTCGCCGCACTACCCCAGCTACGACGCCTACTACTCCCCCACCTACGCCAACAAGGGTGGAGTCGGGCCGAGCGCGAGTGTCGAAGCCGCCATGTGGTACAGACAGGTAAAGGTGTCCAGTCTCCTCCCTCTGTCACGGCTCTTTCTGCCTCGCTTGTGTTTTAAGATTGATTGAGGTTAATTTGATGCTGACTTAGGTTTCTCCCCCTCTGCAGGAGCCCAACTCGCGTCTGTGGTCCTCCGTCTACCCCAGCAAATACTCGGAGGCTCCGAAACCGCAGGAGGACGACAGGTGGAAGGAGGAGCGGGACAGGAAGGTGAAGGAAGAGAGGCTGTGGCCCAAGGAGAGCCTCCAGAAAGATGAGTCGGCAAAGGAGGCTCGGAGGGCAGGACACAGCTGGCCTCCGAGGAGCTCCACGGGGGCGGGAAGGAGGCGCGCCGAGCCACCCCGGGTACAGAGGCATGCCCTCGGTCATGATGCAGAATTACCCAGGTGAGAAACTCAAACACGACATAAAGCAGGCGCATGCTGCACCAAAGAGAGCATGAGGGCGGCGAGGACTGGAGAGTGAAAACCAGGGAGGAGCGCGAGTGTTTTGGTTTGACCGAAATGTAAAAAGTCATGTTTCTTTGTGGTTTCTGAGGGACGAGCGAATGCCAGCTGTTGGTTTTGGTTTCTGTTTAGGCTCGCCGGTACCAAACCTGTCAACTGTTCACGGTGATAAGACTTCAGGAAGCCACAGTTCAATGTGCAACTTCCTCTAAAAACCACCAATTTTCACTTTTTTCCACATTTCTGTGTAAACAAATCAGATCAGGCTGTTTTAGACCAGCAGACGCTTAAAATTTACTTCTGTTCATTTTCATTCACATTATTAATATAAAATTAGACGAATGCAGCGCACGGCCCCAGATGATCAGACTTTCACTGGCCCCCGAAAGAAGCGTGAAGCTTTAAAAACGCTGTAGAGGAGTTGATGCTGAAAGCTCAACCGAACTCTGACAGGTTTAAAGATCTTTAAGCTATCTCACCACTGCATGTTTAATCCTGGCTACGGTGGCCACTGTGGGACAAACATCCAAGTCAACAAAGACGCATCAAAGTCAGTGTTACTGTAGCCTGTTGTAGGCTCTTCACCTTGCACTGTAAGTGGCCTTGTGGAAACTGTTGTTGTGATTTGGCGCTATAGTTTGAGGTGAGAAGGAATAGGATGACATTTTATTAAAGTGGCGTTGTCTCTTTCCTTCCTGTTGTTATGTGTTTGGTGAAGGATAAAACACTCTTGTTTCATATCTCAAGTCTGAAGATGCAGGCATGAATTTAAAAGCTCCTCCAAGGCAAACAAACGCCTACGATTTCTCTTCTCCTCTGCCTTTGGCGTCATGCATTTGTGGGCAGTCTCTAGCCACATACATAAAACGTGACTGGGTGGATCCATCTCAGCCATTGTAGTCAAAGCTGGTGGGGGTAACACGGAGCTCCTTTGTATTTTTAGTGGATTCATTCTTAGTTTGTGAGAATTCCTAAGTTTGTTGGAGAACACAGTTACACACAAATCACCACTTTTTGTTGTCTTTTCATTAAATAACCTGAAAAATGGTGTACTGTACCTTTAGAGCTGCTGCCTGAAACTTCACTGCCTCAAGCTGCCGTCACGTCGTCATGTCGAACCGTCCGCGGATCCGTGTTGTTTCTTTATGTTGGTCTCTCCAGGCTGCCAGCCAGTTACTACGCTTCCTCATACGGCGGGAAGGTGGTCGCAGGCGAGGACGGCGAGAAGCCCTCCAGGTCAAGTCCGTCTGTGAAGCTGTCCAGTGAGGCCAAAGATCTGGACCTGCTGCAGCTGCACGACAGCCAGTACAAAAGCAAGTCGCTGTCCATCCAGGACAGCAAGACGCCGCATGAGCGGGAGCGGGAGAGAAAGGGAGGGCGACCAGCCACGCTCCTCGCCCTCGCAACGCATCAGTCCCATCACCACCTGGGATACCCTCTGTACGACCTGTCCTACCCCTCAGGTGAGCCTCGCCTGCTGCCTTTAGATCCTCTTTAGCTCAGGTGTTCTCAGACTGGAGGACAACCTGCTCAGTTTAGTGACCAGCCACAGTGCCATGGTGATTGTTAGATTTGTATTGTGATTGTCATTTATCCTTAGAAATATCTACTTATATATTCTTAGAGTTTTATAATTAGGTGTAGATTGGTAGAGGTTTGATCCTTAATAGTCTGCAAGCTTTGTGTGCATTCCAGAGCTCTCTGACTTTCACACCCACATCCTGGGAGCATGGGAGAGGTCGTACCTTGTTTGATTGTTTTATGGTAGGATAAACGTATCTATATCTGTTTTAGGCTAAGTGCCTTTTGTTTAGATGGACGGCTCTGGGGAGTCTTCCTGGGGTCACAGTTTGACACCCCCCCCCCCCCCCCCCCCCCCCCCCACACACCACACACACACACACACACACACAAGGTATTCTTTGTTCACATGTATACCTATATAAGAGGTCACATGTTAATGAACCTATGCATATTCATGTAACCACAATAAAAGAGCAGTGTTACGGGGGAGCGGACGAGAGCAACTGGGGTCAAGCGAAGGAACGGCGCCTGTCCAGTTCTCTCCCGTGCACGTGAAACATAAAGAATGTTGCCTACTTGTGTCTTGCTTGCTGTGTAATTACACTGTCTTCAACGTTCCAGCGAATAGGTTTAAGCTACAAACCTATCATTAATTGGTCCTTCGACGCCGGATCCCTGGAGTCGGCATTCACCGAGGAGAGAACCCTGACGTCAGCGAAACATGAGAATTTGTCATCGGGCCGGTGGATTAGCTGTCTGTTTTCTCTCTTCGATGAATGACGATCGGCGGGATCCGAGGCTGATATTACACCCTAAGCAAAGCCGAGTAAGTTTCAAGTCTTTGCCACTGAGTGCGGCAAAGCACGCATCCACTGTGTGCGGTTGCGTTGAAAGTCTTTGCCACTGTGTGCGGCAAAGCACGCATTCACTATGTGAGACTGAGTTGAAAGTCTTCATCACTGTGTGCGTTAAAGCGCGTGATCACTGTTATGTAAGTCTTTGCCACTGAGTGCGGCAAAGCGCGCAGCCACTGTGTGAGACTGCGTTGAGAAAATAGGCCTAATTTTTGTTGTTTGTGAGCGAGGATATTTGTTGTGTTTGTGTGAATGCTGCGGAGCAGGCGTGGTCTGGGACACGGTTGTTGTTGTTATCATGGGTTCCCGAGCAAGTAAGAGTGCCTCACAGGGAGATGACACATTCGTGCAAGAATTCACTCCCGGCAGCGCGAGCCATTTATATTCTCATAATTGTCATGAGCGTAAACTGGTCGCGGGAGAATCTCAAATGTTGGAAGTTTTCAGAAAACACAGCAGCCTTGAAGAGCGTGCAGAGAAGGCCAGCCCACATCAGCAGCAGTTAAGCTATGCTCTGGTGAATGGCTTTCACCCACCCATTGCTGATTTCATTAAGAAACAAAATGTTAATCATAACTCTGACATGCTTTATGACCGAGTATGTATGAACTGTGCCCACCATGCGCAGGAAGTCATTAAAAATAACAAAAAGAAGTCACAAAGCGCTGAGGCCGCTGCCTTTTTAGCAGATGAAATTTTGTTTCAGGGACAGGTTGGAAGAGGGCGAAATGGAGGCAGGAGTAGGAGAAATAGAACCTCACGGCAATTAAGGGGGAACCGTGGAAAAAGAGATGATAAGTGCTATGCATGCAGGGAAATGGGCCACCACGCAAGAGAGTGTCCTAAGCGCAAGCCTGAGTAACCCCACCTGTAATAAATGATTAGTACCCGTCAAAACTGCCAATACACACGTTTAGATTATTTTTTTAGATTGCCCTGATCAACAACAGCCTGTGCTCCAGACCATTAATTTAACCAGTTGTTAAAAGTAATCTGGATTAAGCTTAGGGTTGCTCAAATTCAGTACAATGACATATGAGATGAAGTAAAATAGATAAATATTTTACCTAATTACGTGCATAGAGGCACTTGACCTGTTTGAAAACTGTCATCCTAATATGAGCCATTGTTGAGATATAGAGCACACCTGTGAAAACAACTAATATGCTGAACCCTGTATGAAGCAGCTGAAAACTACATGATGGAGAAGCTGAATTGCAAGTCTTTGCCACCGTGGGCAAAGCACGCAACCACTGTGTGAGGTTGTGTTGCTGTCTCTTCTGGGCTGATGAGCAAGCTACACATTATCAGATCGGGAGCTGGCTGAGAACTCATCAAAGAGAGAGAAACAGAACTATGATAACTCGAGTATGTAGCGTATCCGTGAGTTCAGCTTCTTCTTTCAGATGCGCAGCAGTTTTCCTGGATCTTGATTCATGTGTGTAGAGTGTTCATAGCATCAGCATCATGTTGTTGTTTATTTGCTTTGTTGGGTTGAAAAATAATTAAATAAACTTGTGATCATACTTATGGATCACCATGGCACATGTCATCAGCCATATGATTTATTTATACAGATAAAAAAAGTGAGTGTGAATGTGCCTGACGTCGCAGTGTGTGTGCGTTGTGTAAACGTAATTGTCACAAATTGTGAGAGCGGTGATTCTGCAGGTCACCAGCTAGTGTAAAGAAAAAAAAGAGAGTAAAAAAGAGACAAAATCTACATTGTAGATGAAAATAATCATAGGAAAAAGGTTTTGTGTTTATTAGCCAAGAACAACTACAATCTCATTTTCTGCTTTTAAGAAAGGAGAGTTCTGTGTGTTGGTTAAGCAGTGATGATAATAATGAAAAATGTCTTAGTTTTGTCACTTTCAGATTAAAGCAGACCTGGACCAATTTTCCACATGCAGCGGTCGGAATAAAGTTATAGTTTAAGATCATTGGAAATGTTCAGGCCAATATCTGGCTAACTTATTTACAGCACCATGTGTCCTTCATCCTCACAAGTAGGGCTGCACGATTTTGCAAAAAATGAGAATCACGATTTTTTTGCTTAGAATTGAGATCACGATTCTCTCACGATTTTCTTTTCCAATATAAATATTTATAGCACTTATTAACTGCACATCAACTTCGTAACAGTTGAAACTGAACATAAAAACAATAAATAAACATAAAAACAATAAATGCCTCACATTTTGTCGTTGCCGCAAAATGTTGTACTGCTTGAAATTCCGTCTCCACCGTTGCTCGACACTGCGTGTATAGAGCAGGTAGTGCAACAATAGAAAAATAGTTGCGGGACGGCACTGTGTAGCGTTTGTCTAGGGCAGGGGTCAGCAACCTTTAACACCCAAAGAGCCATTTGGACGCGATTTCCACACGAAAGAAAACTCTGGGAGCCGCAAATACTTTTTGACATCTAAAATGAACATAACACTGTATATATTGTTTGTTTGTTTGTTTTTTTTACCTTTATGCTTTGTGTGAACAACTAAGGTGTGTTGCTTAAATGCATGAAGTGCTACAGAGAAAATTACATTTATGTAATTAACACATTTTGAACTTTGCAAAATTCCGCCTAAGTATGTATTTTACTTGGTTAATATGTGTGGCGGGGCGTGGACTGCAGCGCTGCTGCAGGGGAGGCGGACGCACCTTAGCGGTACCCGCAATCACGCCTCGCCGCCTTAACGTCTGTGCCACCTATGCTGTTGTGTTGGTGTGTGTCGGGCTGCGAGCTTTAACACCGGCTGTATGCGTAAAGCAACCGTGTATGAAAAGTGGTCAATAAAAAGATGCTGAAAAGCGTGTTCATGGAAACATAGTCGGGTCTGCCGTGATATGTTTACAATGGGACTTCCGCTCCTGAACCTCTGCGCACAGCGTCTGCTGTACGATCGGGGCTGTACGAAGTCACTTTGATCTTTACGCACGACTGTAAGCTGTCGTCTGTGAGGCGTGAACGTGTTTGTTTTTGGAGAACAGCTGCTGACATAATGTGGATCCGAAGATCCATAATTGGCCTACCTGGGGTTGGCGGGCGTTTCGGCCGGTATATCGGCTTCCGCAAGTGTGACGCTTATTTTGATCGATCAAAAACTAATAGAATATAATTTTATATTTATATTTCAATATCACAATAATCTTCCAATTTAGAACTACGAGTTAAAAAAAAGAACTAACATAAATAAAATAGACTTTAGCTAATTACTTACAAAAAATTATTTATTTCCCCAAACCACGCGGAGCCGTAGAAGGACTAAAGATCCGCATGCGGCTCCGGAGCCGCAGGTTGCCGACCCCTGGTCTAGGGTGTTGATCATTTTCCTAAATCCCTCGTTTTGCACAGTGTTGATGGGAGCCATATCTTTGGTCAGGTGATAAGTGATAGCCTCCGTAATTTCTTTGTGCCTGCGGGAGTTCGACGTGTATAGGGAAGCGCTGTATAAGGTTCCCGTTATTAATGTTTGGGTGGTTGACCGGGACAGATTTTCTCCTGTCACTTTCTCGCCATCCCTGACGTGCTCTCCGTTGTTTCTTTCCTGCCAATTTGAGCATCACACGGCACAGCTTCTGTATCACGTGGTATAAGGCACCGCCCTTGTCATTTGTTGAGCAGGAAGAGTGAGCGCTTGTTTTCATGCAGGTTATGTCCCGGATCAAAATGCGGTACAATCGCAGTCTTTTTTTTTTTTCTTTTTTTCTTTTTTTTAAAAAAATCGTTGTCATTTGGAAATGAGATCGCACGTAAGTATGAATCGAGATCGCGATTTTCTAACGATTAATCGTGCAGCCCTACTCACAAGTGAGCTCTCACTCCTCCCTGAAGACAAGGAATGCAGCCCCAAGAGCAATAACATGGCAGATAAAGAGACAGCAGCAAAGTCCTGAGCAAAGAGACCCAGCAAGCAGCAGCAGTGTGGACAAACGGCAGTGGAGAAGAAGAGCAAACCATCATCTTGATTGGATGAATGGCACTGTGTTTCCAACAAGCTGCAACTTCACTGTGCTTGTGAAAAGGATGTTTGAGGAGACTGTTGGAGGTTGACATTTGCCACTTTCGGAGAAAATGGCAAGAAGAGACAGTGGAACACATGACAAAGCTGAAGAAGAACTGCCGGCTGTTGGACTGTTGAAGTGGGAGAGGACAACAGAGTGAGAGCAGTAGGTGAGAACACAGAGGAATGCTGTTGTTTAATGTGGGAAATCAAAATTTGGGTTAGCAAACCTGGGGAAAAGAAAACTGACTGCTTAAGTGGAAAATTGTGAAGGAATCTGAACCACTGCAAAAAGAAACATATACAAAATCACACACACAAGCAGAACATGCATTAACCCTACTAACACAAACAAAAGAGAGCTCATGAAGATTAGGCAGCATCTTGAGCATGTGAGTCTGTTTATCATCTTGTCCAAGTCACCTCGTGTGATGCAAAGACCAGTGGACTCATAGCACATTAGTTAGGAAAAAAATGATGATCAATTAATAGCAGAGAAGTGTGTAGGAAAGGCAGCTTTAAGAACATGCCCTGCTGGAGATGCAGCTCCAGACATTGATTAAACCTGCCTAATAACACAAACACACATGCAATGAAGATCAGCTTGTTATCTCTCATCAGTGCTAAAATAGTGTCAATTTAGCAGATGCTTGTTATCAAATGCTGAATTTATCCAATGCTGACAATTAACTCTCTATGTTGCAGGACAACAGTTTAATTTTTGTGGGGAAAAAAAGATTCTGGTTTGACCAACCAGTGATCAGACAATAAATTTAGTTGTTAATATAGTAAATTGGGAGATGCTTTCTGCCTGATTGATGCAGCACAAGTAATTTACTGTATGAGGGAAATTCTATTTTTGTGATAATATTTTGAACATGCATTTCTGTTGTCCTGTCAACTTAGTGGGTTAATAGCTGATATGCAAATTAGTTGGTTGTTCTTAGATTAATGAAAGGTGACTGAATTCTAGCACAAGTGAATGGGATGTGTTGGAGTTTGTTAGAAAGGAGACTCTAAAACACTGAGTTTCCTGTTGTGATGTGCGAGTGAATCCTGCACCCAGATACAAAACTCTGAATACATGAGAACAAACGTCTTTTGTGAAATGCATGACAACATGTCACATGTTTTATGATGACGGGGAAAAAGGAAAACTAAATAAAATTTGTGGCCTAAATGAGTAAAAAGTACAGTCCTGGGGATTAAAATTCATAGCTAATGAGACATGAGGCTTATGTTGTGTGTTGTGCGGCTAATGGTTGGGTTGGTTTTGAATTAATCTAGCTGATGATTTTTCTTTTGTTGTGAAGTTGAGCCTGCCAATTAGTATGATGGTATGATAAACCATGCTAATGTTATGATTTACCCTCCTGAGATGAGGAGCATGTGTCATGACTTAACAAGGCCTTTTTATTTTGATACTTTCACAGTGCACTGAAAGTTTTGTTTGATGATCTCTGTTTGAGCAGATCTGCACGATTACAACAGAAGCGCTATACGACATGTCAAGAAAATTGTTGCAAGTGAGTTTCTCCACATTAAAATGGGCTCAGGAGAAAGTCACTTATCTGACAAAGGTGCAGATGAATCTATGTGTGTTTCTTTTTACAGGAGCAGAAAGATGACAGCAACATTCGAGGTTGCATGATGATTTAACCTTTTAAATGCCACTTTCTGTGTCTGTGCATCTATCAGGGGTGTTATTCACTACCTTGTGTTGCTCACAGAGGTAGCTGTGAGAAAGCGTGTGTACACCTGCGCAGCGCTAACATTTCTACAGCATTACAGTTTTTCATGTGATTTGATCATGTGATTTATACCAGGACAGCTGGTTGATGTTTTCTACTACAGGATTTCTGGGTTTATGTGTGAAGAAAACTGTGTTTACAGGTTATGAGTTGGTGATGCTGTTACACTGTGTTGTTGGGAAAATGTGAAGGTTACTTTGACGATGTGAATAACATGTGAGAAATTTCCTGTGTTGAAACTAGTGCCACTCCTTTCCACAGCTATGGATGGCTAACTTTATGGTCTTTTTATAGCACCTCTGGACCCTGTCAATTTGTGCCTGACCTCCAGGATTGTCCATGTGTGTTGCTAATGTTTGTTTTTCTAAGAGTGCATGTAGAGGATTCAGCAGAGATGGACAAGTAACATGAGAAAGCAAATAAGAGATGCAGTGTTTGTGGAATAGTTTAATATGGGGCTCATTAGCTGGCCACTACTGAGCTCCTAGTGTTAAATACGTGGAGTGACTTTGCTTAAGGGAAGTCACCGATTACATTAATGTTAACTGAGCACATGGGATGATCCATGTCTGAGGCAAATTACGCCAATAATTGTAGTTTACTGATTTGAGAAAACCTGCACATGATACTTGTCCTGTTGATGCTGAATGCTTTATTACTCTTATGATACAATTGTTTATAAGTGTGGAGTTTGATTTCACTTCCAGATCTTGTTTTCCAGGCCATGATGGTGTGTATGATGGCTCCAGACAGAGCCAGGTTTTAAGCAAACTTAATATGCAAAACACACTAACATCTTTTATTGCAGGGTTACGGAGCTACTCCAGAGGAGATGCCGATGTTGCCTGGGACATGATCTAGCTAACCTTTTTCTTTAGGACAGGAATCTGGTTTTGATGAGTTGACTCATGGGAGTGTCCATGCGTCAAGAGGAGGGGTCCAGAATTAACATTAAACAATGTTTTCTATGATTTTTGCAGTACTTTGTGTGATTAACAGTTCATTTACGGGTATTAAACCTATGCAAAGTGGTGCATCCATGTTCAGATGGGGCTTTGATGGTCCATAAATGAAGCTCACTGAACTAAAGAATGTGGTTTGATGATGCTTTACATGCTCTCCAAATAGAAGTTTTTCCTCCTAGCAAGGAAATACAGGTGCAGCAGTTAAAGTATTGCTGAAAGGAATCTCCTGAGAAATCTTCAGAGGCCCAGTGAGAAGCAAGAACCCATTCCAGGCAGAGCTGACAGTCCAGGCAGTGGTTGAGGTCAAAGGTCGAGCTGTTTGGTGCCCATCATGAGATCAGATTTCGGAGCCACAGCAAGGACCACGAAGCTGCGAAGGATGAGAGCTGTGCCAAGGGGGCTTTCCAGAGGCCAACAGAGGAGATTGTGGACAACAGACGGGCACCTGAAGGATGAGGGGAGCGTGCCAAGCTCCACCGACAGCGCAGGGGGAGCCCAAGGATGACATCATGATCCTGTGAAAAGCACAGGAACCAGAAGCTATGGTGGTGATGACAGCAGTTTCCTATGAACATCACCTAATGCTGTGTCACTATACTGTGCATACGATGGCACACTGAAGACTGCTGGGATCATAACAGCAGTAAGATAACTGGATCCACCACCCTTTCCACAGAGGGTTTTTCCTGCACAGGATGGACAATGGAGGAGTCATATGTATCCCCCTCGCAGGACGGAGGCCTGAAGTGAGGTGATGGGGGTTGGTAGAGGCCATAAAACTAGAGTGCTGAAGAGGTCTGCAGCTTTCACGATAGCTGAGACCCATGTTGACAAACGGCAAACTCAACTGGTATGTTTGAATGTCTATTCTACATACATTTGGACTCTGGTCCTATGGACAGTGATGGAAACAACTGGAAGACACATTTATGACGTCCTGCAGAACTTAAACCACTCTGCAGAGAGACGTGTGATTTACATGTCTTGTGAAGGAGCACCACCAAGCTGGAGTGTTTTTGAAAATGTTAATTTCTCTTTTGACCGTTAACAATTCATTTGTTTGCTTGTAGGATGCAGTTTACCATTGAATGAGATCAATGAGAAACTGGATAACTGCTAATATATTTGTCAAACTGTGTACATTGACATATGCTGAGTATAAAAATGTTTGCATTGACACTGTCAGACATGACGTATTCATAACTGGGTACTTTTCTAGCATAATCGCCAAAAGGGGGGAAATGTTAGATTTGTATTGTGATTGTCATTTATGCTTAGAAATATCTACTTATATATTCTTAGAGTTTTATAATTAGGTGTAGATTGGTAGAGGTTTGATCCTTAATAGTCTGCAAGCTTTGTGTGCATTCCAGAGCTCTCTGACTTTCACACCCACATCCTGGGAGCATGGGAGAGGTCGTACCTTGTTTGATTGTTTTATGGTAGGATAAACGTATCTATATCTGTTTTAGGCTAAGTGCCTTTTGTTTAGATGGACGGCTCTGGGGAGTCTTCCTGGGGTCACAGTTTGACCCCCACACATTATTGTTATTGCTTTTTCTTGCTCCTCTTTTTTTAAACACACCAAAAACTTGCAATTAATAAAAAGCAATTATGCGTGAGTAATGCGCAGGTGCTCATCACATCCATGAATATGCTTGGACTTCTGTGCCGCTCCTCTGCACCTGTACTTAAATTCACCTGCCCTGTTTCACGTGTCTCCACCTACTGGTCAGATCATTGAATCTCAGTATAAAAAAAAAACAGTGTTACTGAACAAGACGTCAGCCTCCTCTTCATCATCATCATCACCTTCTTCTTCTGTTGTTGTTGTTTTAATTTCAAACCATTCCCTGGTAAAATCTTATGACCCGTGATCTCCTCTCACTTTCTACAGGCACACTTGATTGGCCAGCCTCTATGCCTCTCAGAGTCATGTGACTGGATCAAGTGAAGAAGCGTTTTTGTTTCCGTGACATCAGTTCATGGTGTTCTGTGTATGTTTGACATCTCTGCCTGGACGTCCAGCCGACTGCTCTGACCCTTGCTGGACCGGATCCTGGTCCCGTTTGGTTTTGCCGGTTCTGGGCGGTCCCGTTAGCCAACAGGTGCTGCTGGGATGCAGGTGGGCAGAATTCACAGTGACGTACCTGCAGGGACGACTGGGCACTCTGTCATTTTACGGCACTCGGATTGGGTTTTTATGTCCTGCGGTGACGTCTGACCTCTTTTAGAAGGACGGGCTCAGCTCTGGATGACATCACACCATTACCTGGATGCATTTCAGCTTCACGTGAAATAAAGAGAACACTGTGGATGAAGGGGGGCCGGCCTCCTACTCTTCTTTTTGTCTGGTAGGCTGTGCCTCTGTTTTTCTACTGCTGTTGATCTGATATTAAACCTGTAGCTGGTGGAGCAGTGCTCAAGCTCAGTGTCCTCATTTATTCCCTGAAAACACCAGAGAGAAGCTGATGTCGTGAAATGTCTTCAGGTCCTGGGATGATGGAAGGCAGGAGGAATTCGCTCAGATTAAAGGGTTCTTCTTTCAAAACAAAAAGCTTGCAGATTCTGGTTTCATTGTGTAGAATAAAATATTTCCTGGTTTAAAAACATAAAACAAATGGAGAAGTGTGCTTATGGATGTCGATCCATCGATTATTCACTTTATTCGGTAATATGTGGCCTCGTAGAGAACTGACCTGCCTAATGTACTGCAAAGCACATGTACATATATTTCAGGATCACTGTAACCTCAGTGGCTTTAAATAAACTTTATTTTGGAGTTTCATATTTTGATTTTGCACAGTTTTCTTTAGGAAACAACTTTTTCTAGTCATTCACATTTATTTAATGTGCTAAATTAAGTTTTGGGCATGTGTGGCACTATGATATAGATGAATACATGAAAAATGCAGCCCCCCATTTTATTTTGATGCTTCAAGTAACTTTTTCTTTTGGGAAAAACTACTGTTAATGTCTATTTTGCTGTAATATAAGTTCCGCCAGCAGAGGGCGCTCGGTGTCTTACGCATCAGTAGCCCACACCTCGCTAGAAGAAGAGTAGTGCAGAGCTGGCGCACCAGGTAGTTCCTGTTACCTGCTGTTTTTACAGGTAAGCTGGGTTCCAAATAATACATATGTGATAGACAACAGTAGCAATCGAAACGTAAACGTAAAAGCTAGAGAGCCAATTCACGAGTTTAAGGGTTGATAACGGTGAATCACCAGCAGATGTTGGAAAATTCACCTTTGTTAGAGGGAAGTCACCTTTGTTAGATAGCAAAGTATTTAAAAATGAATTTCATTTCATTATGTATGATCTGAGCATGCGCAGAATGATCCACAGCGCTCTTTGATCTTCTCAAAGGACCATTGTGACGTCACGGGCGACGTCATGTTCTCTGCTAAACCGAGTCCTTAAATAGGGGAGCTCCTTTAACAGTTTACATTGGAGCATTTTCAGAAACAGCCAGTTGTTTTAGACAAAGCTAATACGTATTTAACCTGTGACACCGTGCTTTAAACCTTTAAAAAAATGTCACAGGAATCATTAAATAACTTACCTTCTGGAAGCGATAGTGGAGAGGAATCACTAATGCTGCAGTTTGAGGCTAGTGAGATGAGTCTGTCTCACCTTCACAGAGACGTAGTGCTTAAATTTGAGCACAAGCGTAGAATAACTGCAGAACTAAGGGTAGCGCTTGAAAATATTAAGAAAGAAAACGCAGATCTCAGGAAAGAGCTCAAAAATATTAAGAAAGAAAACGCAGATCTCAGGAAAGAGCTTGAAAATAGTAGCAAAGACAACTCAGAAGTCATGGAAGAGCTCGAAAATATTAAGAAAGAAAACACAGATCTCAGGGAAGAGCTCAAAAATATTAAGAAAGAAAACGCAGATCTCAGGAAAGAGCTCGAAAATAGTAGCAAAGACAACTCAGAACTCATGGAAAAGGTCGAAAATATTAAGAAAGAAAACGCAGATCTCAGGGAAGAGCTCAAAAATAGTAGGAAAGAAAACACAGTTCTCAGGGAAGAGTTCGAGAATAGCAGGAAAGACAATGCAGAGCTCAGGGAAAAGGTCGAAAATAGCAGGAAAGACAACGCAGAGCTCAAGGAACAGCTCGAAAATAGCGGGAAAGACAACGCA
This sequence comes from Oreochromis niloticus, assembly GCF_001858045.2. Taxonomy (NCBI): domain Eukaryota; kingdom Metazoa; phylum Chordata; class Actinopteri; order Cichliformes; family Cichlidae; genus Oreochromis; species Oreochromis niloticus. The sequence goes on along the minus strand of NC_031969.2, from coordinate 18,192,698 downwards.
GAGCTCAAGGAACAGCTCGAAAATAGCGGGAAAGACAACGCAGAGCTCAGGAAAGAGCTCGAAAATAGCAGGAAAGACAACGCAGAGCTCAAGGAAGATCTCGAAAATAGCAGGAAAGACAACGCAGAGCTCAGGGAAGAGCTCGAAAATAGCAGGAAAGCGAATGCAGAACTCATGAAAACTGTGGAAAATAATCAGCGCCTACTTAAAGTAGGTTCAGGTCTTGCCACAGCGGCCATTGTTGTTCCTGCAGCTTGCTGGGCCATCTCAAAGCTTTTTGGCTGAAGGGAATGTCCCGGGGATCATTCAAAGAGCGGGGATCGCTACAATTGTGGATTTAAAGTTACCCTTTAAAAACAGTAATGATGTTTTCCAGCCACAGTCCATCTTCATCCTGGCGTTGTTCCCGCTGGTGCAGGGGACTCGAGCATCTTTTGGACTCGAGCCACAGCCCACCAACCTGTCATAAATACGCTGTGCTCTCCTTTATGTTTGATTTTATTTTGCCCCTCACCCCCCCAACCAGTCATGGCAGAAGACCGCCCCTCCCTGAGCCTGGTTCTGCCAGAGGTTTCTTCCTGTTAAAAGGGAGTTTTTCCTCTCCACCGTTGCCAGAGTGCTTGCTCATAGGGGATCATTTGATTGTTGGGGTTGAATTTTTGGGTTTCATTTAATTGGCTTGAACTGAAAAACCTAAAAATTCAGGTGAGGGTTTTACATAGTGGAGAGCACTACATTTGTTAACTGCACTTTTTTTATTGTAGTTTTTGCAGTGCTTCCTACTACAAAAACTACAGATAAAAACCTTGCAGTTAGCAGCAAATCAAAATAAAGTTTTTATTTCAAATATATTTCATTATATTTTCTGTCATCATTTTATTATAGATTAAGTGCAAGAGTTGTTAAGTGTGGATAATTAAATAATAGTTTATTGCAATAGCAAATTGCGCCTTGTTCTCAGATGGACAGCAAGTGGAGAGTGATAGATGAGATGAGGAGATGGGAGGAGGAAGAGAGGCAAAGAGTGATTCACAGGCAGAGCCTAGTTTATTTACCACAGTTTTTTGTTGCCTGGACACTTCTTTGTACACATGGGTCGTATCTTTTGTATGATAATTACTGATAGAGACAGACGTGACTCTGTATTTATATTTCTTGCAGCCTGTTAACACTGTACCTCCTGCCTTTACAAACGGCTCTTCTGTGTTTCTGTCTCATCGTTCTGCAGATGAACATTTGTCGCCCACTGTGATCTCAGCACGTTTTCCTGGTTCTGGAGAGCAGATCGAGCGTTGATCTGAGTCCTGTGATTTCCAGTAGTGATTTATTCCCAAGACAAAATCAAATTGTCCTCTGCTGCCGTGTTGTTGCACAATGAAAACGATGGAGGTGTCAGAAACGGTCCGGCCCTGGTTATTGTCTCAGATATGACGCTAGTCTTATCCTGTCCGCTTCTGTGTGTATATATGTAATATGCATATCCACATAATTATGGATATTATAATTATGATATTTAATAAACACACTGTATTTTAAAGAACATACATTAAGAAACTGATTGTATTAAATTTTTATTTCAAATATATTTCATTATATTTTCTGTCATCATTTTATTATAGATTAAGTGCAAGAGTTGTTAAGTGTGGATAATTAAATAATAGTTTATTGCAATAGCAAATTGCGCCTTGTTCTCAGATGGACAGCAAGTGGAGAGTGATAGATGAGATGAGGAGATGGGAGGAGGAAGAGAGGCAAAGAGTGATTCACAGGCAGAGCCTAGTTTATTTACCACAGTTTTTTCTTGCCTTATGGTTCCAAGCGCTTTCACCAATCTTTGCATTTTGTTATTATCTCATAACACTTGTTTAATCGGCTACCATCTCTCCTATGGAAGTTTTACTGTCTACAGTCCCAGATCAACACAGCCCTGCCCTCCAGCACTATCAGCAGCGGGAGCAGCAGAAACCCCTCAACAGCAACATTTTACCCCATCAGGTAAAACATAGGCTATGTTTGCTTTGCCTTATCGCCACCTCACAACACTGATATAGTATGATGCGATCCCATATTAGATTCTTGATGAATGTGTCTTGTTGTTATTCAGCCTGGTTCAATGTGCCCCTTTTTAACTTGAGCACCCGCCCCTTTAAAGATCTCTGCATGGCCCTGACCAGGAGGGGATTAAAGAAGAGTGGGGTGAGAGCCAGACTCAAGAGGCAGACACACAAACAACGAGCGCTGCCGTCCATTATCTTTGCTAATGTGCTAATGTGACAAGCTGCAAGCCTGCATCAACCACTTCCATGAGTACAGAACTGCCTCCGTTCTGGCATTTACGGAATCGTGGTTAAACAACAACGACGACAACAGCACGCTACACATTGCTGGCTTTTCACCACCCCTTCATCTGGACATCTTGGCCCTGACAACATCAGCAGTGGAGTCCTGAGGCACTGTGCAGGGTAACTAGGAAGTGTGTTCCGGACTCACTGTTAGGATCCACTGATTTAGTCACTGATCAACCTTCAGTCACGTAGGAGGTCAGAGCTTCATGTTTATGGGATTAATGTGCAGTTTCATTGAATCTGTATTTATCTGTAAACAGGGTTCATACGGGTGCATGAAATATGTGATGTTTGGTGCAGTTTTCCTGTTTTGTGGGGAAGAAAGGCTTTTTAAGTCAACCTAAGATGATTCGTTTTCATTTTCACATGGTCTTAGTGAGGTGATGCAAAGTGAAACATGCTTTCTGTTTGTTTTTTTCGGCCATGTGCTGGGAAAGCTTGAACATGGACCTTGAAAGTGCTTAAAAAGTGCTTGAATTGGAGCCAGAAAAAGGCGTATGAACCCTTGATTGGGAGGTGATGGAGTCTGAAACCATGTGATCACTGTAAGCTCTGTGATTTATTACCTGATGGACCAGCAACACCTTCACTGTGTTTAAATGAGAATGAATCCAGCTTTACTTTAATATAGACGGCACTGTGCAAAAGTCTTGAGCCCTCGTTTCTTTACATTTTGCAGGAGAATTGGAAACGGGTGCAGCGATTCACTGAAACGTGCAAATATTCATTAAAAATACAGAATACGAGGCAAAAATCAAGTCTTTACAGTTGTAACGAGCTTGAACGTGAATGTTTGGTCTGACCTTCATCCTTCAGCTCACTCTGAACTCTCTGAGCAGCTCTCTGTCGTCTCTGTGAGGACCTGCAGGAACACTTCTCCAGACTTCTTGAAGGACATTCAAAGCTCTTCTGCCTTTTCTTGATTATGTTGATGATTCCACACTGTTTATGTCCTGCCGGGCTTTGTGCTCTGGGAATGCCAGACCATGACTGATATTTTGTAGATCAGAATGCGTAGTTGTGAACTGAGTTTTGTAAGGTTGTGTTTAGCATTAAGTGTTGTGGTGCTGATGAAAGTCCTGCTGGCAGAAATGACCTTCAGCCAGAAAGGTTGATGGTCAGGATGAACCTGGACACTTCTTTGTACACATGTGTGTCGTATGTTTTGTATTATAATTACTGATAGAGACAGACGAGACTCTGTACAGTGGAACCCCAACTTATGGAATAAATTCGTTCCAGAGGGTCTTTCGTAAGTCAAAATTTTCGTAAGTCGAAGCACCTTTTTCCATCGCATTTTGAGTGAGGCGATGCTGGCTGAAGACGAAGTTCTTGGTGGAGGAGGACCTCGCTCATATTTTCAATAATTTCTCTCTTTGTTTCCATTGAGAGCACTTTACGCTTCTTCTTTTCACTCGAATCACTTGCAGAAAGTTTTTTCGGCCCCATTATGAATGAACGATAGGCTATTTGCAAACGAAAAGCACACGAAATAGCGCACTGCAACAACAATACGTCTTTCACGTGGAACAGCGAAATGCAAGTACGAAAGCCGAGGGGTTATCACATGATTCGGAAGGCATTCTGGGCTCAGCCAGCGGATTTCGTTACGCGGGCATTTTGCTGTACCACGGGCAGAAATATTGCCGTGAAGTGCCTTCGTAACTTGAATTTTTCGTTAAATGGGGTCTTCGTTAGCTGGGGTTCGACTGTATTTATATTTCTTGCAGCCTGTTAACACTGTACCTCCTGCAAAAATATCTGCTGGAGTTTATGCTGCACTAAAACCTCTATGACATAGTTGCACTCACTGCTAAAAGGAAAGCCAGAGGAGCAGACACATCCCAGCAAAACACTGATGCAGTTTTTACACATTAAATGGAAGTGATATAAGATACAGTCCTGATTAAAAGGTTTAAGACCACTTGAAAACTGGCAAAAATCATATTTTGCAGGGTTGGATCTTAACAAATGTTGTTACTAAGAAAATTTTTTATTCTCAAATGCAGACATTTCAAAGCTAAATGACATGATTTTGAAAATGAGAAGTGATATTAAGTATATTCATTGTTAATCACAGAATCATAATTCATATATGATTTTATTGATAGTTAATTATGTTTAACTGCTCAGCACTGATCAGAATATAACCAGGAATAAGTTTAACCTGTGTGATAGATCAGAAAATGTAATATAGACGGGCTTCACACAGAGTCTGTCCTTAGTGTGTGTGCGTGTGTGTGTGTGTGTGGCAGCTCCAATTATAGAGCCAGCATTCCTCACTAGTTTGTCTCCTCTCATTTCTAAAACATGTATCAAACAGACAAATATGCAACAATAAGAAAAAACCTTCTTCCCAGCACTATACACCCACTCTCCTGTTGGCATATTTCTGCTGTTTCCTGTTCACCAGTGGATCAATGGATTCATGTAAATGTTGAAATATGAATCATGGCCATGAGAATAATCTAAATGTACATCCACCACATGGTCAAATATTACTGAACTGGTGGTCCAAATCTCCACAGGATGCCTTTAAGCAGTCAGGATCTGTCTGTGGAATAGTTTCAAGGATCATTTGTTTTGGATCACCTGGAGAGTTTCCCTCCTTTCTCCTGCAGGGGTTTCCTCTCTATCAGCAGTGCTTCCATCTGTGCAGCCCGTCCAGTTTTCCCACCAGAGGAGACATTTCAGGGTTGGTTAATCATTTTTGATCTATTCACACTGCAACACAGCATCTACTATTTTGGGGCTCAGCTCATGGGGTTCCCAGGCAAACGCCAGCCCCAACGTCACAGACCAGGAGCGGTTCTGGGATAGCTCTTCCACGCTGTTATTTCACTTCAGCTGAATGCGATGAACAGATTGTAGGAAATTATGACTAGTAATTCACTTTAACATTAAATGTTGATACAACACAAACTCTCGTCAGAGAGATACATGTTTTAAAGGTGAGCAGCCAAATAATTATTAAAACATTATAAAAACAACACAAAAACAGCTTGTTAGAGTTAGCAGGTAGATTAGCATTTGAGATTTCCATTGAGAACAGCGAGGTTCAATTTTCAGTCCTCTTTTATTCTCATGATACATGTCGTCCAATTGCATCTCACCCTGCAGGATTTTTACAGAAATATTTAATAAAATCTTCTAATTTTCATCATGTTTTTCTGTAATGGTGTCTGGGTGGTTGACCCAGTGTTTTAAGTTTGGACATTTTGTCGGTGTTTAGTTTACCTGTGTCTGTTTCCTGTTTTATTATGATAGTCTTTTGTCCTGTGCTCGTTATGTTGAGTTTACTTCTTGTTTCATTAGTTAGATTTGTTCCAGCCGTGTTTTCACCCGTTTCTCATCGTCTCATTATTTGTTTGTCTCTGCTGATGGTCACGTCATCGTCAATGCCTCGTGCATGCACCCTGTAGATGTTATTAGTTTCATCATTATGAAGGAATTTCCTCAGTCTCAACTCTTCAGTCAGTTTCAGCACTGTTCTCTGAAGGTCCCACCACAGCTTCTCAGTCAGGCTGAGGTCTGGACTGACTGGAGCATTGCACCACTTTGATTCTTTTCTTTTTCAGCCATTCTTTTAGAGATTTGGCACTGTTCTTGGTATCACTGTCATGTGTATGACTGAGTTTGGCCTGAGCTTTAGCTGTGGGGCTGATGGCCTCACATCTGACTCTAGAATACATTTGTATACAGAGGAATTCATGGTTTACTGAGTCACTGCACGGAGCCCAGATCATCATCCCTCCACCACCGTGCTGACAGCTGGTGTGATGTGTTTCGTTTTCTCCTTTATGGACAAACATGCCCACTTTGGTTTTTTCTGTCCAAAGGAACCTGAGCCCTGCTGCAATGTTCATTTAAAGAGAAGAGGCTTCCTCCTGGTAACCCTTCCAAACAAGTCACACTTCTCAGTCTCTTTCTATTTGTACTCTCATGAACTTTAACATTTAACATGAGGCCTGTAGAGTCTGAGAATGAGAATTCTTGGGTTTTTGCAGCTTTTCTGAGCGTTTGGATGGTCTTAGGTTGAATTTGCTGGAACATCCACTCCTGAGATGATTGTAGCATTGTGTTAACACACAACTGAATGCTGCAGACCAGCAAACTGCAAAAACGTCTGCATTTGCAAAGGTTCTCACACCTGCTGTTGGATACACCCATCAAATACAACTGATTTTAATTCCTATGGAAACATTAAGGACAAACTCCGTTTCAGTGGTTCACATAATGAATTAAAAACAGTAACTGGTAGCAGAGGCGGGATTGTTGGAGTTTGACACATCAAAAGTGAATAAACAGATTTTTATACCTGCGTCTGTTCTGCTGTGTCAGACTACGACCCACAAAGTGGAGACCTACGTCTTTCATATGTTCCGGCACTACGGCTTCAGCTGGATGAGAAAGAGCGTCGACTACTTCCTGCTGCAGTCCAACTCAAAGTACATCACCTGGTGGTCGATGGCCCTCAGCCTCCTCATCGTCACCTCTGGGTACCTGCGGCTACTCTTCCTCAAAAGCCTCTTTGTCAGCAATACCGGCACAGAGGGCGAGAAGCCTCGGTGCTGATAGACTCAAACGAAAACCAAAAGAAAAAGAATTTAAAAAATAAAAATGTCTGGATTTGTGTGGAGGAACGGCAGACACGAACGAATTCAAAGCAGTGATGGTTCTTTCTCCTTGAATGAATAAATATTAGAAATAATCATGTTGAGAACCTGTGGTCCATCATCAAATGTGAGATTTACAAGGAGGGAAAACAGTACACCTCTCTGAACAGTGTCTGGGAGGCTGTGGTTGCTGCTGCACGCAATGTTGATGGTGAACAGATCAAAACACTGACAGAATCCATGGATGGCAGGCTTTTGAGTGTCCTTGCAAAGAAAGGTGGCTATATTGGTCGCTGATTTGTTTTTGATTTGTTTTTGAATGTCAGAAATGTATATTTGTGAATGTGGAGATGTTATATTGGTTTCACTGGTAAAAATAAATAATTGAAATGGGTATATATTTGTTTTTTGTTAAGTTGCCTAATAATTATGCACAGTAATAGTCACCTGCACACACAGATATCCCCCTAAAATAGCTAAAACTAAAAACTACTTCCAAAAACATTCAGCTTTGATATGAATGAGTTTTTTGGGTTCATTGAGAACATGGTTGTTGTTCAATAATAAAATTATTCCTCAAAAATACAACTTGCCTAATAATTCTGCACTCCCTGTAGATTCCGCCTGAGTTGTGTTGTTATGACTGTATAAATTACAGACTATAAAGAAGGCGTTGTCCAATTTGAAAACCAGAATAATCCATCTGCCTTCATCTGAAGACAATGATTCAATAATATTACCTTTAAAGTTGTTAAGGAGAATGGCTACGCCTGCCGAATGTTGAGAGGCGTGGCAAAAATAACACTGATCACCCCACTGTGCTTTCCAGAATTGTACATCATTATCACTCGAATGAGTTTCTTGTAGAAAAATCAAATCAGCATTTTTCCGTCTACAGAAAATGAAAATTGACTTTCTTTTGGTACTGTCACGAATACCTCGAACATTAAGGGATAGTATTTTTAAGGAACTGAAATGTAAGTCTGTCATAAGAAAAGAAGGGAATGAATAAAGTGAACTGGATGTCTGTTAAACTAACTAGAAACTTATAAGGTGCTAAGGTATAAACACCTAAAGAAGATACTCTCAAAAGGGAACACTAAGTGTTGAGTACCTAAGTAAAATTCTTCAGACTCTTTGGTTTTTCCCCCCCGATGCAGTGACCCAAATGCTTAAGCAAATTAACATTTATACACCAATAAAAGTAGGATATTTAACTACTCACACTGTAAAACATAAGCAAGTTCAAACATAACCATAATAATGTTTGCCAGATATTGGTACAACTAACTTGGAGGTATAAAAGTTTTATAGAAAATTTAAAGAGGATATTATTGGTTGTAAACATATTACCTAATGAACCTGAGGTATTTCAAGCAAAAACAAAAAACAAAAACAATATACAAGTGCCTCAAAATGATTAAATATTGAACAGTAACATTGGGAGCCTGAGGTAGTTGAAATACCTGTTGTTAATGTTAGGTAACGTACAGAGTGAACTTAAAGTATTTCAGTCATCTTGCTGATCTTTTAATAACCTCTTATTTATGCAGTGTGTCTTACACCATCAATGATGGCCACAGGACCAATCCATTTGGTCTTCTTTCCCTCGTCACGGGCTTGTTTGACAGTTGGCCACAGTTTATTTCTGCACTGTCTCTCCATGTAGGTGAGATCTTCAGCCAACCTGAGATTCTTCTTCTTCATCACATCAGAGTTGAGGGAAGCTCTCCACACTTTGTGTCGGAAGGTGCGCATGGTGAACTGTATGATGATGGGGCGTGAGCGGTTTTCATCTCTTGTTCGACCAACTCTATGAACAGTATCTATCATGAACTCGAATTTGTTTTTTTCCTCTGGGATGATCAGGGCGATTATATCCATCACCTCTTTTCTTATATCTTTGTTACTATGCTCTGGGAGATTCAGCAAACGCAGGTTCCACCGCCGACTATATCTCTCGTCTCCTCTTGTTTCTCCTGAAGTGCAGCAATGCGATCTTTCAGCTTCTTCACAGTAACCTCTGTCTCTTTGCTCTGTATTTCAAGACCTTTCACGTGATCCCGCACGGCAATAATCTCCGCCGTGTTTTTGTTCGGATTTGGAGAATCTGTCATTCAGCCCATTAATAGCTTTCAAGATGTCGGCATTGGATACAGCTTCCTCTCTCACCTCATGCACTTCGATGCGGCTCTTCTTTGGGTTGGGGGATGCACAGTACAGTAGTGCAATTCATCCTGATCGGTGATTGGTCAAAAGTCTAGAGTGAAAGAAGAGGCTTGTGATTGGTGGAAAATGTTCAATGAAGAAGCCTTCTTTCATTCATTCAGTCTGTTGTCTGTTTTTTCTTTGTCAGGTGATGTTTCCAGCTCCTTTATCTCACCTGACGCCTGGAATGCCGTCTGTGGTCTTCAGCATGATCACAATGTGTTATTTGTGTATTTTGACTGGTTTACAATGACAGGACAGTAAGCATTATCAGTGTATATTCCAATAAAAGCATCGAGTTTTTACTCCAACATCGATGAGGATTTTCTTTTGGCTCTTTTGAACCAACAGGTTGGAAAGTCTCCTGAAACTAAGCGCAATTGAAAATCAATTCCTTTCTTTTCTTCTGTGATTATTATGTGCAAAGACTAGCCATAAGAGGAGTCTTTTAGGTTGCCCCATGAGACGATGTACTTGTTTTACTTTTATACTGGTAAAATGTGAAGGATTATTCATGCCATTGTACTGTCATTTACAGACAGGCAAGAAATTAAAGGCATACCCTGAGGTCTTGACCCCCGACGGAGGGACATTGTTGCACTTTGCTGCCATGTTAGGGTCCACTTGTGAAAGGCAAGAGTCGCAAAATGATTACAAAGTTGCTATGAGAGATTATGTTTGTCCTGTACCAAAGTATTTGAATAGGGGTCACTGAATAGTTGATTATGAAAATGGCGTGATCATATATCATGGCTTTCACAGTCACCAGATCTCAACCAAGACTATCAGGGGACATTTGACTGACATAACAGATAGATAATAGCTCTGTTAGTGTTTCAGAATCAATTCCAGTAAACACTGAAGCTCTTGCGGAGGCATGTGTTGTACAAATACTTCATGAACTTGACTTTGCCACCTACTTGTACACATTGCTTCTTTGGTTTGGGTCTGTTATGTTTCTACATATTTGTGTCTTTTAAACCTGTTGGCAGAGAATGCTATTTGTGTGTAACTTAATAAAAAAAAAATATACAACATGTTTCTCTTTCTATAGATTGTATTTATGCTTGTATGTTTTGTCAGTGCCTTTCGGACTATAGTGATGCTGATTCAGAGAAGGTCAGTAAGTCTAAGTCATTCATTCATTCATTAAGTTATTCCACAACTCACTGTTACTGTAATACAAAACACTTTATTAAAATGAATGAAACAGTGAAACACAAAGACAACACTGCAATCAATCGGTACAACACAAAGACAGCACTGCAATCAATCAGTGAACTTGATCCTGACTCTAATGTAAGGTTTTTTTTAAAAGATCAATTGTGTACCAAAAGATAAACGTAATGGCTTGATCATTGTATTGTAAAAGACTACGGGGAAAAAACAACAACAACTGCAATCAGTGATATTTTAAAAGAGTACAAAAAGATAAAAGTTGAATGTCTTGATCATTCTAAAAGTCAATTGTCCGGCAAACCCATATGGGGTACCACACCAGGTCCTGCTCTGTAATGGAAAACCCTTTTAAACCTCCCCAAGCTGGTCAACCATGGATGTAAAGTGCTCGTAGCTGCTAAAAACTATATTTTTCAGACCTGTTGATGGGGACATCATTTTTACAGAGCAGAAAGTTTTTTTTAAAATATTTTTTATGTCCTTGGGTTGGCTGGTGGCAGATTCTGCAAATGGGAAGGTTTTGCACCCGTGACACTTTGGCTCCTACTTCTGAGGGGTGATCCTTAAGCTTACGCTTATACTGTGTTGCCCTTGCCCAGACTGAAGGTCTGCCTGCAGTGTCTAGTGTGTTAATGGTGGGTGTTATGACCAATGTGGAAGAGAGTGATGTAGCAGGGCCACTATTGCCAGGGATAGACTGGCGTGGGAGACTGGCATCAGCAAGTCTCTCCTTCCCTTCAAAACCTTGGTCCCTGCAGTGCTGGGCGTGGGCTCATATTTCAACAGGGGGTAGTCTGGAGGAGGGAGTACTGCTGGTTGGTGTGGTGCTGGAGGTAGGTGTGCAGATGAGATGGAGGTGATCTTGGTCAAAATTGATGGATGTTTTGTTGCATGCAGATTGAGGATCCTTTCTTGCTGACAAATGAAGTCCCGCACAGTCTTGATGTTAATTTTAGGGAGAGGAATGCCTGCTTTACAGAGAACCGCATCTTCCACCAGAATCCGGTGCTGTATTCGCTCGTAGGCCTTTAAAATAGACAGTTTCTCTGGACTGTTGCGAGACCCCTGAGGTGAGCGCAACCACAAAAGTTTAACCAGAGTGTACATTAGCCTGTTGCTCTGAGCGCTGATGTCATGTTGTGTGGGTGCATAGCGCTTCGCCATCTTTACTCTCTGTATAAGAGCAGCATCAACAAAGTCATCCCTTTTAGTGCGGCAGTAGAGGGTGTTGCCCCAGTGGGTCTTGTACAGCTGGTTAAACTTTTGTGGCTGCTTGTCATGCTCCTCCATGCTATTCCAGGTTTGGAGGACCTTGTTCCTCTGCTCAGTGGTAAGTGATAGCTTGTCCTCTATCAGGCTAATCTCCACAAGCACAGAGCAGAACATTTCCAGCTTTTCAAATCCAGGAAGGGGGTTTGAACTGCAGGCATCTTCCTGTAAAATGAATCCCATACAAAATTGGTTGGTAAATATATACACAATTCCCTGTGTTGTCAGACAAGCAGTGCATCTTTTAATCCTTGTTTTAAAGTTTAAAGGGAACTGTGTCCCTAATATGAAAAGTAAACCTAGCTACTCACAAAGGCTGGAGGGTGAACTGTGGAGGTCTCATCATTGGTGAGTGTAATGTGGGGAAGGACAGTATCCAATACAGTGTCGCGTGCCTCTTCGTCACTCTGGTATGCTTCATCGCGATCATCTGGTTCGGGTTGCCCAGGCTGAACCACCTCCTCCTCAGGACCAGGTCCATCACTGACGATGCCCTCCAGAGAGAAAGTTCCAGACTCTCCAGTGCTTTGGCTGAACAAGTACTCCAGCCCGAACAATTCATTTGATGTGAGATCAGCAGGGCCACGGAAGTTTACTTCTACGGGTTCTCCAAAGAGCTGCTGACAGCGAGTGTTGAGGCGATCGATCAACGGTGCAGAGTAAATCCTGTGATGCCGTCCTTTGCCACCAAATACAGCATCTGAGCTCCTGTCAGAGTTCCACCTTGCAATACCACTTATCAGGTAAACCTGATAGGGACGTGCTGCGCAGTGGGGACCTGAACACAACAATAATAAAGGAAATGACGATGACAGGATTACAAGTGTAATTTGTCACAAGTATACAGATTAAAGCCGTGTACCTGGAATCGTGTTAGGAAGTAATTTGTGGAACCCTTCCAGGCTATTGCTTCCACGCAGACACTTGTAATAGGGGACATCCACGTTGTTTATTGTTGTGGTATGAGCCACCCTATACATGCTCATGTCTGGTGGGTCCTGAATGCACTCCAGGTGTCGCTGCTGTGCTGCCCACATCTCATCAATGGCCCCTGGAAATAATCAGATAGACAAGCCTTGTGTGATCTTCAGTTTGTCCCAATTTGTATTAATATTACAAGAATCTTTGGAAATGAGGACTTTCCTACCAGGTGTTTTGAAGAGAGTCACTCCACTCTCATCCAGCCCAGCTGGACCTTTCAGCTCCTCGATAACCAATTGGATGAGCCGAAACGTTTCCTGAGCCCCAAGTGTGACCCTGCGCACATGGTGTTTTAACTGCTCCCTGGAAATGTAAAGGCGGACAACGTCCTCATCGGACACAGACTGCATTTTTACTGGGTTCTTTGCTCTGACGGCCCTTATAAGCAGCTCAAGGTCTGTGCGGTTGTAAGCCAGCACCGCCCCAGCTACTGCAGACTTAAATGCAGAGTACTTTGCATGAGACTCTGTACGGATGGCTGCATCAAACCGGTGGATCCAGTGAAAGATGTCCAGACGCACAAGCATCCCACTGTCCACCCAAGGCTGAAACAAGGCCTCTACTACTGATGGTCCCTGTGCACGGCAACACCCACGGTCCACATACAAAATTTTGGGAACAGGCTGATTGGCCAAGTGAAACCTCTCCATGACTCCACGGCACATTGGCTGCAGCTTGTCAAAGGACTCCTCGCAGGTCAGCACAAATGTAACTATTTGTGAGTGCTCATTTCCGATACTGGTGAACCATTCTGCTGAGCTTTGACCTTCCCCAGACAGCTTTTTCACCACCTAAAAAAAAAAAGAAAAAAAAAAGGAAAAGTTTGCATTATGTGATAGTATTTTGAAACAATAAAACCCCCATAACAATACCATGAGCATCTTTTGTATTCCCTCTGTCACAACAATCCAGAAATACTCCTTTCTGTCCAAAAAAATTGTTCAAAGGCTAATCAAACACAAAACAAATACGTGGCCAATATCTATTAAAGACAACAGGCCAGTGTCTTTCAAGACTAAGCAAGGTCTGCTTGCTTGTTTAATGACTTAAAAACAAAATGTGTGTGATACAGTATTATGAAGTACATACTTTTTTGGTGGAATCCATTTTCAGCACAGTGCCAAAAGTGGACAGAATCTGGCTTCGGTAATCCCTCACATTGCTGGCCTCTGCCAGCAGGAAAGCGTGGCGCAAGAGCCATGCAGAGGGAAGCTCTCTTGGAGGAAGTGGCGCCTGGAATGTGTGCCGTAAGGCTGAGACGATACCCCCGGGCTCCGCAACAGTCATTAGGAGTGTGGTGTACAGGTCCTTCCACTGAAGGTACTCCTCCATGTGATTCTCCTGTATCTGCTGTCACAGCTTGACCATAGTGTTTCCTTCGGTTCTGTCTCTCAGAAAGCGTACAACATTCTTATCCACACCACGCCTGCAAGGACAGTCACAGTCAAGTTCTTGATGTTGAATTGAGTGAGAGATTGAAAACTTTAAAAAAAACAAAAAACAGACAAACAACAACAACAACAACAACAACAAAGGAAACCCTACAAAAACATGGTGGTCATTTTACTCACTTGCTAGTCAGGATGGCTGGGAATATGGCTTGGTGTCCCTCGCTGAGTTGTGATAAAATTGCTGAGTCCCAGGCAAGCCACCGACCCACTTTTCCTCCTCCGCCACTTCTACCCGCCTTTGTACATGGTCCGCAGCATAGGACCTCAGTAAGCATCGTGTACCAGTACTAGTACCTGAAGTATATAATGAAGAAGAGAGAAAATGGGCAAAATAAGCATATGAATCCAGAATGGCAGTTTTACCGTTTACATTTGAAGACTTGAGTAAAATATTTATGTGAAATTACTCGATGGTGATAGCCAGACTTATATAGGTGCACATTTTGTCCTTTACCCACACACTCGTCGGCTCGAGGACACTTCAGGGAGTACTTCCATACCCCAACAGGACGCCACAAAAAGACACGGCTGCGAAAAAAGAGCTGTACACTGGGCACAGCACCCCTGGCATAGCCAGGAGGTTCTGCTGGGTAAAACCACATGCGATCTGATTTAATCACCCGTCGCCTCTTTAACACACCAGTAACATCCTTGTATGTCTGAACAGGGGTAAACAGCCCTCTTTCAGTGTCCTCTTTAAGCCAGGAAATGTCAGCAGATGGGATACCATTAGGATTTTCCCAGGGACGCACCCATCCCTCTAGCTCCACCTGAAACACACACATATAACATGGAATACTACAACAACACACGCACGCACACACACGCTCTAGCTGAAATAGTCTGATTTCAAATAAATATCACTTACAGGTGAATGACTCAACGGTAATTGTGTTGTATGATCATGACCCTGGGATGCAGATGACTCAGTGAATCCAACAGTGTCAAGTTTTTTGGACTGTATGGCAGCCTCTGTGGACTCACGATGTTTGGGCTGCACAGTAGATTTATTTTGATGTGGTGACTGTACAGTGTTCTCAAACTCCTTGGACAGGGGAGCTGAGTTCTCCTGTGTCTCAGACGTCTGGGAGGAGGAAACACCTCTGCTTGTCAGCCGTTGCTTTAAAGGTTGACTTGCAGACAAGGAGTGTTGGGACTGTTAAAATCTCCCAGTTCTTTTAATCTTTGGGCTGAAGGAAGGACAATACTCGGTGTATAAATGCTCAATCAACAATTATTTATTTCCATACAATTCAACACTTATGAGCATATGAACCATCATGATGGGGAGAGTTGCCTGCAGAGGGACACAGCAAGTCTCAAAATGGTGACGGGTTACTCAGCCTTTTATAGCCTCTAGTAGCCCCCACCTAGTCGTAAAAGCCTAAACATTCACATGTTTTCTCTCTTACGGCGCCTAAGTTATGACCTCGGCTCCCTGTCTTTCTGCTCTCTGTAAGGGTGGGGGTATGGAATGTGGTCGTCTCTTCTTCTATTTTAGACACAAGGTCTTCTGCACCCAACATTCTCTTCATGATTCAGCAGTATGAAATGTCAAGAAACAGTGTAACACATTCAACAGTGTCGAATAATACAGGTCACTCAAATAGATCTAATGATTTTCACACTCTTTTAAGTCAGAAGTATAATGCAAACTAAAACTACATACTGATCACACACTCTATATTAAGGGGTATAATATGATCTACAGCAGTATCATAATTTCAACTACTTTGATTACAGATATAAGGTAACATATGATAACAGAATACTCTCACAATTCCCCCTTTTGATCTCTTAAAAAGAGATCACTTATAACATACACTCCAGCGTTACAAGATCCAGCTCTTCTTGGTCCTGAGGCCCTCTGTCCCCCTTTAACGGGTCGACCATATGTGAAATGACCTCTGTGTTTGCACAGTTCAGATGCAAGAAAAATTAGATTTACAACCATAACAGCAGTTACAGATGACACTCCCATCACTCCCCAATTCTCCCACAGCTTTATTTTGGTGCTCCAGTTTCCCACCCCCATTTTGGTGCCACCTTATACCTTTCAAATGTACTCAGACTAGAACCTCTGTCTAAGGAGCTTTTAACCTTTATTTTATTGCTGCAGCTACCAGTATCTTCCAGTTGGGTGATTCTCAGCTTCTTTCTTCGACCTCTGGGGTTAGACCACCCTTTAGTCGTTGCACAGATCAGGGGATTATTCTGCCCCGATTTCAAACAAAGATCTGTGTATTCTGGGGTCACCGCCGTGTCCCCCTTTTTGCCAAGAGCCTCTCGAACCTCGTTGGTCTGGTGTTCCTAGATTTTCGCCAACCCCTTCATGGTTATTGCTGTGTTTATGGGATCCATCTTCTCGAGGAGCCCAAACGCCATGACACTTGACCCCAGTTGCTGTCTCGGCAGTCCCTACATCTGTCTCTGCTGGAGGATCCTCGTATCTCCGTAACCTCGTCTGGTGTCTGTTCCTTTCTCTGTAAGAGACAGAAAACCAAAACACCTCTCTCCCTAGCCTTGATAATCTAATGTTGTTATCCATTGCTCCTCTAGTGATTCAAAGTTGGTATAAAATATTATGTTCAGAACTCTGTGACCCAGGGACTCATTCTAATCATTATCTATGTGTGTAAGCGTGTTTGCATCCTCTGCACTCAAAGTCAATACCTACAATATATCAGTCCGGACAGTCACGCCGAACAAAGCTTATGCCCTTCAAAAGACTGAGTGTCAACTCATTATGAGCACATTTGCAATGTGTTTATGAAAGTGATTATAACCGCTTAGTTTAATCAAGAAATCAAAAACAAAAACAAATTAACCATTTTTTTCTAACACATTATAAGCTTAAGTTTTACCATACCTAAATTATTAAACACAAATAAAGTCATAAAATGTTCATAAAACCATTGTTTGATGTTAAAACTCAACTTCCACTCCCCCCTTTTTGACACACTCCCATGTGTCAATTCATCGGAGCTAGAAAATTAAAAGAGAAGGTTAGTGACATCATATCTCAGAACTCAAAATTAGCAACCAAAGGGTTAAATCTGCAGTTCCACACTCTCATGTGAAGCTACCGTCTCCTCTTCAGTCTCTCTTATCCTCCTGCTCCTGCAAAAACAAAACAAAACAAAGCGAAGCATCCACCCTTCTCTTGCCGGCTGGGTGAATTGTTTGTCAGCATTTACTAATCCTAAAGTTCGTGCAGTCATTGTCTCAGTATCAAGTCAGTCAAAACTTTTAGTCAGTCCATCCCAGTCCAGTCACATGCATTCATTCACACACATTCATACCAGATGTTGCTGATAATGGAGTCTCACGCGTGACCTATTCGAGCATCCATCACCAGCAAGATGACGTCATCATTTTAAAAAGAAAACAATTCTTTGTTTTTCGGACTGGATTGACTCGCTGCAATCCTTTTAGACTCAGGACTTCTCACGTGATCAGTGTCCCATATAAGTGAATTTCTCTCAAGCCAATTACAATCATGGAGAAGCACACTTTGCAACTGTTTACAGTAATAATATTTTATAGCGCTTTAAATCTCAATCTTTCAGGCCTGGTTTAAAGAGCTGATTGTTAAATCATGAACTCACAAAATATCACCACCGGTGGATCACCTCTCAGATTTTCCTCAGTGCACTGTAACAAAAACAAAAACAGACGTAATCAACAAAATACTAATAAAAATAACACAAACTAGGGCCCGTTGCAGACATGTTCAAGCATAAAACTATCCCTCTCTCGCTTACGAGAAAGAACACAAGCCAAAGCTCACTGATAAAATCAAGCTAGCGCTAAGCAAAACCAAAAAATCAACCAGAAATTCACAGGAACGTTTTGCTTCCTGTCGGGACAATATTGTGTGGGAATGAGAACCTCAGGTACCGTAACACCTTTTGTTCCTCCTTGAATTAAATTTCAATCACAGAAAATGCAGTACTTCGACCTAAAACTTACACTATTAATTCATCCTTTTCACTCTGTGCCTCTGCTCCTCATCAGGCTGTGTGAAGCACAGCAAAGAATTCAGTCAAGGCCTTGAACCATAAACAGACATCACACACAGACATTGTTTTCATAACCAAACTGTTTCAGACCTTACCCCTTAAATCTACATAAATGTACTCTGGGTGACATAAAACACATTTTAAGTAATCAACGATAATCAATGGCCCCTCATAAAAACTATGTATTGGGATATTTGTGTGCAGCATTTTGCATATCAGCATAAGCATTTGTTAGCAAAGCATTCTTCATTGCGTCAGCGTGTATGTGTGTGTGCGCGCATCACTCTTCGTTGCACAAGCGTGTGCATGTGTATGTGTATGTGTGTGTGTATGTGTGTGGATCACTTCTCAGTGAATCAGCATTCCAATGTGCGTGTGTGTGTGTGTGTGTGTTCATCACTTTCCTGTTCTGGTGTCTTGGGTAAACCACAGCCTGAAGCGTGCCCTGGGGTCCTGCCCTCCTCCTTTTCAGTCTGTTTGCGACCATTGCTGCTGCTGCTGCTCAAAGTTCAGTCCGTCCTGGTTCTAACCCCAATTGGGGCAGTCCTTTCTCCAATGTCCATGCTCACCGTAGGTGAAACCTGCATCTTCTTCTCCTGTATTTTGTCCATTCTGAGGTGCCTTTTGACCTCAGTTACTCCTCCTGTCTCTGTCGCGCCCCTTTTTGCTGCCCGATCATGCGTGTTGGTCCATCACTGTCCTGCACAGTGTTAATGCAGAGTTATCAAGATCAGCATCCTTTTGCTTGACCTTACTTTTCATTCGGGCTTGGCGGGCGTCTCGTCACAGCTCTGTCAGCTGAAGCTGTCTGAGAATTTTCCCCCCTGTAGTGAAACGGGCCTTAGGTTTAATGCTCTCCGTCTCTGCTGCATGAGATCGCATTCCTGCAGCACTGTTGACATTTTCAGGTTGTTGTTGTGGGTCCAGCTGTTGCAGCATTTGGTCAGGGTCACGTAGAGGGGAGAGCAGGAGTCCAGGTCAGCCTCGGCTTTCAGGGCCAGCAAAGCAGCCTGTAATCAAACATAAAGAGAAAAAAAAAAAACAAAACAAAACAAACCAAACCAAAAACAAACAAAAGTGTACGAACAGGAAAATGATGTTGTGTTGGCTGTGTTACAACGAGAGGGGAGAAACACCGGGCCAGGCCCTGTGTCAGCCTTCTCTCCCCCTTTTTTTCTTTTTTTTTTTTCTTTCTCACGATATAATTAACTCATAGCCCACCAAGTTGACAGGACAACATGCACATGTTCAAATTCCTAAGATCATGTTTAAAGTCACAAAAGAGAAATTTTCTTTCCAATCACTTTTTGTTCAATCATCAGAAAACATCTCAGAATTTGACTCTTAACCACTAAATTTGTTGTTTCCTCACTGGTTGGTCATACCAGTCTCTTTATTTTCTTTTTTCTTTGAAATTAAATTGTTGTCCTGCAACCCAGAGGGTTTATTTGTTAGTAATG
Organism: Oreochromis niloticus; assembly: GCF_001858045.2. Taxonomy (NCBI): domain Eukaryota; kingdom Metazoa; phylum Chordata; class Actinopteri; order Cichliformes; family Cichlidae; genus Oreochromis; species Oreochromis niloticus. The sequence continues at coordinate 18,173,167 of NC_031969.2, read as the reverse complement.
GATAAACTTCATCATTTAACAACAGAAGTATGTTAATTTTTGCTGCTTTAACCTTGCTGGAAAATCTTCACATGTTCATGAGTGTAAGCTGTTTTTTCATTGCATGTGTGTGCATTTTTAGGCAGGTTAATTTTAACTTTTTCTCAAACTAGGCATTACCTTAAAAGGAGCCTTTCTCTCACATTTCTCTGCTCGTGTGTGTTTTTGTTCCACCTCTTGTTGTGATGCTCCGGACGCCTTCCCAACCTCCACAAGTCTGTTGGCCCCAAAATTCAACCCAATTTCATGTGCTCTTACAGATTTAGTTTCTCCTCTAATTCTCTCCTCGCTGCTGTCTGTTTCACAGCTGCTGATTCTTGCTGGGTGTGGTTCCCCTTACTTATAATTTTGCTTCGGCCGCTGTGCTTGTGGGGGCAGTTGGTCCAGGTCCGTAGCTTCCTGTATTAACACACTAAGAGATTTATTTAATATCATTTTCATCACTGTTAAACAGATAAGCAGGCAACACGCCCACCTTGACAGCGCAAACTGCACGCCAGTCTCCCAACACATTCCTCTCTCTGCTCCTCAATAATTCTCCACTACGCACCTCTTACTCTCTCTCTCTCCTTTTTTTATTATTTTTTATTACACCACAGAGTAATACACCCAATTATGCCCGTCTATCTCTATGTGGCTCCAAATTCCCTCTTTATTTAATTTCACGTTATCAGGGGACAGGCACACAACAATTTTAACCACTGAAACGTCACTGAAACGAGGACTCTAACCTCTATTTTAAGAAATGAGGACTCTAACCTCGGTTTTCTTTTTGACTACTATAGAACTCAACCTTAGATGTCAAAGCATTCTCTTGTTCTATTCCAGAATAAATGTGAACCCGTGATTACACGGCCGTTCCAGTGTTACTCTGTTATCGTTTGAGGGCCCTGAGTTCTCAGGTGATAAGCCTGGACCTCCAGACGCCGCTGGTCCGTGCGTCGCGTCCGACACACGGTGGGGGAGCCAACCCCAGGACAAAATTAATTTCCACAGGTACACTAGGCGTCAACCTTTGATCTTAAAGCATTCTCTTCGCACTAATGTCCTCCTATTCACACATCAACCGCCACTGTCACTGTGTTCACGCTTCACACACGGAAACACACCCAGAGCGCGCCTCACCCACAGAGCAGCACCCAGAGCGCGCTTCACACACAGAACAGCACCCAGTGCGCGCCTCACACACACAGCGCGTTTCACCAGCAGTGAGACCCACAGAGAGCGCTTCTCATCAGCGGAAATTTACACAGAAACCTCTGAACTCAACTGTTAGAACTCTTCTGAAGCACAATCGCACCATACACCATGTACCCCTTTTACTGCGCTTATGGCCGCCACAACGGGGCAAAATCGCATCATAAAACAGAAGTGATGCTCGTCCCCGAAGCTCAAAACCGTCACCATAAACCAGCGTCTACTTTACCTTTAATCGGGGTGAAGTAAATATTTTACTTATAATTTTATGACCGCAGCCCTCGAGGCTCAAAACCGACACCATAAACCACCGTCTAACCTCTTTTCAACGTGCTGAAACCAGCAACCCCTCACTACTGTACTTATGGCCGCCACACCGGAACACGGCCGTATCATAAACCAAAACCTACGGACGTGTTTCGCATTACGCGTTGCCAGTGCTTAACCGACACCGTAAGCCAGTATCTGCTTAACCTTAATTTCACACTAATTTTATGACCGCATCAACGAGGACTCAACCGACATCATAACCCACTTCAAAACCTCTATTCAATGTACTGAAATTATGGCCGCGTCTCCAAAAGATTCTAATGTATTATTGCTACAGAAGCCAGTCTTAGACAAAGTTAAATGTGGAAGGTAAAGTGGGCTGCAACTAGCTCAACGTAGTATATTATTAGTTTCTTGGTAGATGCAATTAAACTGCAACTAGCTCAACGTAGTATATTATTAGTTTCTTGGTAGAAGCAGTTTATTTAACACACTGGAATTCAGCCTCAACTTATGTTGTTAGTATCTTGCGCCAAAAACCAGACACCGACAAATTTAATGTGAAAATACGTGTAACTCAGCGAACAGATTAATTTGGAAAGCCCAATATGCACATTTGGTATTTATAATACAACAGGCTGTGCTTACCTTTTTATTCTGTTAGACCGGTCTTCTGTTCGCCTCGCCCCACGATCTCACCACAGGCCAAATCTGCCCCTCCTCAGCACACCAAAGATCCGGGTCACCAGGCACCAAGTTGTTAAAATCTCCCAGTTCTTTTAATCTTTGGGCTGAAGGAAGGACAATACTCGGTGTATAAATGCTCAATCAACAATTATTTATTTCCATACAATTCAACACTTATGAGCATATGAACCATCATGATGGGGAGAGTTGCCTGCAGAGGGACACAGCAAGTCTCAAAATGGTGACGGGTTAGTCAGCCTTTTATAGTCTCTAGTAGCCCCCACCTAGTCGTAAAAGCCTAAACATTCACATGTTTTCTCTCTTACGGCGCCTAAGTTATGACCTCGGCTCCCTGTCTTTCTGCTCTCTGTAAGGGTGGGGGTATGGAATGTGGTCGTCTCTTCTTCTATTTTAGACACAAGGTCTTCTGCACCCAACATTCTCTTCATGATTCAGCAGTATGAAATGTCAAGAAACAGTGTAACACATTCAACAGTGTCGAATAATACAGGTCACTCAAATAGATCTAATGATTTTCACACTCTTTTAAGTCAGAAGTATAATGCAAACTAAAACTACATACTGATCACACACTCTATATTAAGGGGTATAATATGATCTACAGCAGTATCATAATTTCAACTACTTTGATTACAGATATAAGGTAACATATGATAACAGAATACTCTCACAGGACTTCAGTGAATCTATAAATGAGGTGACCAATTAGTTTTGGATTTATAATGACTTTGTACAAACAGTACAATGTATATTAACTCTGAATCTCACATACCTTCCACAGACTGGGATGCAGCTATCAGTTCAGCATCATCACCTGGCCACAACGAAGGATCACACCTGGGGTTACTTGTCAGCCGTTGCTAAACAATACAGTTTATTGTGAGTACTGCGATTGATGGAAAAAATGCACATCCACACTTTGCCAAGATTAATCACATATCACTATCTTTAACTAAGTACTTGTTCCTTGTCATATATATATTTTTTGAACCTCTTCATTTGGGTGCTTGTGATGTGCGTCACTGGTGTGTTCAACCACCTCTTCACAGAACTGTGTGCCTTCTGAATGACCTCCCTCTGCTCATCACTGAACTTCTCAGGTCTGTCCTTTTGGCTGCTGTACTGACAATATAATTCCCACATCTCTTGAAAGGTGTGATCTTCAAACCCTTTCTGACCATAGATGCACCTGTCAATGTTGGCCTCGAGGACTACGGAGACTTGAGGGAAGCTTTCTGCATATTCTGTGAGGTAATCCTTCACCCACTGGTTCCCTATCTCTCCCTTTCTCCCTTTCGGCGCTCCTATTGGCCCGAGTCTACAGTGTGTACGCTCACCGTAGACTCCGGGCCAATGAAAAGACGTAATGGTCTACAGACATCGTAGATGTTGCACTACCGTAGAGTGTTGGGGGCTGTTAAGAGGGGTCTGAGGGAGAGGTTTGCATAAGCCTGCAAAGGTTTTATCTGGCTCCAAGTCCATTATCAGTCCTTCCTTTCTTCTTGCCTCTTTTTTGGCCATTTTGCAAGCTTATCCCGTGGCTATTAGCTAAATGTTTCGCTAACACTTCACCGTGTCGGAATTCGGAAGGAAAAAAAAAGAAAAGAAACTCAGTTTCGCCTGATTTTATGTTATAAAGATGTCCTGTACGAGCGCAAAACACAAGTGCAATGACAAGTGCAGAGATTAATAACAAGTGTGATTCAGCAGAGAGGTCTATTAACACATGTCGAGTGAGAAAGGTGACTGAAGAGGAAAAAACTCAATGCATCATGGGAATCCCCCGGCAGCCTACGTTGATTGCAGCATAACTAAGGGAGGATTCAGGGTCACCTGGTCCAGCCCTAACTATATGCTTTGGCGAAAAGGAAAGTTTTAAGCCTAATCTTAAAAGTAGAGATAGTGTCTGTCTCCCGAATCCAAACGGGAAGCTGATTCCACAGAAAAGGGGCCTGAAAAGTGAAGGCTCTCCCTCCCAGTCTACTTTTAAAAATACTCTAGGAACAACAAGTAAGCCTGCAGCGCGAGAGCCAAGTGCTCTAATAGGGTGATATGGTACTACAAGGTCATTAAGATAAGATAGATGTTAGTATGCAAATGACCCGCTGTCAGGTTTCACAGTAGGCAGGGCAGAGCAAAATTAAGCAGCCAATCTCTGTCGTCAAAACCATACCAACTGTACCTGACAGTGAATTATTTTAATGTTCTTCATTGTATTTGTTAGAAACATTTGTCATTTTCCTTTAATTGCGCAACTTTGTTTTGAAACTAGCGCAAGTAATGCTCAGCACCGCCTGTTTTTTTTTTTTAGTGACACAAAGCAAGTAAAGCAAGGCTGCATCACGGGTTTTGCTGCATCTTGCCACCTGGACTCAAGTTTGTAAAGAACCCATGCCAAAGTATTGTGGTTAAGTTAAATCCAATTCATTAACTTGCCTTTGAGATGAAGTGCAGCTGCGAAGAAAGTCCTTTCTCCCGTTTGGCTACAGCAGGTAATCAGGTGAATTTAATGTGTCTCTGTTAATTTGAGTTTCCATGAAACCCGATAAACAGATATTTATGTTTCTACACTTTTATTTGCTGGGTTTATTTTGATAACAGTGCTATTGCAGACCATGTCACATGATGGTTTAAGTTATTTCATTTCACTGAATATGTGAGACAAGCTAAAGTAGCATTATATTTTTATGTTTAAGATACAGCGATGTTTCTAAATGTAATTGCCTTTATTTTAATTAGTTCTCACGATGACGACAATGAGCGATCCTGTTGGCGATCTTGGAATAAACCATCTGTAATTGTTAAAAAGCATGGTTTAGCACAGGCTCTACTTTAACAAGGGGAACCCTTCTTAAACGGGAAGAGCAGTAGCGGAGCCAGAAACAATAGGAAATTTTAAAATTACGTTTAAAAATAAATAAATAATTTATCTCGCATATAAAACACAATAAAATACCCTGGCCAGGGACAACAATTATTAAAATAGAATAAAAGAGCAATACAAAATGTTACTATAAAAAGTCCACCGCTGCAGAATATTCCCAGTTGCCTCTCTGCAGCCACTCGCCAGCGCCTCCAAGCCTGTTGTCGCCGCCAGTTGAGCTCCACTGAGAATGTCCTCCGACCTGTCTGTCACTGCTGCTTGCCGCCAGCTACTTTGCCATCTCTCTTGCTCTCTGTCCTGCCAGGGCCTCTTATTGGCCTCTGTGAACTCCCAGGTGTGTGCAATTAGTGATCAGGAGGGGGTGGAGTTTCTCCGGGACACGTTAATATACAGTGGCTTGCAAAAGTATTCGGCCCCCTTGAACTTTTCCACATTTTGTCACATTACAGCCACAAACATGAATCAGTTTTATTGGAATTCCACGTGAAAGACCAATACAAAGTGGTGTACACGTGAGAAGTGGAACGAAAATCATACATGATTCCAAACATTTTTTACAAATAAATAACTGAAAAGTGGGGTGTGCCTTCTTAAAGATGGGAACCACCACCCCGGTCTGCCAATCCAGAGGTACCACCCCTGATCACACAATATTGTGGCCCTGAGGCACCCTCCCCAGGCCTGGCTCCAACTCAACTGTTCCCTCAATCTGCTATTATGAAAACATTGCAACAGTTTTAAAATAAACATCTCATATCTTATTGGATTTGTTTAATCACTGACTAAAATAATACTGACAAGTTTTTGTGTTTGTTTTGTTTTTGTTGTTTGTTTGTTTTATATTGATAGACTTCTATTACCATTATCCATACTTTAATCAAAAACAAATTAGAGGAATGAATGTGAATGTTCTAGGCAGTGTTTATTTCCATAAAGGCTGTCACCCTTTCTGTCCCTGTGAGAATAAAGTAGCAGAGTTGAACTGTAGCAGAAGTTTCATGTTTTTAGTTTGAAATTACTGTGACACACCAATGATGTCCAGGGAATGAGCGTGACACAGCCACTCCCCCTCAAGTTACTCTTGCGCAGGCTCTGGTTCCAAAAGTGCAACATAGCAGCTCCCACAAAGAAGAGATTTTGGCTTTATTTTTGTACAATGGAAGGAAGTGCAGACAGACACTCCCTGAGCCTGTTTCTATTTCTTCCTGCTATTTTTCCTTCCCAGTGCTGCCAAGTGCTTGCTAATAGGGGGTCGCCTAGTTGTTGGAGTTGTGTCTCTAATATTGGTAACTGTTGTGGTGATTTAAGGGCCATGTAAATAAAATTTAATTTAATTTAAGAGAACGTCTCAAAACTGCATATATTTTATGTTTATATCTATGCAAGCTACAGGGGCACATAGTTCAGAGTATTTTTGGTCATATTGATATACTGATGTAGGTTTGGCTTTAGGTTTAGAGTTGAAGTTCTTCTGGAAATTAGATCATTTACCCAGATTTTTCTTTCTACATAGACTGCAATCAACTTCCCTGCAAGTTCCCTGTGTATTTTGTCCTCTACATAATTACAGCCAAAACCTAAATCATTTTAATATTATTAATATTATTAATATTGATGATAGCAATTTAATTTAAAATAAACATTGAAAGAATGTGTTTATAGTTAAGTGTCTATTGGAATTATCTTTAGTAATAGATGATGACTCCACCTAAACTAAATCAGTCAGTGCCTTGTGTCTCAGATATTTCTCCAAGCAGTAGATAGCAATGGGATCTCTGTCTGCATCAAACTTATTCGCAAAAAGGTGATGCTGTTCAATCAACCACTGCAGGTCTCCAGCACCATACACACATACTGATTTGACATGGTGGCCTTTACATTCTGGGTATACTGCTTGCAGGGAACCCTCCGACCCCTCGTGCCACTGCCACTTGACCATCCGGGCAATTGCATTCATGTCTGTCATGTCGAATTTACGGTTGGGCCATGTTGAGCCGGGAACACCAGGTATTCGTTGTATTGTTGCCCACAGAAACTCATCAGGACTGTAGGTGTCTTTGGCCCACTCAATGAGGGCCTGTATTCGCTTGTCTTCGAACACACTGCGAACGTAACCTCGGTTGACCACAATATAGGCATTTCCTGATAGTATGGGCAGATTGAAGGGAGCTGGATCCTTTGTTTTCCTATTGGCTGGGACAATTGAAAAGTTAATATGATGGTGAGTAAGTGGAATTGAAGCTTTTTACAATAGCAAGGTGAATTGATTAATACCTACATGATACAACGTAAAAAATCTCCAAATGAAGTACCTGGACTTTTCCATCAACTACTTGGTGAGCATTAGACACTCTTCCCTTCTTTCCTTCAGGCATTTCCTCTGACTCCAAACTGTTACCTCCTTGTAGTGCACGCAAAGCTTGCACAATTTCCAAGTTAGTTTTTAGAGGGAAATCCTGACCACAGAGGTTGATGAAGTATTTCCATGTTGTACTGGTGTTATAGAGATCAGCCATGCAGTTAAGGTCAGCCTGGACACGTGTCCAGCCAGCGTAGACCACATTCATAGCTTTGCTGACCATGAACACATTTGAGAAACAGGAAGTAATGGCTTTGATGCAGGGCTGGACTGGGACAAAAAATCGGCCCGGGCATTTTGACTAGAGACCGGCCCACCAGGATAGAGATTGAAAATGTGATGTCATTCAGGGGTAAAACCGCAAAGGATTCTGGGAACTTGAGGCAAGAGGTACTAGCGCACGCAGGCTTTCAATTGAACTCAGTTACACAGCGATAAAAAGAAACACAAAAAATGGCAAGAAGCTGTTGTATTATTAACTGCAATAGCCGGTCGCATGACAGCCACGGGAAGCCGACGGGTAAAGAGATCGTTTTTTTTTTTTATCGGATTACGTCCTTGAAGAGAAATTTTTTTAAGCCATGTTTCCGAAGTAAGAGCCGACGGATGGCCTGGATATACCAAATATAACGTCTCAGAACACTCCAGCTCACATGTTAGTCTGCCCCAAGCATTCCCACAAAGGTCAGTGCTTTGTAGTAGTTAATACGTCATTTTTCTTAACATAACTGGTGATATAGGTTACAAGCAAGTCTGGCGCTGAACAGAAATTGTCGCGCTAACAGAAATTGTCGCGCTATGCTCCTTTATTTATTGTGCATAAATAGTGAATTGTCCTGACACAATATTGCGTTTCGCTTCTGTTATTACCACGGTACATTGACAAAAACATATACTTTTATTCACAGGATAAAACATATAATTGTAAATCTGAGCGTGGTGAAAGTTGGGCAGCACGCAAACATCTTTTGTCCACTCTGTGTGCTCCTAATGGTCTGACCCTTTCACTCCTTTGATTTTTTCCTCGTATCTTTTCTTTGCCTTTTCGTCGAGTCTGTCTTTGTACGGTCCGGCATTGTTCTCCTTAGTTTTGTACATTCCTTTTTGGGGGGGCAAAGAAAAACCAGGAAGGTACTGGAACGAGAGAATGAACGTTTTGCGGTGCTGCAAATGCTTGCATTTGATGCGGTACTTGGATTGTTTTGCCTCGACTTCCCGGCATGCAATGCGCGAAAGTCACGTGATCTGTCAATCGCTATAGGAAAAACCTTAAATTAAGACCAAGAACACTAGAGGTGAGACATGATCATTAATTAAAATTAAAATTAATAAATGACAGATTTAGTGATATTTTCATAAACACCTCCTTTCCTTTTTTGGTTCTCCATTTTCTTTAGTTCGTCTATAAGATTGCTAAACAAGGGGGAGGGTGCATCCGGCCTCCTCGGCTGTAATTGGTCCAGCCCAGAGTCGATCATGACCAATTGGCCAATCCAACACCTTTCATTATATATACCCTTCCTAAGAAAAAAAAAAAAAAAAAAAAAAAAATCCATCGGCCCGTAAAAACAAAAAATCGCCAGCAGCCCACCGGGCAAATGCCCGGTATGCCCGATGGCCAGTCCAGCTATGGCTGAAGCACCGGAAAAGCGCATCTCTCACCTGGAGAGCTATTCACGCCGTTGGAATCTGAAGCTCTACGGTCTGACCGAGAGGGACAAGCAGGACGTGCGGCAGGAGGTGATCAAAGTCTGTAGATCGGTCCTACCGGAGATGCAAGATAAATTCCCCGACGTTGTTGACACCGTCCACCGCATCGGTCCCAAGAAATCCAACAACAACCAACCCAGGGGAATCATCATTCAGTTTACATCCAGGATCCACCGCGATGCTGTCTGGCGCGCTGCTAAGAAGTCCACCTACCTGAAAGGTAACAACCTAAAGCTGGCTGAGGATCTGTCCCCTGACGACTGCGCCCGAAGAAACACACTCTGGCCCGCTGTGGAAGCTGCGCAAAGAAAACAAGCTGGCGTTCTTCGTAGGAGGTCGTGCATTCGTGGAGGGAAAAGAGATTTTTCCACCCCTATATTGTGATCCAAGGTATTTTGAGGTGAAAACTGAAGTATCTTAAGATTAACTTGGTTTCACTGCCGTTCTTTTTTGTTTGTTTGTTTGTTTGTTTGTTTTTGTTGTTGGACTCATAAAACGATCAGAGTTAAACTGATACAGTTTATTTGTTATAAGTTTATTGGTCTTGAGTTTGGCTGCAATATTTTTGCTGTAATTATTATGAGCAAGCTAAATAAGCTTCTTTTTATTTATTTTTTTATTCTTTTTTGAATAATTAGTTATTTAAATGGAGCAAGTAAATTTCTAATAAGCTCCCTTTCAATGCCCATATGTGAAACGTTTATTTATTTTATTTTATTTATTTTTTACCACATTGGTTTTATTGTTTTAGGCTATTGTATTCTTATTATTATTCAAGTTCACAATTTACTTACTCAGGGGTTGCAGTTCACATCTTATATAGGACTCTCTTAAGTGACCAGGTTCCCAATTCAACTTTTCTTCATTTATTTGGTCTAAGCTTTTTCTTATTTGTCACTTTTAATTTTTGTTACTATCCTTATGTCTCTGTCTGTTATTTCTTTAAATGCAAGAGGTTTAAGAAACAATGTTAAACGTAAAGCTATTTTTTTGTTTTGCAAGCAGTTCAACTCCGATTTCTGTTTTATACAAGAGTCTCATTCAACAGAACAAGAAAAAACATTTTGGAGATCGCAATGGGGAGATGATCTGTGGATGTCCCATGGTACAGAGCGTGCTGCTGGTGTTTGCATACTTAAAGGAAGATTTAATGGTAAAATCTTGAATTCTGACATAGATAAAGATGGTCATTACATTTTTCTAATAGTTGAGGCTGCTCAGTCTATCTATATTTTAGTCAATGTGTATGGTTTTAACTGTCAGAGGGAGAATAAACTATATTTTGATAGGTTGGAGGAGCGCGCCTACTGCGCTGGTTATCTAAATATCCCAATTCTTTTATTATTTTTGGTGGAGACTTTAATACAGTGTTTAACAGCTATTTGGACCGATGGCCTTCTAGAAGTTAAGACTCTAACTCATTCATAAGACTGTTTGCACAAAGATTTAACTTAGTCGATTCTTGGAGGGATTCTCATTCATCTCAGATAGCTTACACATGGTGTAATAAGACTCAAACCAGGCACTCACGTATCGATTATTGGCTTATCTCAAAAGATTTAGAAAAAGTTAAAACGGATATTTATCCTACACCACTCTCAGACCACAGAATGGTTAGCTTATCAATCCCATTGTCATCCTCCCTAATCACTAAAACCTCTTACTGGAAGCTAAATAGTACCATTCTTGAGCATAAAGAAGTGATTTGTGAAGTTCAGAGATTCATTAAACTTTATTGGAATAAAGCTCTCACAGATAATACATTTTGTAGCAACTGGGAACTTTTGAAATATGAAATTGGAAAATTCTTTAGAAAATATAGTAGTGATTTGGCAAAAAAAGAAGATCTGATGAGACGCAAGTGATACAAAAGATCACATGCCTTACTTCCAAACCAATAGACACTCTCAGTGAATCTGATAAGATAGAACTGGTTGACTTGCAGCATAGGTTAGATGAGACTTACAAACGCAAAGCTGACGGAGCATTTATTCGGTCTCGCAGAAAATGGCTGGTAGGCCAGGTTCGCAGAGCTCAGCAATGCCAAGAGTATCTGGCTGCAGCCACTGTGGAGCTCCACACTAACCGGAAACACGTGACCTCCACAGTAACCGGAAACACGTGACCTCCACAGTAACCGGAAACACGTGACCTCCACAGTAACCGGAAACACGTAACTTCAGTTAAATCTTAACTTCAGTTAAAACTTTTTTTTTTTTTTATAAACAGAACTTTATTTACAGATAGTATAACATACAAGGCACAATCATTAATCTCAATATGTAACATCCTCGGTTGAGCAATATAGCAAGAAAAAAACAAACAAACAAAAAACAACAACAACAAAAAAAACAATAAACACAAAGCTACAAAAAGAGAGAACAATCAATGAAGGATTTGAACCAAAGGCAAAAAATACCATGAGCAAAACTTTAGTTAAATCGACTTTGAGAGAAGGGTCTGGCTGCAGCCACTGGGGAGCGCCATATTGGGACCTCCACACTAACCGGAAACACGTGACCTCCACAGTAGCCGGAAACACGTGACCTCCACAATCGGCAGAAATACGTTCCTGCGTGCATCATCGACTGTGGAAACCTTGCAAGTGGATCGTAAAGGTTGGGACAGAGTTTTTCATGTATAAATTTGCCGTTAATAATTGTATAATTCTAGGAATCATCTAGTTTGCTTACACTGATTATGTTGGCACTTTGTTAGCGTTACAACAACTGTCATACCCCCGAGGGATCTAAACTTTAGTAATGTGTGCACTTTTGACACATCTGGTTAGCATTTAGTGGTCAGTTTCAAACGTATTTGATTTTTGCTTGTTATGAACAAATTCACTTCACTACTTTTCACTGTCAGTAACATCGATGCACATTGTTCCATTTACTGCATATTGCGCTTTATTCATGTCTCTCATTCCACCTGCAAAAACATTGTAAAGTTTGTCACAAAGAGATTTATATATTTATAAATACTAATATTCTCTATTCTATGCTCTACTGCTTTTTTTATTGCCCAGATTTTAGTTAGCCTTTGTTAAATTGTCTTTTATATGTCAATATATACGTATGTCCCAAATAAAAGTGTCTTGTAAATTATGTTTTTGTAAAGAATTTTCTCCCAAATCTCTTACATGCTAACTGTAACGTGTTATTTCTGCTAAAACCTGAACTTAAATGTGTATATGGTGTTTATCTGATTTTCTATTTGTTTTAGATGCACATATCAATTTGGAATGCTGCCTCCAAGCCAGAATTGCAGGAATGCACCACGTGTTGCAGAAGACTCTTTCACTGCCCTCTGTGCCCCACTTTCAGCCCTACTGTCAGGGCAAAGATTGAGGAGCAAATAAATGGACACATTAAAAATGCTTTGCCTTTCAAAGGTATGTTGGTATTAAATATACCTCATAGTTAAAGTTATAAATATGCACTTCTTTTCAGCACCTCTGCAGTCTCTTTGTTGACTTAAAAGTTGCTTTTCACATTGTACAGTTCAGTTCATTCATCAGCAAGAGAAAAAAGTGTGTTTTCATTAAAAAAAATTTTTCATGTTCACCACATTTCCTGACAGCTCTTGTGATCCATACCATTTTGCTTTCATTATTGAGGATGGCTTGGATATTTTTGTTAATATGTACAATCTGATTGTTAGATAAATTGATTGCATTCTATACAACTACATTTAAATTACATGCTGTTTTTTTTTTTTCTTTTTTTCTCTCTTACAGACAAAATGATATGCCGGTGCACTTTCACTGCCCTGTCTGTAACATGAAAATCATACAGCGTGGGAATATGGCAAGGCAAATATTGTCATGTCAGCGTTTAGGACTGCTCCCCACTGAACTCTCCGTGGAGCCCCGCCTCTCTCCCGCTGCACTCTCCGAGGAGCCTCGTCTCCCTCCCTCTGCACTCTCTGTGGAGCCACATCTCCCTCTCGATGTCTCCAGCATCTAAACCATTTTCTGAATCTTTGGTAGAACATTCATGTGCTCTACCCTCTGTGCTCTAGCCTCTGTGCTAAATGAAACTGTGGCTTGTGGAAAGTCCATGGAAATGAAACGCCCTCACTGTGGTCTTAGTCTTCTTACAAAAAAAACTTCAAGGCTCGCATGATGAGGAGGCATTCAAACAGATCAATAGATGTTTGCCTGGCCTGTCATCTGCAGTGTTTTTGTGTAGAGGGACTTCTTCCTTTGTTTTTCAGTTTGCAGAGGACATGGAGCTCTTTTTAAAAGCATGTGCTGACGAGCAGGGACTATGGGTCAATGCGATGTTTGACATTTAATGGACAGATGAAGGCACTGGCTGTTTGTTTGTGTTTTTTATGTGTTGTTTGTTTTTCAGTGTACAGAATTCCAGTTAAGCTTATTATAAAATGTTGTTCACTTGTTTCCATGTCCATACTAATAGTAAAAAATTTAAGTGTAAATGTAACAGCATGGTTTATACTTGTAACTTCAAAGTAAAAAGCTTATTGTTGATATTAACATTAATGTATTACCCCGTAATTAATAATATTTTTATACATTTTACGCATTAACCCTCTGGGCTCTATCCTGTCCATTTGTGGCCACTTCACTTCTTCTTTTTTGACTACTACACTGCAGTGGACCAAAAGAATGACACAGGTTTGATCTTAAGGATCTAATAGTTGTGTGTGTTTGTGCATGACATTGCAACGCAAATATGTATTTGCAAGATAGACTGGGAATAAATTATGACGCATCAAATATTACACAGGCTGCAGTGAATTTTTGTTGATACAGGTTATTGACCTTTGTGTTTCCCAGTCAAACTTAGCTTTGACACACATGCTAACACTTTTACTCTTGTACATTTCATAACAAGACACCATAGCCAAAATATTAACTCTATCAAAAAAATTCAAAGCTGCAGCTGCAGCACACACAGCAACAAACACTGTTAGTAAATGTGTCCTGGGGTTTATGCAGATGCAAAAAGTGCTACTGCTGTAAGTAAGCCTAACAGCTTCCAGATCACTTATCTTTCTGGAAAGATGGTAAGAAAGGCATCACTGCTCATCTCTACAATCTCCCAGATCTTGGAATACAATGCCTTTGTCCCATGAAAATCACTTCACAATACTAAGAGTCCACTAAAACTTACAAATGAAGAGTGATCCTGGAAGAAATAGGGTGTACACTAGTGACCTCAACAATTGCAAGACAGCCTTGTCCCCGATGCTTATATGAAAAAAAAAAAAAAAATACGAAGATTTATGAAACCATTAGGACTTTATCACTGTTTTATCTGAAAAGTTACTGGTAATATATAACCTAACTGGCATTTAAAGTGTAAAAAACAGAATGTAGATAAAATTTTGGTTTTGCTGAAAAGAACTGGTGCTAATTTAAAGTGTCGGTTTAAAGTCGGTAAAGGTAAATAAATGTTTTAATAAATATACATTTTACAGCATTTTGTGAACATACACAAAAGTGGCCATTTTTGGCAACGGACAAGCTGAGAGAGAGTTTTATAGTTTTTACTCTCCTTGAACAAAAATAATAGTGCATGATAATCAATGCGGATGTTAATCAATTAGATGTCCCAGACTCTACTATTAATAATATTGTGGTCCCTCGTTTATCGCAGGAGTTACGTTCTAAAAAATAACCCACGGTAGGTGAAATCTGCGAAGTAGCCAACTTTATTTTTTACAATTATTGTAGCTGTTTTAAGACTGTAAAACCCCTCACTACATGCTTTATACACTTTCCTCAGACAGGCACGAACATTTTCACACTTTTTTCTTTTGTTTAAACACTCTTAAAGTTCAAACCTTCGTAGAAACACAAGTCCATTATAAAATGAAACCGCACAAAACGTTTGTTTCGTCGGCATTGTTGTGTTTGTCGGGGAGAAAACTTACAAACATACAGTAAAGCACTTCAGAGTTACATTGCTAGCGATCGAAGATTTATATAAATTCGACAAACTAAACTCATTATGTACTGTACAGCAGCGGTCCCCAACCTTTTTTGCACCCCGGACCAGTTTAATGTCAGAAAATATTTTCACGGACCAGCCTTCAAGGTGTCGCGGATAAATACAACAAAATAAAATGATACAGACAAAGACAAAAACGGTGGTATTTTGTAAATATAATAATAAACGCGAATTCACTGTGTGATTGTGTAACTTTATTAGCAGGGTCCTCCTAAAATGCACCAACAACATTGAGAATAACATCCTCCTCTCTGCTTCTTAATGCTCTCTGGTCGCTATGGTAACGCGTAAATAGTTCTTTCAAAATAAGACACACGACTACAACACGGGAAAAGACCCAGGGAACCCGACTTAACGATTAAAAACCCTGAAAATCATACACTTCACACCCGAGCCTCAACTCTCGCGGCCCGATACCAAACGGGCCCGGGTGTTGGGGACCGCTGCTGTGCAGAAGACACGGCACTAGATTGATTGACAATGGTCTACAGCAATCAGAACGCACAAAACAATGTGCTGTTAAGAAAAAAAAAATCAGCGAAACAGCGAGTGCGCGAAAGGTGCTGATAAATAAATTCTAAGTGCTTTTTTTTAACAATCTGGGTTAAAAACGCTTAGAATCAAATTTATTTATCAGCAGCATCAATAGTAACAAAAATACAATTTAGTTTTCGCTGTCAAAGTCGATTTAACTGAAGTTACGTGTTTCCGTTTACTGTGGAGGTCACGTGTTTCCGGGTACTGTGGAGGTCACGTGCTTCCGGTTACTGTGGCGGTCGCAATATGGCGCTCCCCAGTGGCTGCAGCCAGGTGCTCTTGTGCAAAATACGGCAGAAGGGAGCGGCCGACGAGTGAAGTGTCAAAAGTAAGTACTGAATATGATGTCACTTATTTATGTGCGAATGTTTAATAACGAAGAACATTAAAACATTACTGTTGGCCACATGTCGACAAAGTTGTGTGACAGTGATGTTTGCGCTTTCAGCGTTAACTTGGTTTTAAAGCCTCTACTTCTAAATATATTGTAACGTTCTCAAGAACCAGACGTTTTGGCCTCAGTTTGTCCGTTTATTTAGTGACACAGGCAAACGGGCCGTTAACTCCGGGGAGAGTGCTCTCGTACAACACCTCACTTCAGCCCCGCACAGTCACACACAACAACAAGGACCCCCCTCCCCTTCCTGCACACATTAACTCCCTTTTTCCTGCAGCACAACCAAACATGTATCTTAAAGAAATAACAACAGTGTGCAGAGATAACCAACATGTCACTGTAAAATAACATTTAACCATCGTTACAATATATATGCATATATAGTCGACCTTATCTTACAGAGAATGTGATGATTTTATGCGTAATTAAAGTCAGTCATATATCCACAAACACAACAAGCTGAGAGTCAGTGAATGCTGCTCGGTTTGCAGTCCTGAATATCACGGCACAAGCAGGATTCACTGCACTGTTAATGTTAGCTATGTTATATTGCTGCCTCTGTTCGGTGGTGTCGAGCCAAACGGACTTTAACGTGTGTTTGAACGAGCTGACGGTTCACTCGTTAAGCTGAAAGAAAGATGCTTTAATCACAGCAGTCACACATGTGTCCACTGTACCATCTGGGAACTCTTCTTGTTTAGCACTCGTAATAACACAAACACTAAATCCTCCTTCTCTTGTGCTGTTTTGTAGCAGTGTATACACCTGAGACTGTCACCTGTCTGTCTGTCCTGCACTCTCTCTCTCTTTCTTTCTCTCTAATTGTGGAATAAAAGTGTGAACATGTATTTATAAGTTACACTTGTGTTTGAATCCTGCAGCTTATCACACATTTGATTTCCATGTGTGACAACTGCAAGTGTCCAGAGTGAGGACAGACTGAGGGACCCACTGCTGCACATCATCTGTGAGGCTTTGCACCCCTGATGATCCACCAGGACAAACTCAGCAGTGTGTGAGGAAGAGGAGGAGGAAGAGCCAGCAGCAGCTGACAGATGGAGAGAATAGACAGACTGTTCCCTGTTTGTGAAGGACTGCTAGAAAAGTTTAAAAGAACTAATTGTCTGTCCTGAATCAGTCTTATTAGGTAATGTTCAAATAATTTGATCATTCCAGTGTTTTCAGTGTGGGAGAAAGTACTCAGGGCCTTCAAGTTACACACTATGAAAGGCAGTAACAAGTTTAATATTCAGAAACCTAAAGTATGTATCAGCAGCAGAATGGAGCTAAAAATAAATGTTTGTTTCAGTTCTATGAAGCTTTGAGTATTTTGGATCAGTAGCACTGCTGTGTTTGTTGCATCACATTGCTGTAATTGTTTATATGCTTTATATATTCTGAGGTAAGTTGATCTATAGTGTTACATCATATTCTATACCGATGTTATGTGTTTGTATACTTTCTGCCCAGTTTGACCCATTTAGCAGAAGTCAGCCTGTTTAAGGCTCTGATATCTATTCTGTATGACTTAAAGCAGTTATGACATGGTCTGATTTTCTCACCCAATAAAGGAATATTTAATAAATCAGTCTACTCTTCATTCTATCAGACACAGTTATCACAGCTCGTACATTTCCTTTTTACATGTAAGCACTGAACCAAATTTAGTAATGCCAACATATTAAAAGAAAAACATTTGTCTCTTATATATAATATATCTATATATACACTGTCAAAGATACTTATCTTTGAGCGAAGATTTAAGGTGATAGGAAATATAAATAAACGCAACTTGAATCTTTACTGAAGCTCAGTATTTGACACAGAGTTCAAGTTCACTGCTGTAATAACTAATCATGATTACTATAATACTAACTTTAATATTGGCCATATTATATTTACATTACCACAGTAAGATGAATTTAGTCTCATGAACAACACAAGCTAACTGTTATTTACTAACTAATCTTAAAATGACTGTTCAGTACAGAAATGAAGCCCAACAATCATGTTTTTACAGTCCCCTGGTCTCAGCCTCAGATACTTATCAAATCACACAAAGCTCATATAAAAACAAACAAACAATGAACAGAAGATTTTCTCCTTCATTTCTGTCAAACAAAGCTGTATGAAACGTTTCCAGCTGTTAGTATCACGGTTGCTAGGCAACCTGGGCAGCTGGACGGAGGCTAGACCGTCCCATTTCACAAGCCTCGCACTTCCGGCCTTAGCGGTCTTTGAGTACGCGGCCTTTGTGGCCCGCTAAGGCTGCGTACTTTAAGGCTGCAGACCCTGAATTGGGATATAGGTCTCACCTGTTGCTCACAGGTGTTTTTACCTGCACACTAAATTGTCCAAATGCAGATTGTTTCAGAGCTGCATGACAACGGTGTTCTCATTAAAGAAAAAGGATTCAGTCCCAACTCCGTGACGCGTGTTTCATTATTCTTAATAATTATTCGTAAAAAGGCCCAGATTAGTTGTGTTTTGGTTCTGTGGGTGTATATGATTACATTTTCCATGAAGGCATTAAAATGTTATTTATAATAATAATAATAATAATAATAATAATAATAATAATGATAATAATAATAATATAAAATAATAATAATAATAGTAACAATGATGATGATGATGATGATGATGATAATAATAATAATAATAATAATAATAGTAACAATGATGATGATGATGATGATAATAATAATAATAATAATAATGATACCACCACATACTATGAATATCACAGTATCTCCTGATAAACACTGTAATAAAACCTTCCTTTTTCCCAACTCAGCAAACGTCCACCGTAGCAGAATTTTACCAGCATCTCCATCAACTACATGCTATCATTTTATTTACTTTTTACTGAAGTATTTCTAGACAAAAAACTGAACAAAAATTGTATAAGGCACAGTGACTGCTACTTGCATTCAGGAAATATAACTCTCGTCTTATTATTGCCACACCTGCCCCCACCTGCAAGAGCACACACAGAGAAAAATCCACCTTTCAAAGCAGCGTTTCCCACCACCGAGCGTCTGTGCATCGCAGGATAACACCAAAACAAACACGTCGCTGTGAAATTCATCCAGATTAAGGCCTGACTGGGACTTCCACAAATTCACAAAGATCTGATTCTAAAATAGTCCACGAGGATAAGAAACCAACAAAAACCAGAGTGATATATGTGTCTGAGGTTTGTGCGGATGGCAGTACAGAACGGAGCTCACGTTTAGTTCAAAACCAAACTGCGACAGAGCGACCTCGTCCTCCACCAACTTCCCTCCAAGCCAAATACTGGAAAATATGATGATGCATATCTTGCCTTTGGCTTCACCTGCACAAGTGCCAAGGTAGAATTACTTTCCCCTGCATCGGGAGCACGCGCTGGGCTCTCCAACTCACGGACAAACAGTATCCCACAGTTGTTTATGTTTTTGAACCCATTTTGCATAGAGAAGCATTTTTTGAAAAATGTATTGATAGCAATGTTGACTATTATCACAGGGGGAAAAAAAACAACTACACGTAAAATAATTACACCACGACACTTTCTAAATGGAGGGACAGTAACTGCGTGTGTATATGTAAGCGTGTAAAAACTGCAGATAGTCAGATTAACAGTAACAGTATTTTGTCTCTATCCTCGATTGTAGAAATTTATCTCATGTAAACAATAACGTGGGGCACAGTGTGACGTCAAAAAAGGCGCACACCTTTGACGCTGCGTTTTCTCCATTTTCCTCGTCCACACGTAAACGCAAAAACTGAGTTTTTGACAACCTCCAACCTGGCGGGAGTTTAAAATAAAAGACAGCTATTAAGGTGCAATTCTGAGTTGTAAGCAGTTCCTTAGCACCTGGTGGATGAGGGAACAAGGTTCGTAACAAAGTTTGTCCTGTTAATATGTACTTTGCTGTTTTACGGAATACTCCACAAACAATCTTATATTAGGTGGAGATTTCAATATGGTTTATGATGAATGGCTTGATAGATCACCCTCTAAATTCCATTCCCATCATATAAATTCATTTTTACACAACTTCTGTCTAAATCTCAACCTAATAGATCCTTGGAGATTAGCAAACCCACTTGTTCAGTCCTTTTCGTGGTTCAAGCCTGATGGTTCGGCTAAGTCGCGTATCGACTTCTGGCTAATCTCAGACAGCTTAATGCAGAATAGTGTAGATGTGGGTGTCTCAGCTGCGCCTTTAACCGACCACTGTGTGATACATTTCAGTGTCACTCCTCAACTTAAAAACTCTTATAATAAAGGTTACTGGAAGTTTAACTCATCCCTGCTTACCAATGAAAATTTTAGTAACGAAATACTTCGACAACTGAACTTATTTCAACTAATGAAAACATAAGTTCTTACACAGAAAAATGGGAATTCTTTAAGTTTAAAGTACGTCAAATCTCAATTAAACACAGTAAAATAATAGCTCATCAGAACAAGCAAAAAGAAACTGAAATTATCAGAGAACTTAATCACATCTGCTCGAAACCCTTTTTTAATGATAATGACAAACAACGTAGAAGTATTCTACAGTCTTCTTTAGACGATATTTGTACTAAAAAGGCCAAAGGAGCATATCTGAGATCCCGAGCCAAGTGGATCGAGGATGGCGAAAAAAGTACAGCATATTTCTGTAGATTAGAAAAGATAAGACAAGAGAGAAATGCTATAAATAGTCTACAAATTGATAGTCAGCTATGCACTGACCCTCAATTAATATCTAAAGAAATCTTTACCTTTTACAGTAATTTGTACTCCTCTTCATACTCTAGACCATTGGCTGAGACATTTTTTCAATCTATCAAACACCTGATTCCTAAAATTGATGAAAATTTTAAAAAGACCTGTGAGGGCAAAATTACCATTGAAGAGTTAGATAGAGCATTAAGTGCTTTACCCAAAGATAAAGCACCAGGTTGTGATGGTTTGACCAGCAACTTTTACAAACATTTTTGGGTTCATATTAGAACCCTTGTGTTTGGTATGCTTACAGAAATTTTAGAAAATGGGTCTCTCACACACACTATGAAACAAGGGGTAATTACACTCATACCAAAACCTGGGAAAGATCCGACTCTTCTTGATAATTTAAGACCAATTACTCTATTAAATAATGATTATAAACTTCTAACACATATTTTTGCAAACAGGTTAAAATCGGGCATAACTCAAATTATTTCTGACACTCAGTCTGGATTTATAAAAGGCCGCTCAATCCATAATAATATCCGCCTTATTTTGGACTTGATTGACTATAACTACCTAATTGAAAACCAAGGTTTTGTCCTTTTTTTAGATTTTTACAAAGCCTTCGACATGATAGAGCATGAATTTATGTTTCAAGCCCTTGATTTGTTCGGTTTTGGGGGTAACTTCATTAATTTAATCAAATTACTGTATAGAGATACTAACAGTTCAGTGTGTCTTCCACGTGGCACCTCACAAAGATTTAGGATTTGCAGAGGAATAAAACAAGGATGTCCAATCTCGCCATTGTTGTTTATCGCAGCAACAGAAATGCTTTCCATACTGATTAAAAATGCTGAGTTTGGTAAGATATCTATCCTGGGTAAAGAGCTCTCTATCAGCCAGTTAGCCGATGATACAACTATTTTCCTAAATAACCTGAATGAAATCCCCAAAATCCTGCAGATTATTGAAACTTTCTCGAAAGCTTCAGGGTTAAAGCTGAATTTAAACAAATGTGAGATCTTACCCTTAAAGGATTGTACTATTTCTAACACTTTTAATATTCCTGTCAAATCCACTGTCAAATATTTGGGTGTGTATATAACCAAGAATAAGAATGATTTAGATAACCTTAATATTTGGGAGAAAATTCAAATCTGTAGAACTCATTTAAATAACTGGGCTCAGAGAGACTTATCGATTCTAGGTAGAATTTTTCTCACCAAAATGGAAAGTATCTCCAGGCTAGTATACCCTGCATATGCGGTAGGAGTGCCTAAATCAGCAATCAAAGCTATTAACCAGCTAAACTTTGATTTTATATGGAAACGCAAAACCCACTATATTAGGCAAGGTAATTTAGTCAAACGTTTTGAAGATGGAGGTTTGCAAGCTATTGAATTTGACAGCTTAAACGGCACCCTAAAAATAAATTGGCTTAGGTCATTTTTAAGAAGTCAAAATAGCCTTTGGTTTCACATTCCAAGCAAAATATTCTCAGATCTAGGCGGAATTAATCTTTTACTTAGATGTGACTTTGACATAAGAAAACTCCCCATAAAGCTCTCTTCCTTTCACCAGCAAGTTTTATTATACTGGAAATTAATATACAAACATAACTATAGCCCACACAACACTCCCATATGGAACTGTCGTTACATAAAAGTTGGAAACAAATCAATCTTTATGGAAAAATGGTACGATAAGGGCATCTGGTCAGTGATGCACTTGTTAAATGATAGAGGTAAAATTTTATTAGAAGATTTTACCGCCAATTATGATCTGCAAATAAATAACAAAGAATTTCAAAAAATTACTAAGGCTATCCCTCAAAACATTCTATGTACAGCATATAATCTTTTTCAAAACCCTGACTATAGATCCCCTGATCTCCCTGAACTGTTGGTAAATGGGCATAACATAACAGCTAACAGTCTAAAATACTCCCAAATTAGGGAATTATTTACTAATGTTTTTTTCCCTTATAGATCCAATCCAAATTCCATCTCACATCTGTTCTCCGGTGATCAAAAGAAAGAGATCAGAAAAAATTACCTAAAACTTCCCATTCCTCCCAAAGCTAAGGAGGTCCACTACAAAATCCTCTCTGGTGTTTACCCTTCCAAAGAATTTCTCAGACGTCGCTTCGCTATTGATGATAATTGTTGCTCTTTTTGTAATGGGGATATTGAATCAACAGAACATTTATTTTATGATTGTATATTCTGTAAAGCCCTGTGGAACGATGTGCACTACTGGCTCTTCCCTAAGATCCCAAACTTACTTGAATTTTCTAAAAATGATATTATGTTTGGTTCTCTAAGAAAAGAAAAGAAGCTTGAAAATGTTTTAAATGTAATAATTATTATGGGCAAATTCTTCATTCACAAATGTCATTTTCTGAAAACAAAGCCGTCTTTTTTTACTTTTCACAAAGAACTCTGCCTCTTTTTCTCATCTGTTAAATTTATGGACAAAAAACAAGCTCTGGATTTGAATCATATGATTGTTGAACTAGATCTGTTAGAAAACCCCTAAGGTATAACTTATTTTATGTTTTTTAATTATCTGTCTTTTTGTTTATTTGTTTGCTTATTTGTTTACTTTGATTCTGTTTGGGGTTTGTTTTTATTTTATTTATTTATTTGTTGTTGTTTGTACTTCCTGTTCATTATCCTTCTTCTATATGTTGGAATTCAGCCTGTTCTGTTACTATCTCATGTTGGAAACACTGAATCTTTGTAGAGATTGCCATAATTGTTGTACATTATATTTTGTGCAAATAAAAAAAAAAAAAGTTAAAAACAAAAAAAAACTTTCGACCAAAACAGGCGCAGCTTGATGACATCATCAACATGCGCTATCGCGATAGAGCGATATAGTCAAAATCTCTATCGTTGGCCAAATCTATATCGTTTCTATCGTATATCGTTTATATCGCCCACCCCTAGCCCTGAGTACTTTCTCCCACACTGAAAACACTGGAATGATCAAATTATTTGAACATTACCTAATAAGACTGATTCAGGACAGACAATTAGTTCTTTTAAACTTTTCTAGCAGTCCTTCACAAACAGGGAACAGTCTGTCTATTCTCTCCATCTGTCAGCTGCTGCTGGCTCTTCCTCCTCCTCTTCCTCACACACTGCTGAGTTTGTCCTGGTGGATCATCAGGGGTGCAAAGCCTCACAGATGATGTGCAGCAGTGGGTCCCTCAGTCTGTCCTCACTCTGGACACTTGCAGTTGCCACACATGGAAATCAAATGTGTGATAAGCTGCAGGATTCAAACACAAGTGTAACTTATAAATACATGTTCATACTTTTATTCCACAATCAGAGAGAAAGAAAGAGAGAGAGAGTGCAGGACAGACAGACAGGTGACAGTCTCAGGTGTATACACTGCTACAAAACAGCACAAGAGAAGGAGGATTTAGTGTTTGTGTTATTACGAGTGCTAAACAAGAAGAGTTCCCAGATGGTACAGTGGACACATGTGTGACTGCTGTGATTAAAGCATCTTTCTTTCAGCTTAACGAGTGAACCGTCAGCTCGTTCAAACACACGTTAAAGTCCGTTTGGCTCGACACCACCGAACAGAGGCAGCAATATAACATGGCTAACATTAACAGTGCAGTGAATCCTGCTTGTGCCGTGATATTCAGGACTGCAAACCGAGCAGCATTCACTGACTTTCAGCTTGTTGTGTTTGTGGATATATGACTGACTTTAATTACGCATAAAATCATCACATTCTCTGTAAGATAAGGTCGACTATATATGCATATATATTGTAACGATGGTTAAATGTTATTTTACAGTGACATGTTGGTTATCTCTGCACACTGTTGTTATTTCTTTAAGATACATGTTTGGTTGTGCTGCAGGAAAAAGGGAGTTAATGTGTGCAGGAAGGGGAGGGGGGTTTCAAGTACCCTTGTTGTTGTGTGTGACTGTGCGGGGCTGAAGTGAGGTGTTGTACGAGAGCACTCTCCCCGGAGTTAACGGCCCGTTTGCCTGTGTCACTAAATAAACGGACAAACTGAGGCCAAAACGTCTGGTTCTTGAGAACGTTACAATATATTTAGAAGTAGAGGCTTTAAAACCAAGTTAACGCTGAAAGTGCAAACATCACTAATGTCACACAACTTTGTCAACATGTGGCCAACAGTAATGTTTTAATGTTCTTCGTTATTAAACATTCGCACATAAATAAGTGACATCATATTCAGTACTTACTTTTGACACTTCACTCGCGGGTCCCTTCTGCCGTATTTTGCGGCAAAATTATCCACACCCACCGCCGCGCTATGAATTGTGGGATATATGGGACCACGAAGCGTGCACCGGACCACGCTTGATATTTGGGGAAATCGACGGCGCATTTGGAGTATGCATTTGAAGTACACTTGGAATTGGGACAGCCGTCGTCGCGTGGCGGTGACGTAATCGCACTTAAAATGTGTACTTCAAGCGTGCAGACCCTGAATTGGGACACAGCCACCGCCACAGCCTTAAAATTCAGGGAAATGAAGGACGCATTTGAGGGCCGCATTTCGAGCAGACCCTGAATTGGGATACAGGCTACAGGTAAGCTGGGTTCCAAATAATACATATACGATAGACAACAGTATCAATCGATCATAAACGTAAAAGCTAGAGAGCCAATTCACGAGCTTAAGGGTTGATAATGGTGAATCACCACCAGGTGTTGCAAAATTCACCTTTGTTAGAGAGAAGTCACCTTTGTTAGATAGCGAAGTATTTAAAAATAAATTTCATTTCATTATGTATGATCTGAGCATGCGCAGAATGATCTACAGCGCTCTTTGATCTTCTCAAAGGACCATTGTGACGTCACGGGCGACGTCACGTTCTCTGCTAAACCGAGTCCTTAAATAGGGGAGCTCCTTTAACAGTTTACATTGGAGCATTTTCAGAAACAGCCAGTTGTTTTAGACAAAGCTAATACGTATTTAACCTGTGACACCGTGCTTTAAACCTTTAAAATAATGTCACTGGAATCATTAAATAACTTACCTTCTGGAAGGAATAATGCATTGGAATCACTCAGGCTGCGGGCTCAGGCTAATGACATGAGACTGTCTCACCTTCAGGAACTCGTAAGGCTAAGTTCTGAGCCCGAGAGTACAAGTACTACTGAGCTGTCTACTGAGCTGTCTGCCGTTACAAGGGACAGAGATAAAATCAGAGAAGAGTATGAGGACAGTAAGAGAGCTCACGGGGAAGAGATCAAAAAAATGTGTGAAAAAAACACAGAACTCAGAACAGGGTACGAAAATATTACAAAAGAACACGCAGAACTCACAACAAGGTACGAAAATATAAAAAGAAAAAACGCAGAACTCAGAAGAGGGTACAAAAATATTACAAAAGAAAACACAGAACTCAGGGAAGAAAACGCAGAACTCAGAAGAGGGTACGAAAATATTACAAAAAAAACCGCAGAACTCGGGGAACAAAATGCAGAACTCAGAAGAGCGTACGAAAATATTACAAAAGAAAACGCAGAACTCAGGGAAGAAAATGCAAAACTCAGAAGAGGGTACGAAAATATTACAAAAGAAAACGCAGAACTCAGGGAAGACAACGCAGAACTCAGAAGAGGGTACGAAAATATTACAAAAGAAATCACAGAACTCAGGAAAACTGTGGAAAATCATCAGCGCCTAGTGGAAGAAGCGCAGTGTATAATAAATAGAAATGCTCCTGAACCTGAGGAGGCTGAGACCCATGGTTCGTGGTGTCATGGTGCCAAACACCTGCTTAAAGTAGGTCTTGCCACAGCGGCCATTGTTGTTCCTGCAGCTTGCTGGGCCATCTCAAAGCTTTTTGGCTGAAGTGAATGTCCCGCTCTGTGGGATCATGATTCCAAAGAGCGGGGATCGCTACACATCCACAATTACAGTAGGGCTGTAATTGTGGATGTGGACCAGTTACCCTTTAAAAACAGTAATGATGTTTTCCAGCCACATCCTGGCGTTGTTCCCGCTGGTGCAGGGTCCGCTCTTTGCGAAGGTTTCTCCATTTGGTTCTGTCCAAGGCGTCCTCAGGTGATGCGTTGACAGTCTTAATGTCTTCCTTGATTTTGTCCATCCACCGTTTCTTCGGTCTGCCTCGAGGCCGGCGTCCTTCTGGGTCGATCCTCATAGCCGTTTTTGCTACAGAGTTCTCGTGTCCATACCACCTCAGGTGGGACTCGAGCATCTTTTGGACTCGAGCCACAGCCCACCAACCTGTCATAAATACGCTGTGCTCTCCTTTATGTTTGATTTTATTTTGCCCCTCACCCCCCAACCCCCAACCAGTCATGGCAGAAGACCGCCCCTCCCTGAGCCTGGTTCTGCCAGAGGTTTCTTCCTGTTAAAAGGGAGTTTTTCCTCTCCACCGTTGCCAGAGTGCTTGCTCATAGGGGATCATTTGATTGTTGGGGTTGAATTTTTGGGTTTCATTTAAATGGCTTGAACTGAAAAACCTAAAAATTCAGGTGAGGGTTTTACATAGTGGAGAGCACTACATTTGTTAACTGCACTTTTTTTATTGTAGTTTTTGCAGTGCTTCCTACTACAAAAACTACAGATAAAAACCTTGCAGTTAGCAGCAAATCAAAATAAAGTTTTTATTTCAAATATATTTCATTATATTTTCTGTCATCATTTTATTATAGATTAAGTGCGGGGAAAGTGAGTTTCAAGTACCGTAGCGATGCTAATGCACGTTCTCAGTTGTGTGTTCTCTATATGTCTTGTTGAAGTAAGACAGGATGCAAAGGCTGTAACTGATCCTTGCATAGCCACTCATGTGCTGTATATGAATAGTTATTTGCTATTCATGGGCTGTGAGTTACAGTACATTGTATTTCTTGATGCAAGTGATATGTATGTGTAACCGGAACAAAGGCTGAGGCAACCTGGTCACTGCGAGCCAATGTTATCTATATGTATGATGGTTAATGTATATTCGCCAAGGTTATTCCTGTACTTTTTTTTTTTTTATTCCTGTACTTTTGACAATGCGCTGACAGCTGTTATGCCACACGTTACAAAGAATTGCTGGTTCTTATCAGAGGCGATTAATGACTTGTTCCCCTGTTGATGTGCAGAATAAATCCTGCAGTTGAATTGTAAACAAGTTAATGATCTGTGCCTCTTTATTTCAATATACAGCTGCGGGATCTAGGATTGCACCCCTCCCAGGCACCTGTCACACCAGGGGGGCAACACATACTCTGTCTCTTTTCATATGTGTGTGTGTATGTTTCATAAAACAACATTTTAATGTTAATGGCCAATCCTTAATATGTTTAAACGGCTCCTCAGAATCTCAGCAGAGCCGGCTCGCCAGCATCAAAGCCGAAGCCGACAAGGTGTACAGCTTCTCTGACAACACACCCAGCCCGTCCATCGGCGTGGCCAGCAGGATGGAGGCTGGCCTGGCGCCCACGCTCCACACGCTCACGCTCCTCGTGAGGGCGTCAAGAAGACGCTGTTTCCCCCTCAGGCGTCCAATAAAGATTCGCCGCACTACCCCAGCTACGACGCCTACTACTCCCCACCTACGCCAACAGGGTGGAGTCGGGCCGAGCGGCGAGTGTCGAAGCCGCCATGTGGTACAGACAGGTAAAGGTGTCCAGTCTCCTCCCTCTGTCACGGCTCTTTCTGCCTCGCTTGTGTTTTAAGATTGATTGAGGTTAATTTGATGCTGACTTAGGTTTCTCCCCCTCTGCAGGAGCCCAACTCGCGTCTGTGGTCCTCCGTCTACCCCAGCAAATACTCGGAGGCTCCGAAACCGCAGGAGGACGACAGGTGGAAGGAGGAGCGGGACAGGAAGGTGAAGGAAGAGAGGCTGTGGCCCAAGGAGAGCCTCCAGAAAGATGAGTCGGCAAAGGAGGCTCGGAGGGCAGGACACAGCTGGCCTCCGAGGAGCTCCACGGGGGCGGGAAGGAGGCGCGCCGAGCCACCCCGGGTACAGAGGCATGCCCTCGGTCATGATGCAGAATTACCCAGGTGAGAAACTCAAACACGACATAAAGCAGGCGCATGCTGCACCAAAGAGAGCATGAGGGCGGCGAGGACTGGAGAGTGAAAACCAGGGAGGAGCGCGAGTGTTTTGGTTTGACCGAAATGTAAAAAGTCATGTTTCTTTGTGGTTTCTGAGGGACGAGCGAATGCCAGCTGTTGGTTTTGGTTTCTGTTTAGGCTCGCCGGTACCAAACCTGTCAACTGTTCACGGTGATAAGACTTCAGGAAGCCACAGTTCAATGTGCAACTTCCTCTAAAAACCACCAATTTTCACTTTTTTCCACATTTCTGTGTAAACAAATCAGATCAGGCTGTTTTAGACCAGCAGACGCTTAAAATTTACTTCTGTTCATTTTCATTCACATTATTAATATAAAATTAGACGAATGCAGCGCACGGCCCCAGATGATCAGACTTTCACTGGCCCCCGAAAGAAGCGTGAAGCTTTAAAAACGCTGTAGAGGAGTTGATGCTGAAAGCTCAACCGAATTCTGACAGGTTTAAAGATCTTTAAGCTATCTCACCACTGCATGTTTAATCCTGGCTACGGTGGCCACTGTGGGACAAACATCCAAGTCAACAAAGACGCATCAAAGTCAGTGTTACTGTAGCCTGTTGTAGGCTCTTCACCTTGCACTGTAAGTGGCCTTGTGGAAACTGTTGTTGTGATTTGGCGCTATAGTTTGAGGTGAGAAGGAATAGGATGACATTTTATTAAAGTGGCGTTGTCTCTTTCCTTCCTGTTGTTATGTGTTTGGTGAAGGATAAAACACTCTTGTTTCATATCTCAAGTCTGAAGATGCAGGCATGAATTTAAAAGCTCCTCCAAGGCAAACAAACGCCTACGATTTCTCTTCTCCTCTGCCTTTGGCGTCATGCATTTGTGGGCAGTCTCTAGCCACATACATAAAACGTGACTGGGTGGATCCATCTCAGCCATTGTAGTCAAAGCTGGTGGGGGTAACACGGAGCTCCTTTGTATTTTTAGTGGATTTATTCTTAGTTTGTGAGAATTCCTAAGTTTGTTGGAGAACACAGTTACACACAAATCACCACTTTTTGTTGTCTTTTCATTAAATAACCTGAAAAATGGTGTACTGTACCTTTAGAGCTGCTGCCTGAAACTTCACTGCCTCAAGCTGCCGTCACGTCATCATGTCGAACCGTCCGCGGATCCGTGTTGTTTCTTTATGTTGGTCTCTCCAGGCTGCCAGCCAGTTACTACGCTTCCTCATACGGCGGGAAGGTGGTCGCAGGCGAGGACGGCGAGAAGCCCTCCAGGTCAAGTCCGTCTGTGAAGCTGTCCAGTGAGGCCAAAGATCTGGACCTGCTGCAGCTGCACGACAGCCAGTACAAAAGCAAGTCACTGTCCATCCAGGACAGCAAGACGCCGCATGAGCGGGAGCGGGAGAGAAAGGGAGGGCGACCAGCCACGCTCCTCGCCCTCGCAACGCATCAGTCCCATCACCACCTGGGATACCCTCTGTACGACCTGTCCTACCCCTCAGGTGAGCCTCGCCTGCTGCCTTTAGATCCTCTTTAGCTCAGGTGTTCTCAGACTGGAGGACAACCTGCTCAGTTTAGTGACCAGCCACACAGCCATGGTGATTGTTAGATTTGTATTGTGATTGTCATTTATGCTTAGAAATATCTACTTATATATTCTTAGAGTTTTATAATTAGGTGTAGATTGGTAGAGGTTTGATCCTTAATAGTCTGCAAGCTTTGTGTGCATTCCAGAGCTCTCTGACTTTCACACCCACATCCTGGGAGCATGGGAGAGGTCGTACCTTGTTTGATTGTTTTATGGTAGGATAAACGTATCTATATCTGTTTTAGGCTAAGTGCCTTTTGTTTAGATGGACGGCTCTGGGGAGTCTTCCTGGGGTCACAGTTTGACCCCCACACATTATTGTTATTGCTTTTTCTTGCTCCTCTTTTTTAAACACACCAAAAACTTGCAATTAATAAAAAGCAATTATGCGTGAGTAATGCGCAGGTGCTCATCACATCCATGAATATGCTTGGACTTCTGTGCCGCTCCTCTGCACCTGTACTTAAATTCACCTGCCCTGTTTCACGTGTCTCCACCTACTGGTCAGATCATTGAATCTCAGTATAAAAAAAAACAGTGTTACTGAACAAGACGTCAGCCTCCTCTTCATCATCATCATCACCTTCTTCTTCTGTTGTTGTTGTTTTAATTTCAAACCATTCCCTGGTAAAATCTTATGACCCGTGATCTCCTCTCACTTTCTACAGGCACACTTGATTGGCCAGCCTCTATGCCTCTCAGTCATGTGACTGGATCAAGTGAAGAAGCGTTTTTGTTTCCGTGACATCAGTTCATGGTGTTCTGTGTATGTTTGACATCTCTGCCTGGACGTCCAGCCGACTGCTCTGACCCTTGCTGGACCGGATCCTGGTCCCGTTTGGTTTTGCCGGTTCTGGGCGGTCCCGTTAGCCAACAGGTGCTGCTGGGATGCAGGTGGGCAGAATTCACAGTGACGTACCTGCAGGGACGACTGGGCACTCTGTCATTTTACGGCACTCGGATTGGGTTTTTATGTCCTGCGGTGACGTCTGACCTCTTTTAGAAGGACGGGCTCAGCTCTGGATGACATCACACCATTACCTGGATGCATTTCAGCTTCACGTGAAATAAAGAGAACACTGTGGATGAAGGGGGGCCGGCCTCCTACTCTTCTTTTTGTCTGGTAGGCTGTGCCTCTGTTTTTCTACTGCTGTTGATCTGATATTAAACCTGTAGCTGGTGGAGCAGTGCTCAAGCTCAGTGTCCTCATTTATTCCCTGAAAACACCAGAGAGAAGCTGATGTCGTGAAATGTCTTCAGGTCCTGGGATGATGGAAGGCAGGAGGAATTCGCTCAGATTAAAGGGTTCTTCTTTCAAAACAAAAAGCTTGCAGATTCTGGTTTCATTGTGTAGAATAAAATATTTCCTGGTTTAAAAACATAAAACAAATGGAGAAGTGTGCTTATGGATGTCGATCCATCGATTATTCACTTTATTCGGTAATATGTGGCCTCGTAGAGAACTGACCTGCCTAATGTACTGCAAAGCACATGTACATATATTTCAGGATCACTGTAACCTCAGTGGCTTTAAATAAACTTTATTTTGGAGTTTCATATTTTGATTTTGCACAGTTTTCTTTAGGAAACAACTTTTTCTAGTCATTCACATTTATTTAATGTGCTAAATTAAGTTTTGGGCATGTGTGGCACTATGATATAGATGAATACATGAAAAATGCAGCCCCCCATTTTATTTTGATGCTTCAAGTAACTTTTTCTTTTGGGAAAAACTACTGTTAATGTCTATTTTGCTGTAATATAAGTTCCGCCAGCAGAGGGCGCTCGGTGTCTTACGCATCAGTAGCCCACACCTCGCTAGAAGAAGAGTAGTGCAGAGCTGGCGCACCAGGTAGTTCCTGTTACCTGCTGTTTTTACAGGTAAGCTGGGTTCCAAATAATACATATGTGATAGACAACAGTAGCAATCGAAACGTAAACGTAAAAGCTAGAGAGCCAATTCACGAGTTTAAGGGTTGATAACGGTGAATCACCAGCAGATGTTGGAAAATTCACCTTTGTTAGAGGGAAGTCACCTTTGTTAGATAGCAAAGTATTTAAAAATGAATTTCATTTCATTATGTATGATCTGAGCATGCGCAGAATGATCCACAGCGCTCTTTGATCTTCTCAAAGGACCATTGTGACGTCACGGGCGACGTCATGTTCTCTGCTAAACCGAGTCCTTAAATAGGGGAGCTCCTTTAACAGTTTACATTGGAGCATTTTCAGAAACAGCCAGTTGTTTTAGACAAAGCTAATACGTATTTAACCTGTGACACCGTGCTTTAAACCTTTAAAAAAATGTCACAGGAATCATTAAATAACTTACCTTCTGGAAGCGATAGTGGAGAGGAATCACTAATGCTGCAGTTTGAGGCTAGTGAGATGAGCCTGTCTCACCTTCACAGAGACGTAGTGCTTAAATTTGAGCACAAGCGTAGAATAACTGCAGAACTAAGGGTAGCGCTTGAAAATATTAAGAAAGAAAACGCAGATCTCAGGAAAGAGCTCAAAAATATTAAGAAAGAAAACGCAGATCTCAGGAAAGAGCTTGAAAATAGTAGCAAAGACAACTCAGAAGTCATGGAAGAGCTCGAAAATATTAAGAAAGAAAACACAGATCTCAGGGAAGAGCTCAAAAATATTAAGAAAGAAAACGCAGATCTCAGGAAAGAGCTCGAAAATAGTAGCAAAGACAACTCAGAACTCATGGAAAAGGTCGAAAATATTAAGAAAGAAAACGCAGATCTCAGGGAAGAGCTCAAAAATAGTAGGAAAGAAAACACAGTTCTCAGGGAAGAGTTCGAGAATAGCAGGAAAGACAATGCAGAGCTCAGGGAAAAGGTCGAAAATAGCAGGAAAGACAACGCAGAGCTCAAGGAACAGCTCGAAAATAGCGGGAAAGACAACGCAGAGCTCAAGGAACAGCTCGAAAATAGCGGGAAAGACAACGCAGAGCTCAGGAAAGAGCTCGAAAATAGCAGGAAAGACAACGCAGAGCTCAAGGAAGATCTCGAAAATAGCAGGAAAGACAACGCAGAGCTCAGGGAAGAGCTCGAAAATAGCAGGAAAGCGAATGCAGAACTCATGAAAACTGTGGAAAATAATCAGCGCCTACTTAAAGTAGGTTCAGGTCTTGCCACAGCGGCCATTGTTGTTCCTGCAGCTTGCTGGGCCATCTCAAAGCTTTTTGGCTGAAGGGAATGTCCCGGGGATCATTCAAAGAGCGGGGATCGCTACAATTGTGGATTTAAAGTTACCCTTTAAAAACAGTAATGATGTTTTCCAGCCACAGTCCATCTTCATCCTGGCGTTGTTCCCGCTGGTGCAGGGGACTCGAGCATCTTTTGGACTCGAGCCACAGCCCACCAACCTGTCATAAATACGCTGTGCTCTCCTTTATGTTTGATTTTATTTTGCCCCTCACCCCCCCAACCAGTCATGGCAGAAGACCGCCCCTCCCTGAGCCTGGTTCTGCCAGAGGTTTCTTCCTGTTAAAAGGGAGTTTTTCCTCTCCACCGTTGCCAGAGTGCTTGCTCATAGGGGATCATTTGATTGTTGGGGTTGAATTTTTGGGTTTCATTTAATTGGCTTGAACTGAAAAACCTAAAAATTCAGGTGAGGGTTTTACATAGTGGAGAGCACTACATTTGTTAACTGCACTTTTTTATTGTAGTTTTTGCAGTGCTTCCTACTACAAAAACTACAGATAAAAACCTTGCAGTTAGCAGCAAATCAAAATAAAGTTTTTATTTCAAATATATTTCATTATATTTTCTGTCATCATTTTATTATAGATTAAGTGCAAGAGTTGTTAAGTGTGGATAATTAAATAATAGTTTATTGCAATAGCAAATTGCGCCTTGTTCTCAGATGGACAGCAAGTGGAGAGTGATAGATGAGATGAGGAGATGGGAGGAGGAAGAGAGGCAAAGAGTGATTCACAGGCAGAGCCTAGTTTATTTACCACAGTTTTTTGTTGCCTGGACACTTCTTTGTACACATGGGTCGTATCTTTTGTATGATAATTACTGATAGAGACAGACGTGACTCTGTATTTATATTTCTTGCAGCCTGTTAACACTGTACCTCCTGCCTTTACAAACGGCTCTTCTGTGTTTCTGTCTCATCGTTCTGCAGATGAACATTTGTCGCCCACTGTGATCTCAGCACGTTTTCCTGGTTCTGGAGAGCAGATCGAGCGTTGATCTGAGTCCTGTGATTTCCAGTAGTGATTTATTCCCAAGACAAAATCAAATTGTCCTCTGCTGCCGTGTTGTTGCACAATGAAAACGATGGAGGTGTCAGAAACGGTCCGGCCCTGGTTATTGTCTCAGATATGACGCTAGTCTTATCCTGTCCGCTTCTGTGTGTATATATGTAATATGCATATCCACATAATTATGGATATTATAATTATGATATTTAATAAACACACTGTATTTTAAAGAACATACATTAAGAAACTGATTGTATTAAATTTTTATTTCAAATATATTTCATTATATTTTCTGTCATCATTTTATTATAGATTAAGTGCAAGAGTTGTTAAGTGTGGATAATTAAATAATAGTTTATTGCAATAGCAAATTGCGCCTTGTTCTCAGATGGACAGCAAGTGGAGAGTGATAGATGAGATGAGGAGATGGGAGGAGGAAGAGAGGCAAAGAGTGATTCACAGGCAGAGCCTAGTTTATTTACCACAGTTTTTTGTTGCCTTATGGTTCCAAGCGCTTTCACCAATCTTT
This sequence comes from Oreochromis niloticus, assembly GCF_001858045.2. Classification (NCBI taxonomy): domain Eukaryota; kingdom Metazoa; phylum Chordata; class Actinopteri; order Cichliformes; family Cichlidae; genus Oreochromis; species Oreochromis niloticus. The sequence continues at coordinate 18,137,988 of NC_031969.2, read as the reverse complement.
GCATTTTGTTATTATCTCATAACACTTGTTTAATCGGCTACCATCTCTCCTATGGAAGTTTTACTGTCTACAGTCCCAGATCAACACAGCCCTGCCCTCCAGCACTATCAGCAGCGGGAGCAGCAGAACCCCTCAACAGCAACATTTTACCCCATCAGGTAAAACATAGGCTATGTTTGCTTTGCCTTATCGCCACCTCACAACACTGATATAGTATGATGCGATCCCATATTAGATTCTTGATGAATGTGTGTTGTTGTTATTCAGCCTGGTTCAATGTGCCCCTTTTTAACTTGAGCACCCACCCCTTTAAAGATCTCTGCATGGCCCTGACCAGGAGGGGATTAAAGAAGAGTGGGGTGAGAGCCAGACTCAAGAGGCAGACACACAAACAACGAGCGCTGCCGTCCATTATCTTTGCTAATGTGCTAATGTGACAAGCTGCAAGCCTGCATCAACCACTTCCATGAGTACAGAACTGCCTCCGTTCTGGCATTTACGGAATCGTGGTTAAACAACAACGACGACAACAGCACGCTACACATTGCTGGCTTTTCACCACCCCTTCATCTGGACATCTTGGCCCTGACAACATCAGCAGTGGAGTCCTGAGGCACTGTGCAGGGTAACTAGGAAGTGTGTTCCGGACTCACTGTTAGGATCCACTGATTTAGTCACTGATCAACCTTCAGTCACGTAGGAGGTCAGAGCTTCATGTTTATGGGATTAATGTGCAGTTTCATTGAATCTGTATTTATCTGTAAACAGGGTTCATACGGGTGCATGAAATATGTGATGTTTGGTGCAGTTTTCCTGTTTTGTGGGGAAGAAAGGCTTTTTAAGTCAACCTAAGATGATTCGTTTTCATTTTCACATGGTCTTAGTGAGGTGATGCAAAGTGAAACATGCTTTCTGTTTGTTTTTTTCGGCCATGTGCTGGGAAAGCTTGAACATGGACCTTGAAAGTGCTTAAAAAGTGCTTGAATTGGAGCCAGAAAAAGGCGTATGAACCCTTGATTGGGAGGGGATGGAGTCTGAAACCATGTGATCACTGTAAGCTCTGTGATTTATTACCTGATGGACCAGCAACACCTTCACTGTGTTTAAATGAGAATGAATCCAGCTTTACTTTAATATAGACGGCACTGTGCAAAAGTCTTGAGCCCTCGTTTCTTTACATTTTGCAGGAGAATTGGAAACGGGTGCAGCGATTCACTGAAACGTGCAAATATTCATTAAAAATACAGAATACGAGGCAAAAATCAAGTCTTTACAGTTGTAACGAGCTTGAACGTGAATGTTTGGTCTGACCTTCATCCTTCAGCTCACTCTGAACTCTCTGAGCAGCTCTCTGTCGTCTCTGTGAGGACCTGCAGGAACACTTCTCCAGACTTCTTGAAGGACATTCAAAGCTCTTCTGCCTTTTCTTGATTATGTTGATGATTCCACACTGTTTATGTCCTGCCGAGCTTTGTGCTCTGGGAATGCCAGACCATGACTGATATTTTGTAGATCAGAATGCGTAGTTGTGAACTGAGTTTTGTAAGGTTGTGTTTAGCATTAAGTGTTGTGGTGCTGATGAAAGTCCTGCTGGCAGAAATGACCTTCAGCCAGAAAGGTTGATGGTCAGGATGAACCTGGACACTTCTTTGTACACATGTGTGTCGTATGTTTTGTATTATAATTACTGATAGAGACAGACGAGACTCTGTACAGTGGAACCCCAACTTATGGAATAAATTCGTTCCAGAGGGTCTTTCGTAAGTCAAAATTTTCGTAAGTCGAAGCACCTTTTTCCATCGCATTTTGAGTGAGGCGATGCTGGCTGAAGACGAAGTTCTTGGTGGAGGAGGACCTCGCTCATATTTTCAATAATTTCTCTCTTTGTTTCCATTGAGAGCACTTTACGCTTCTTCTTTTCACTCGAATCACTTGCAGAAAGTTTTTTCGGCCCCATTATGAATGAACGATAGGCTATTTGCAAACGAAAAGCACACGAAATAGCGCACTGCAACAACAATACGTCTTTCACGTGGAACAGCGAAATGCAAGTACGAAAGCCGAGGGGTTATCACATGATTCGGAAGGCATTCTGGGCTCAGCCAGCGGATTTCGTTACGCGGGCATTTTGCTGTACCACGGGCAGAAATATTGCCGTGAAGTGCCTTCGTAACTTGAATTTTTCGTTAAATGGGGTCTTCGTTAGCTGGGGTTCGACTGTATTTATATTTCTTGCAGCCTGTTAACACTGTACCTCCTGCAAAAATATCTGCTGGAGTTTATGCTGCACTAAAACCTCTATGACATAGTTGCACTCACTGCTAAAAGGAAAGCCAGAGGAGCAGACACATCCCAGCAAAACACTGACGCAGTTTTTACACATTAAATGGAAGTGATATAAGATACAGTCCTGATTAAAAGGTTTAAGACCACTTGAAAACTGGCAAAAATCATATTTTGCAGGGTTGGATCTTAACAAATGTTGTTACTAAGAAAATTTTTTATTCTCAAATGCAGACATTTCAAAGCTAAATGACATGATTTTGAAAATGAGAAGTGATATTAAGTATATTCATTGTTAATCACAGAATCATAATTCATATATGATTTTATTGATAGTTAATTATGTTTAACTGCTCAGCACTGATCAGAATATAACCAGGAATAAGTTTAACCTGTGTGATAGATCAGAAAATGTAATATAGACGGGCTTCACACAGAGTCTGTCCTTAGTGTGTGTGCGTGTGTGTGTGTGTGTGGCAGCTAGTGCTGGGCGATATGGAAAAAATATTTATCACGATATGAATTATTTTATATCACGATAACGATATATATCACGATATACCACCTGACCTGTGGTCATCTGGAAAGTATGCAGTCTTTAAACAGCGAGTGGAGAGGGTGCAGTCTTTGTTTTGAGTTACTGTAAAGCATGTCGCAAATCCGGGTGCATGTAAAGCAGCACCATGTTGCAAAACAACAAGACAGAGTTTCTTTGTGAAAAATGTCATTTTTTTATACTTTATTTTCTCTTGCATAAAGTTAAGAGTATGTAAAGTGAGAAGACAACATTAATATATTTGCACAGGCTATTTAACCCTTTAAGACCTACCATAGAACCAAGTCCACCAGAGCTTATCTTAAAATTGATTTATTTTGAGTGTCTTCATAGTTTTATTTTTGAGATACACAAATTTTTATATACTACAGGAAAAATGAAAATAAATAAATGCAAATTTGCAAAAACACAGCATGTGCATCAAAATAAACGATTTACAGCAGTGTAATTTGACTTCTAAGCATCCCAGAAACGATACAGAAGAACATAAAGTCAAACATGACTTTTAAAAACACCAACATAGGCTTTGAAGCTTAAAAAACTACATTTTCCGCGAAAATGACATCACTTCCGGTTTCGGACATGTAATGGCGGACATGCGATAGTTCGCGCTGAGTTATATTCCAGTGTAGGAAGTGTTATGAACAGCTGATCGGATCGGCAAAACCTGTTTCTGGAATATTATGTTTTTGTTGCTGCAAGTCTGGAATATTATGTTTTTGTTGCTGGAAGTGCTTTTTATGCAATTTTTGCAAAGCTATGTGTGGAAGGAAACCGTGACCTAGGGCAAGCTAATGGAATAAGATGTAAGTACAACTCCTACCGTTTCATATGCAAAAAAAACCATTATTGCGCTACCTTACGTGGTTACAGTTCTACAGGGATTTAAAAATAGTTAGGGAAAACGGAGTTTGCCTGCTCCGACCGGTTTTAAAGGGTTAATGATATATTTTATGTAATAATTTGTAAAATTCGGGTTAGAAACGATAGAAGACAAATGGCACGATAGAAACTTTTCTATCGTCCACACGATATATATCGTCATATCGCCCAGCACTAGTGGCAGCTCCAATTATAGAGCCAGCATTCCTCACTAGTTTGTCTCCTCTCATTTCTAAAACATGTATCAAACAGACAAATATGCAACAATAAGAAAAAACCTTCTTCCCAGCACTATACACCCACTCTCCTGTTGGCATATTTCTGCTGTTTCCTGTTCACCAGTGGATCAATGGATTCATGTAAATGTTGAAATATGAATCATGGCCATGAGAATAATCTAAATGTACATCCACCACATGGTCAAATATTACTGAACTGGTGGTCCAAATCTCCACAGGATGCCTTTAAGCAGTCAGGATCTGTCTGTGGAATAGTTTCAAGGATCATTTGTTTTGGATCACCTGGAGAGTTTCCCTCCTTTCTCCTGCAGGGGTTTCCTCTCTATCAGCAGTGCTTCCATCTGTGCAGCCCGTCCAGTTTTCCCACCAGAGGAGACATTTCAGGGTTGGTTAATCATTTTTGATCTATTCACACTGCAACACAGCATCTACTATTTTGGGGCTCAGCTCATGGGGTTCCCAGGCAAACGCCAGCCCCAACGTCACAGACCAGGAGCGGTTCTGGGATAGCTCTTCCACGCTGTTATTTCACTTCAGCTGAATGCGATGAACAGATTGTAGGAAATTATGACTAGTAATTCACTTTAACATTAAATGTTGATACAACACAAACTCTCGTCAGAGAGATACATGTTTTAAAGGTGAGCAGCCAAATAATTATTAAAACATTATAAAAACAACACAAAAACAGCTTGTTAGAGTTAGCAGGTAGATTAGCATTTGAGATTTCCATTGAGAACAGCGAGGTTCAATTTTCAGTCCTCTTTTATTCTCATGATACATGTTGTCCAATTGCATCTCACCCTGCAGGATTTTTACAGAAATATTTAATAAAATCTTCTAATTTTCATCATGTTTTTCTGTAATGGTGTCTGGGTGGTTGACCCAGTGTTTTAAGTTTGGACATTTTGTCGGTGTTTAGTTTACCTGTGTCTGTTTCCTGTTTTATTATGATAGTCTTTTGTCCTGTGCTCGTTATGTTGAGTTTACTTCTTGTTTCATTAGTTAGATTTGTTCCAGCCGTGTTTTCACCTGTTTCTCATCGTCTCATTATTTGTTTGTCTCTGCTGATGGTCACGTCATCGTCAATGCCTCGTGCATGCACCCTGTAGATGTTATTAGTTTCATCATTATGAAGGAATTTCCTCAGTCTCAACTCTTCAGTCAGTTTCAGCACTGTTCTCTGAAGGTCCCACCACAGCTTCTCAGTCAGGCTGAGGTCTGGACTGACTGGAGCATTGCACCACTTTGATTCTTTTCTTTTTCAGCCATTCTTTTAGAGATTTGGCACTGTTCTTGGTATCACTGTCATGTGTATGACTGAGTTTGGCCTGAGCTTTAGCTGTGGGGCTGATGGCCTCACATCTGACTCTAGAATACATTTGTATACAGAGGAATTCATGGTTTACTGAGTCACTGCACGGAGCCCAGATCATCATCCCTCCACCACGGTGCTGACAGCTGGTGTGATGTGTTTCGTTTTCTCCTTTATGGACAAACATGCCCACTTTGGTTTTTTCTGTCCAAAGGAACCTGAGCCCTGCTGCAATGTTCATTTAAAGAGAAGAGGCTTCCTCCTGGTAACCCTTCCAAACAAGTCACACTTCTCAGTCTCTTTCTATTTGTACTCTCATGAACTTTAACATTTAACATGAGGCCTGTAGAGTCTGAGAATGAGAATTCTTGGGTTTTTGCAGCTTTTCTGAGCGTTTGGATGGTCTTAGGTTGAATTTGCTGGAACATCCACTCCTGAGATGATTGTAGCATTGTGTTAACACACAACTGAATGCTGCAGACCAGCAAACTGCAAAAACGTCTGCATTTGCAAAGGTTCTCACACCTGCTGTTGGATACACCCATCAAATACAACTGATTTTAATTCCTATGGAAACATTAAGGACAAACTCCGTTTCAGTGGTTCACATAATGAATTAAAAACAGTAACTGGTAGCAGAGGCGGGATTGTTGGAGTTTGACACATCAAAAGTGAATAAACAGATTTTTATACCTGCGTCTGTTCTGCTGTGTCAGACTACGACCCACAAAGTGGAGACCTACGTCTTTCATATGTTCCGGCACTACGGCTTCAGCTGGATGAGAAAGAGCGTCGACTACTTCCTGCTGCAGTCCAACTCAAAGTACATCACCTGGTGGTCGATGGCCCTCAGCCTCCTCATCGTCACCTCTGGGTACCTGCGGCTACTCTTCCTCAAAAGCCTCTTTGTCAGCAATACCGGCACAGAGGGCGAGAAGCCTCGGTGCTGATAGACTCAAACGAAAACCAAAAGAAAAAGAATTTAAAAAATAAAAATGTCTGGATTTGTGTGGAGGAACGGCAGACACGAACGAATTCAAAGCAGTGATGGTTCTTTCTCCTTGAATGAATAAATATTAGAAACAATCATGTTAAGACTTTGTGATGCTTTTCCAAACAGACTCGATCAGTTATCTTAACACGTTTTTTTTCCACAGTATACTGCATTGATACAGTTTGATAACACATAAAAACAATAACATATGTGATGGTGATTTTAAAAATATTGAAACATATTATACTGACAGCTACCAGTACTCTCCAGAAACCATTCATCAGCTGTTTGCAAAATCTACACGTTGGCATAGCAATGGGCGGTTACCGAGGGGTTAATGACCGGTCTCTAGGCCAGCATGACTGGGCAATAGCAGCTAATTACCAAGCACTTACAACAGGTTGGGAATGGTTGGTGGTTAGATGGTTTCCTACAGGTCTCTAGGTCTTTGTGTCACAAGTAGGTTATGGGGCTTCTTTGTTCACATCTGCTCTGTATGACATCATTAAAGTCCAAGAAAAAAAAACTGCAAAATTGAGTGTTTTGAGCAGTCTGAAGCCTGAGCTTTTAGCTTACATACATTAGCATTATTATTAAAAATGTAAAACTAAGAATGTTAAACCATGTTTCACATGAACATCCACCACCAGAACACAAAATATATGATTGGAAAGGCAGAGAAGCAGAACAAGTTCATCTAAAGGCAGATGTTGCTTAAGGAAGTAGACTAGAAGCCAAGTATAATATAACTGTCAGCATGTTTTAAAAATGCAGGGGTGGTTAGTCTTTAAATGTTAACAAAACAAAATGTCAAGGTTGAGGTTTGAAAAACTGTAAAGTCCAGAAATCAGTGGTTAATGTCACTTTGCTGATAAAGTGTGCTGGTAGAAACTGGAATTGTGGTTTCCTGTTAAAATGTTACCAGATCCAGCATTTATATGTGACTTCAGACTTTATACATAATAATGACCCAGACTGAACACTGCAGTTATAATTGATGTGAATTTCAGGAGTGGGACCACACCTCCATACACGCCACTTCCACTCCTCTGTCTATATATGACCCCCCCACCTGCCGGCACTATAACCTGTTCATTATTGTTTCCATGCCACACCCATCTCCCCTTTTCAAGTCTTTCACTTCTCATTAGTATCTGCACAGCCTGGGACCTGCTTCCAGTCTCCTCTGAGGCCTTCCCCAAACCACAGCCTCAATTCAATCTCAAGCCATCTGCCATTATCTACTAGAAATGCTGTCAAAAATAAAATGAGGATGATAGTATTTGGCAGGCATCTGTATTCAATTCAATTCAATTCAATCTTATTTATACAGCGCCAAATCACAACAACTGTCACCTCGAGGCGCTTTATATTGTAAGGTAGACCCTACAATAATAGATACAGAGAAAAACCCAACAATCATATGACCCCCTATGAGCAAGCACTTTGGCGACAGTGGGAAGGAAAAACTCCCTTTTAACAGGAAGAAACCTCCGGCAGAACCAAGGTCAGTGAGGGGCGGCCATCTGCTGGGACCATTTGGGGTGAGAGAAGGAAGACAGGATGAAAGACATGCTGTGGATGAGAGCCAGAGATTAATAACAAGTGTGATTCAGCAGAGGGGTCTATTAACACATGTCGAGTGAGAAAAGTGACTAAAGAGGAAAAAACTCAATGCATCATGGGAATCCCCTGGCAGCCTACGTCTATTGCAGCATAACTAAGGGAGGATTCAGGGTCACCTGGTCCAGCCCTAACTATATGCTTTGGCAAAAAGGAAAGTTTTAAGCCTAATCTTAAAAGTAGAGATAGTGTCTGTCTCCCGAATCCAAACGGGAAGCTGATTCCACAGAAAAGGGGCCTGAAAAGTGAAGGCTCTCCCTCCCATTCTACTTTTAAATACTCTAGGAACAACAAGTAAGCCTGCAGAGCGAGAGCGAAGTGCTCTAATAGGGTGATATGGTACTACAAGGTTATTAAGATAAGATAGATGTTAGTATGCAAATGACCCGCTGTCAGGTTTCACAGTGGCATCTCTGTTGTCATAACCATACCGACTGTACCTGACAGTGAATTATTTTAATGTTCTTCATTGTATTTGTTAGAAACATTTGTCATTTTCCTTTAATTGTGCGATTTTGTTTTGAAACTAGGGCAAGTAATGCTCAGCACTGCCTGTTTTCTTTAGTGACACAAAGCAAGTAAAGCAAGGCTGCATCACGGGTTTTGCTGCATCTTGCCACCTGGACTCAAGTTTGTAAAGAACCCATGCCAAAGTATTGTGGTTAAGTTAAATCCAATTCATTAACTTGCCTTTGAGATGAAGTGCAGCTGCGAAGAAAGTCCTTTCTCCCGTTTGGCTACAGCAGGTAATCTATGGGCTCAAAATGTGGTCATAAATATTTTGTACTTGTAAATCAGTTTTGTACTTGTAAATCAGGATTTGTATGTGTAAAAAGAATTTGTGCGTGCGTAAAAAAGATTTGTATGTGTAAAAAGAATTTGTGCGTGCGTAAAAAAGATTTGTATGTGTAAAAAAGATTTGTGTGTGGACTTAGCCAAAACCCCCCCTGCAAGTTACAAGTACGAATTTTGACCCTATTTTTCTTCCTGTCATCTGATTGGTCAATGTCATGTCAATCACAAATGTAACAATCCAATCGGAGAACAGATGGGTTTGGCTGTCGGAGGGGCACTTTTTTGAACTGCAGGTCCTTGAAGGGAGTAAATGCCCTTTTACATGCCAACCCAGCGTTTTCCTTCATCACCACGAAGGAAAACAGTCTGTGGTCGTCCGACTTTGGTGATTTTTGTGTCACAGGTCTACGTGCTTTATACAGGGACTTCCACAGCCTTTTCAACAGCGCTGCGGACCGCGGGGGGGGGGGGGGGGGGCAGTGTTTTGGAAATGATAGTCTTCATTACAAAGCTTTCTTCGTTATGAATTAGCATACATGTTTTTATTGAACATTTGAAGAACTAGCAAAAAAACCAGAAACTGTTGTAGAGGACATAAAGTCAGAGATAGAAACGACAAGGAGCAGGTGCATCTAGTACAGGTAGAGCTGCTGCAAAAACCCACAGAGCTCAGCAGCCAGCGCAACAAATTCTGGATCCTTTGCTTTTAGTTAGCAGTTAGCATTAGCAGCACATCCTCCGTCCGATGTGAAAGGACCTTTATGCTGCGCACTGTGACTCACAGCAATGGTCCCGGGTCAGCCCTGACTTTGTGTTAAACTAATCCTAAAGTAATAATGGTATTTCTAACCACTGACATACCACAACTTTATCCTTTCAACAGCTGCTGAAAGTAAGGGGACCTAGCTGCTATCGGATATTTATATAGAGATCCTCCAGCTTCAAACTGTATTACCCTTCAAGGACCTGCAGTTCAAAAAAGTGCCCCTCCGACAGCCAAACCCATCTGTTCTCTGATTGGATTGTTACATTTGTGATTGACATGACATTGACCAATCAGATGAAAGGAAGAAAAATAGGGTCAAAATTCGTACTTGTAACTTGCAGGGGGGTTTTTGGCTAAGTCCACACACAAATCTTTTTTACACATACAGATCTTTTTTACGCACGCACAAATTCTTTTTACACATACAAATCTTTTTTGCGCACGCACAAATTCTTTTTACACATACAAATCTTTTTTACACACGCACAAATTCTTTTTACACATACAAATCTTTTTTACACACACACAAATCTTTTTTACACATACAAATCTTTTTTACGCACGCACAAATTCTTTTTACACATACAAATCCTGATTTACAAGTACAAAACTGATTTACAAGTACAAAATATTTATGACCACATTTTGAGCCCATAGTAATCAGGTGAATTTAATGCGTCTCTGTTAATTTGAGTTTCCATGAAACCCGATAAACAGATATTTATGTTTCTACACTTTTATTTGCTGGGTTTATTTTGATAACAGTGCTATTGCAGACCACGTCACATGATGGTTTAAGTTATTTCATTTCACTGAATATGTGAGACAAGCTAAAGTAGCATTATATTTTTATGTTTAAGATACAGCGATGTTTCTAAATGTAATTGCCTTTATTTTAATTAGTTCTCACGATGACGACAATGAGCGATCCTGTTGGCGATCTTGGAATAAACCATCTGTAATTGTTAAAAAGCATGGTTTAGTACAGGCTCTACTTTAAAAAGGGGAACCCTTCTTAAACGGGAAGAGCAGTAGCGGAGCCAGAAACAATCCAAGAGCAAAGGTTAATCTCATTATACATGAGTTATCAGGGCTGGACTGGGACAAAAAATCGGCCCGGGCATTTTGACTAGAGACCGGACCACCAGGATAGAGATTGAAAATGTGACGTCATTCAGGGGTAAACCCGCAAAGGATTCTGGGAACTTGAGGCAAGAGGTACTAGCGCACGCAGGCTTTCAATTGAACTCAGTTACACAGCGATAAAAAGAAACACAAAAAATGGCAAGAAGCTGTTGTATTATTAACTGCAATAGCCGGTCGCATGACAGCCACGGGAAGCCGACGGGTAAAGAGATCGTTTTTTTTTTATCGGATTACGTCCTTGAAGAGAAATTTTTTAAGCCATGTTTCCGAAGTAAGAGCCGACGGATGGCCTGGATATACCAAATATAACGTCTCAGAACACTCCAGCTCACATGTTAGTCTGCCCCAAGCATTCCCACAAAGGTCAGTGTTTTGTAGTAGTTAATACCTCATTTTTCTTAACATAACTGGTGATATAGGTTACAAGCAAGTCTGGCGCTGAACAGAAATTGTCGCACTATGCTCCTTTATTTATTGTGCATAAATAGTGAATTGTCCTGACACAATATTGCGTTTCGCTTCTGTTATTACCACGGTACATTGACAAAAACATATACTTTTATTCACAGGATAAAACATATAATTGTAAATCTGAGCGTGGTGAAAGTTGGGCAGCACGCAAACATCTTTTGTCCACTCTGTGTGCTCCTAATGGTCTGACCCTTTCACTCCTTTGATTTTTTCCTCGTATCTTTTCTTTGCCTTTTCGTCGAGTCTGTCTTTGTACGGTCCGGCATTGTTCTCCTTAGTTTTGTACATTCCTTTTTTGGGGGGCAAAGAAAAACCAGGAAGGTATTGGAACGAGAGAATGAACGTTTTGCGGTGCTGCAAATGCTTGCATTTGATGCGGTACTTGGATTGTTTTGCCTCGAGTTCCCGGCATGCAATGCGCGAAAGTCACGTGATCTGTCAATCGCTATAGGAAAAACCTTAAATTAAGACCAAGAACACTAGAGGTGAGACATGATCATTAATTAAAATTAAAATTAATAAATGATAGATTCAGTGATATTTTCATAAACACCTCCTTTCCTTTTTTGGTTCTCCATTTTCTTTAGTTCGTCTATAAGATTGCTAAACAAGGGGGAGGGTGCATCCGGCCTCCTCGGCTGTAATTGGTCCAGCCCAGAGTCGATCATGACCAATTGGCCAATCCAACACCTTTCATTATATATACCCTTCCTAAAAAAAAAAAAAAAAATCCATCGGCCCATAAAAACAAAAAAATCGCCAGCGGCCCACCGGGCAAATGCCCGGTATGCCCGATGGCCAGTCCAGCTATGCATGTAGTCCTGCATAAACTATGGATTTCACCCCCCTGTGGTAGTTATGGACTTACACAGAAAAGGGGTGTTAAACTTGGCAGGTAAGTTTTATGTACATTTGTGTTTATAGTTCATGGAGTATGTTACATGCATGTTCCTAATTAGTCGATTTATCATAGTGAGTGACCTCAAAGCCCCCCCTGAAGACTTCAATGCTGAGCACGACATTGAAGGTTTTTGGAACTCTATTCACCTGGAAATGATAAGCCATGGGTTTTTTCCAAGTGAGTGATTGCAAAAACTTATTTACAGTTATTCAGTGTTTTGAAGTAATTTAGACTGTAAGTCAAAGCATACCATTTTCCGAAGGCAGTGTGAAGAATCCATTTTCAGTTCCACCAAGTTACACGGATTGGGCTCCATGGATCGGGAGTGAAACTCGAACAAGTGACATTGTGCTTAACACAGAGTTTAAAAATTAAGAACGAGCTCTTCACATGAAGCACAGCTTAGCAGTGTCACAGAAGACCGTCTGTTTGACGAACTCACCAAGCTAAAGGTAACATTGCTTTGTAGTTTCCAGAATATGTGACATAAAGCTCTGGGGTTGTTCCATTTACAGTTTTCCCTAATTACTGTCAGGTTGGAGTGATGAGAAACTTGTGCAAAGCCTGCAACATCGACTCCAAAAAAGCAACTTTTGCTGACCTGTGTGGACCACCGTGCACCGTATCTGTTTTTCTTTCCACAGTGTATGATACTTAGCTAGTTTTTAGCTCAGCTATGTTCTGGACGTCAGCAGACCCAAAGATGAGAGTTCATATACTAAATACTTAAAAACAAAATTCTGTTTCAGACTGATGCTCAGAGGATGGACATCACAGCTCTCCCTCTCTGGAACACCTGGCCATTTCCAGCGGTGTGTGAGTCTTAGTTTTTTGACACATACAAACTGTTAGAATTTTGCTGTGTGTCTGAGATGTATTCAAACTTTTGTGACACATGTTCAGAAGTCTGTTTATGATCACTTGCAATGACAAAGTTTGCAAGTGATCTGTCTTTTAGGTACTGAAGCCACGTAAAAGGGAAATCCTCTTTCTTGACCCATTATACACAAAGGCAGGATTTGGTGGCCATGTTTGAATTTTGAGGTCACATGTTTATAAGCATTTTTGGTTTGTTCCACAGTTTTCAGGAACCTGTTCAGTGTTCCAGGTTAAGTGCATCCCAGATCATGTTCTGTTCATCTCAAGTGTTCACACATAGAGTACATTCACATGCTTGCTTATAAACTATATCAGCATGATGCATCACCATTTGATTCTTTTTCTCATCTTCACATTCTGATCAAGTCAGTGATGCTGTCTTTAGATGAGAGTTTCAGACATAAGTAGGCTCTTCAAAATATTCTAGTTTAACATAAAACGCTAACATTAAATGTTAGTTTATAAATTATGCCAACCTGAAAACAAAGCTGAAACTGCTGTGTATAACACACTTTGACCAACTGTGAGCATGGGACTGTACTTTTTCATTTTGCATCGAGGTCGTGTTCCTCAGGCCTGTACTTAAAGTTGGTGCTATTAGCAATTAAGATTTCACACCCGTCATGACGGGTTAACTGTTTACTTAACTTCTCTCCCGGGCAGTGGTCAGTAAAAAATAGCTTTGACTTGTAAGTATGTGGTAGTTTGAGTGTATGGTGAATGATATTAATTACACCAGTCTTCTTTTAAGGGATTTTATTAACAAGTCTTTATTTTCAATGTAATACAGGGTTTTCCAGACCAAGACTTTGGAATTGACTGTGGGATCTTCATGCTAATTGTTATTTTTCTCTTCTGTTCCTTGAGATTCATACAAAACTTAATTTAAGCTTCAAAACAATGAAATTTGTATTTTTTGTCCAAAACAGTCTGCTCTGTACGTGGCACTGGATGCACCATTTGTTTATACTATAGTAAGTATTCTATTTCATTTCAGAGCAATGGAGTCTTGAATCTTTTGAAAGTTGTTAAATATGTTTCATATTGAAATTTTACAGTCAGACATGTACATGTGGAAACTGTGGTGCTTGCTATTGATGGAGAACTTTGATCTCAGGAGGCATTTATATTTTGACTTCTGTACTATGTTGTGTCAAGGTTTAGACACATTAACAATATCAACATTTTCTGTTAAGCTTTTTGCACATTGTAGAGAGGAAGCCAAAGCTGTGCTTCAAGGACAACATGTGCCCATTTTCAGATTAATAAAAGCGCAAGTTCCAGGAAGTCGGTCAGGCTAGTATTCACTTTAAACACTAGTGTAATTACATGGTTAGTGACACGTGACTCACTGTTAAAATAACTGTTCTGCATCAGCGAATAGCTAAGTTTTTATCCTCATTTGCCTGACACAGGAGCCAGTAGTTGTTGAAGATCTGCCTCCTGCTGTGCAGTGGGTTGTCCAAAGTAAGGCACTTTTCCGTGGACACGTAACAATGCCAAAATATCTGTCCTTAAATAAAGAGGACCAGCAGAGGGTATTAAGAGACATGTCGGAGGAAGAAGACACTGGAACAAGGGACTTCTTCCTCTTTTTTTTTTTCAGTTTGCAGAGGACATGGAGCTCTTTTTAAAAGCATGTGCTGACAAGCAGGGACTACGGGTCAATGCGATGTTTGACATTTAATGGACAGATGAAGGCACTGGCTGTTTGGTTTCTTTATGTGTTGTTGGGTTTTTTGGGGGGTTTTTTAATCAGTGTACAAAATTCCAATTAAAATTATTTCAAAATGTTGTTCACTTGTTTCCATGTCCATACTTCAAAATAAAAAGCTTGTTGCTATTAACAGTAATGTATTACCTTGTAATCAATATGTTTATACATTTTACACATTAACCCTCTGGGCTCTATGCTGACCATTTGTGGCCACTTTTTTTTGACCATTTTTGCTGTGTTAATGCAAATGTTATGAAACTTCCCAAGGGTCTAGATTTTGTTTTTAGCGTTTATAATGTTCAACTTCAGCTTTTTAAATACATAAAAAATATATACACTAAGCATCCTATTGTTCCTCTTGGCTCTATCATGGCAACTTTTGGCCAACTGACCCATTATAACAACATTTTTAAATTCCTTGTTATTGACACTTTAGGTAAAATCGCTTTCACTGTAAACTCAACACATGAAAATTATAGTTTTTAATGTTTTGGTTTTTTTACCAAATTACATCATTTACCCATTTTTGGCCAAACAAGCAATTTCATGTAATCATGCAAGTTTGATTTTAAGGATCTCATAGTTTGTGTTTGTGCATGACATTGCAGCACAAATATGTATTTGCAAGGTAGACTGGAATAAATTATGACGTATCAAATATTACACAGGCTGCAGTGAATTTCTGTTGATGCACTACTGAGCTTTGAGTTTCCCAGTCAAACTTAGCTTTGAAGCACATGCTAAAAGCACTTTTACTCTTGTACTTTTCAAGATACCATAGCCAAAATATTAACTCTCAAAGAAGAATCAAACTACTACAGAATAGCATCATGTATATACATATGCTATTCCCTTTCGCTCACGCTGATATCCCATTGTAATTCACCCAACATTTGTCTCATCTGATTTGAAAGTATTTAAACTTCCAAATCTCATCCTCCTCAGTGACTCGCGTATCATCCCATTTCTGATTTCCATTCTTTTCCTGAGTATACCTCCCCCCTTCACCTGCTTCCTACAAATCACCCCAATACTGTGAAAGTTTCCAAGTGGTGGACAATGCTCTATTTTGACACAGAAGCTGAAAACTAGTTTTATTCTATGATTGCACACAATACGGGATCTGCTGCTCCAAATAATCATTTCAAAGGTTTCAGTATCTTTAAAGTATTTTGATTGGCTAGATAAAGTTAATTTTACCCTGTATTACTGTAGAGGTGACTGCATTAACTGATGCAGTTTCTCCTATTGCCCAACATATCACTTGTGTCTTGTTCAGTTACCGAAGTCTGCACATTTTTGCAGCATGCATAGTTTTGTGAGTTAAGCACACAAGACACAGAAGTGGTGTTCCAGAACGTTTATTCAACGATTCCCTATACAAAAAGTTTAGGAGGCAGCGGCCTGCACAGCCTGGCCCCTCTGCACAGACACCCTGGTGTGAGTCTTGGCCAGATGGTCAGTGAACTCCTGGAACAAAAAGCAGAAAGCCTGGTTACACAAAATCCTGACATAACCATAACAGCTTATGTTGGCTCTGTACGGACCTGGTAGGGAGACTTTGTGAAGATTGTCTCCTTCCACAGATCAGGGGTCAGGTAGCTGTAAGTCTTGGAGATGGCGTCAAAGGTGGCCTTGGCTGAGGAAGGAATTAAAAAGAGTGAGTGTGTGTAGCATGGAGCTCCAGTAACAAAGTACAACAGTCTTGTTGGGGGTAAAAAAAAAAATAAAAAATGTCGAGCATTGTAAAAGGGTAACAGGGAAGACCACTAAAACGTCTCCCTGCCGTGCAATACTCAATTCTTTCTCTCCTTTTAACGACAACTACACCACTGCCGAGGTGAAGCTGGGCAGAGCGAGGAGAAACAACATCCCACCAAATGCAGTATGCAGATCATGACCCTGGGACAAGCTTACCAAAGTTGCCGAGGGTGGCGGTGCAGCCCCTGGCAGAGGTGTAGCAATCATCGATTCCAGCCATCATGAGCAGCTTCTTGGGCACAGGGGCAGACACGATGCCGGTACCACGGGGGGCTGGAATGAGACGCACCAGGACAGAGCCGCAGCGGCCAGTCACCTTGCAGGGCACAGTGTGGGGTTTGCCGATTTTGTTACCCCAGTAACCCCTTCTGACAGGGACGATAGACAGCTTGGCCAGGATGATGGCCCCACGGATGGCTGTGGCCACCTCCTTGGAGCACTTCACCCCCAGGCCCACATGGCCGTTGTAGTCACCAATGGCAACAAAGGCCTGTAGACAAGAAGCAAAAGGCACGCAGTGTTAGGTTTAGACACAACGCTGATTAACAAGAGAAAAAAAAACAAACAAACAAACAAAAAAAAAAAAACCTTTCTCCTTTGCAAAGGAATCCACACTCACCTTGAACCTGGTGCGCTGACCAGCCCTGGTCTGCTTCTGGACGGGCATGATCTTCAGCACCTCGTCTTTAAGACCAGAACCCAGGAAGAAGTCGATGATCTCGGACTCCTACAGGAAAAGGAGTAAGCATTGATGGGTTTACATCACAACAGAAACTGCAGTTCATTCAGACATTTCCACAAGACAAGTACACATGTCAGACTCTTCTAAAATGAAAAACTCCAACCACAACCCAACATTAACAAATCTTTCATACAAATCTAGCTGCACTGCTTAAAAATGAGCCACAAACTGGTGGCTTTAACCAGTTAACAGAAAGAGCACCAATACACTTCTTTTAAAATAACAGACCACTAGTCATCATTAATAAAATATGATGGTTTATGTATGTGAACTGTAGTTACCTTGATGGGCAGAGAGTACAGATAGATCTCCTCCAGGGACTTGATCTTCATGTCCTTAACCAGGCGGCCCAGCTTGGTGACTGGCACCCACTATCACAGGAAAGGAACTCAAGTAAACTACAAAAAGCCGAAATACTAAATGATTATGCTCAAGACACTTATTAATCCAAAAACCCACCTCCTTGTCCTCGGACTTGCCGCCCCGAGCACCGCGGCCCCTGCCACGGCCTCTGCCGCGTCCACGGCCCCGACCGCGGCCACCGGCGCCAAAACCTCCGCGAAAACCTCCTCTACCACCGGCGTCGTCCGCCATTTGCTACACGACAAAACAACAACAAAAATGTTTAGTTATTTATCCGCCAAAACATGAACATGCTTACCGAAATTCAGTCTTACAGGACACGAGCATCGCCGCCATACTCATACAAGAAGACTACAAATATTTCCATCTGTATTCAATTTCGCTGTTAAATACGTGCGTGATTTTAATTTAGTATGTTCATATATGATTTTATAATCAGCGCTGAAGTGTTTGGCTGAACGATGCGTGAGATTTTTAAGGATATAAAATAGGAAGAGAATCTCTACAGCACACTTACGTGATCGATAAAACAGGAAGAAGACCTGTGAGAGGTTCCGCCGGGTTATATGTGACAGTGTTATCGCGAGATTTCCTCCACGAGAAAACCTACTCACTACCGCCTCTACCGAATAACTGAGGCAGATTTTATATTTGCTTACTAAAAACAAAGTTCCTAAAAAATCAGTTATAATAAAATCAAAAACGCACCCTTTTAAAATACATTTTAAGTGTTCGTTTAATTAATCTGTTTTGTAAACATACTTTAATTGATTATTTTTAATTATCTAGTGAAATGTAATAATAACACATTATGTAGTCAAATTTAGAAAAACAAGCCTGGCCTTAGCTCATCTGTGAGATTTCAGTGAAATACCTTTATCAGTTGATTTATTTAAATAAGACCAGCACAGGTAATAATAACAATGTAAAAGCTTTATTTACAAAATAGGTTAAATAGGTTATATTGCAACCTGGCAAAAAAAACAACAAAAAAAACCAAAAAACAAAACACTGATCAGATGCCTACAGTACCATGAAAAGTATTTTCCCTCATTCCTAAATTTCTCTTTTTCCTTTTTCTTTTTATATTTGTCACGCTTACATGTTTCGGATCATCAAACAAACTTTAACATTAATTTCTATATAAACGATAACCTGACCCAGGTTAACCCAAGTACGCTTAGGCTTCAGGGCATGAAATGATGGCAAGACATTCAGGATTTTTCAGCACTATTTTGAGTTTTCTCTGTTTGTCTAAAATGCCTCTCACCGTGGTTCACTGGAGTCCCAAAGCCTCAGAAATGGCTTTGTAACCCTTTCCAGACTAATGCATGTTAGTGACTTTGTTTCTGTTCTTGCAGATTTATTTTTACATTGCAAGCTTTATTTGTGTGAATGCTGAAATTGACCTCGACTTCACAAAAATGTGGTTAACCACAGTGAATTCATAAATTAACAAGAGAAGAATTACTTTTTCATACAAGTCAGGTAGATTTGGCCTTTTTTTACCTCAGAAAATGAAATCATCATTTAAAAACTGCATTTTGTATTCACTCAGGTTATATTTGTCTAATATTAAAAATGTGTTTGTTTATTGGAAACAAAATATGCAAAAAATATTAAAATCAGGAAGAGGGCAAATACTTTTTCACAGTACTGCATATACTCAAAAAAAAAAAAACCTTCAAAGAATTAAACACATACTGAATTTATACACAGCAGTAACTCAACCAGCACCAGCAACTAACTCCCTTCCTCAGCAGCTGCTGCTGCTACTTGGAGTCCCACTGGAGCTGCCACTACTCTCCCCAAGGTCCTCCTCTTCCACCTCATGCAGATCATCCATCACCTCCAGACTCTCACAGATAAGCCCTATCTGCCTTTTCATGTGGGCCATGGTGCTCTGCATCCTCCTCATCTTCCGCTGTAGGGCGGTGGCAATGGCCCTGTGATTCCTCTGCCTGGCTTCGTACTCCTGCCTCAGCTGCTTGTAGCAGTTGTGTTGAGCCTGGGTTCGGTGGGAGAGTATCGTCCCACAACCCATGTGGCAAGGCTGGCGCCAGTGCTCACAGTGGTGCGCATGGGTCTCGAGGTCCCTGCGGAGGAGCTGTACCCTGCAGCCCTGGTAGGGGCAGGGGATGAGCTCATACAAACAGCTCATGCTGTGGCAGTACTGCTCTGAGAGGGGAAACGTCTCTGCACAGCCGCGGATCTCATTCTTGCACTGTGAGACACACAGAAGAAATCATATAGTTAATAAAATGACTTGTGTTATAAATGTGCTATAAATCGGTCTGCAGGGATTGAAATAGAAGCTAATCCAAACCATAGACAACTGAAAACAAAACAATTCTGATGCATAACCTAATCATTTCAGTCATTTATCAAGCAGAAATGTCAAACATTCAGTGGCTTTAGCTTGGATTTATATTTTTTGCTTTCCTCCATCTCAAATCAGTCATCTTGGGCTCAGATTTGTGTTGATGGTGTCCTTATTATTAATAACTTAATAAAATCAGTCACAAATAAATGTGTTATTAATAAAATAAAAAAAATATTCATTAGGTGCTGCCAAACATTAAAGAGATCAAAGTGATATTATAGAATATGTCCCATGAAGCGGTTCACACATGAAAATGCCAGGCAGCATCAGGCAAATGCAAATGTATCCGCTCTGTTACATAAAAAATCATGTAAAAATGTGTTCAAGTTCCCTTTCCTACCTTGACCTTCAGGCGTCCAATAGATTTGCTCAGCTTGAACATGACAAAGATCAAGCTTGGGTTCACCGGCTTCCTGCAGCAGGGGCAGGTCTCCTGTCTGCAGAGGACAACTAGGAATGAGTCTCTGGCCAAATAAAAGAGCCAGGTAAAACTTTTGTCCAAGGATACTGATAAGCTACATTCAGTACCTTTTTAGCCACTGCAAGATGCATTTCTTGCAGAAAATGTGGTGGCACGCAGCTCTTACTGGACATCTGAGGACCCCTTGGCATATGGTGCAGATCAGGTCATAGTCTGGAGTGTCTACAAACAGCTCCACATCATAACCCCCGCTCTGTGTTGACACCTCTGGGTCTGCCTACAATGATAGAAAAAACAGTATCTTATATTTCAGGTATAGCTGAGGAGGACAAACTGAAAACCATGGCTCTGTGACTGTCTATAACCTCTCCACAGTGTTCTCAACATAAAAAAAGAGAGACAACAAAACAGAGCTGTTCTGGAAAGCCATTTGACTGATCACATGATTACAACAAGTACGTCTGCTCCCTTTCCAAAAATCTTTTTTTTCCAACACACAAAACATTAAACAATCACAAAAAAGACCTGAAATTATCCTCAATGATATTTTTACTTCTTTAAAGTGCAACATATAATAAAATGCCACAAAACTCATGTATTAGTATACAATTCAAATACCAAGCAAATAATAGAGTTGATTCAGGCTATATAGACAATCTGTTTTTGACCAACTGAGCATCAGTCCATAAATCTGAGATGCTAAATCTAGATTAAAACATAAACAATCAAACAAATAAATAAATATAAAACACACAAAAACAAAAAGCTGCCCTCTACTCACCATGGCAACCTCCTGTTTTATTATTTTTCTCAGCGTGTTTCCATAACCCAGGGGGCTGGTTTTACTCCATATCGATCCTCTCATATGTCACACAAGTAACACACACCCGCGTTATCAATACAACACACGTGAACATTCCTGACTAAACAACGAAGGAGGGACCGCGTGTGTGTGCGCGCGCTCGACAGATGAAAACAGTGGGCTAAACTGTAGAATCGGAGCCATAATGGGAGAGCGTCGTTTCCTTGCTGTTCTAGCACCAAACTCATGGTTCACACGGCTGCTATTGTTGTGATACTCAGGAACTACATTATAAAAAAATGAATAAATAAATAAATAAACTATAAGCATATCGCTCTGATTATTTTTCCAATGCTTTATATAAAGTTTACTGTCAAAATTAAAAGTTTTAAAACCACCAGTTTAGCGTTTATGCGTTCATTTGTTGACAACAGAAGTCTGACCAATCACAGCGCCGTGCGCTCAGATGACGCGCAACGTGTGCGACCCTGCCGTCAACATGCGGGATGGATGGCGGTGTTGACTGTAGCCAACGTGTGACATGAGAAATAAGTAGTATACGCCGCCTATACAAGCTACATCACTTCTTTTTGGGGGCATTTCTCACGGGCAAGATGGCAAATACCAACCTTCAGTTCAAAACCAAGTGAGTTTTGCTTGCTGCACGTGTGAGCTGGAGATCATGTAGCAGGCTAACACGAGCTAGGCTAAGGTGTTATATGAAGTTGTTGAATTCACTGTTGCCGTTTTCTTGTTCCTTTACAGTTATGCTGTTTCCAGCAAGATCGAGCCATTTTACAAAGGGGGGAAAGTGCAGGTGGGTGCTCGGCTTTGATATGTGTGTGTGTGTGTGTGTGTGTGTGTGTGTGTGGCTTCAATTAATGTCTTTTGTGACACTTTTTAACAATGCGCTGGTATAAAGTTGAGCGAATTGCATAATGTAAACAGGAAGTGCAGCAAAATCAAGAAAGTCCTGACTTTGTTTCTTGATAATCACGACAAACAGATATTTTCAGAGTCTCACACATCTGTTTTAAGTCTGTGTGACAATAACCAAGATTACCTTAAATCTGACCTCTCCCCTTTTGTTTCAGATCAGCAAAGATGAGAAATACATCTTTTGCACCTGTGGCTCTCGAGTCAATGTTTTGGAGATCAGCACCGGGAAGATCATTCACTGTGTTGAGCATGTGAGTTCAGCATCTAACATCAGGGGTGGGCAGTTCATTTTTACCAGAGGGCCACATGAGAAACTGTGTCTGTTGTGGAGGGCCGCGCCAAAAAAGTTGAACTGACTTCAGCTTGGCATTTCTTTCATTTTGTATAAACTGCTCCCAGTAAAAGTAGATGTTACAATGAGGCAATAAGGATGAGAATTAGGTTAACTAAAAGCACTGACAGTTTGTCACTGTTTATTCAACATCCCCAGAGATGGCTGTGAACAAAATATGCATGTTTTTTTTCAAAATGTAAAAGACTTTAAACTTGCAGCTGTAGTTTAATAACTTCATCTGCATTTGTTGATTTCTTGTTCAGCGATGGAAATCTAGTTTTGTTTTGTCCTTGAACAAGTGCATTACAGTCAAGTTCTGTGTCCGAGGTTGAAATGTGAAGGGCAGCAGACAGGTGATCTCAGCAGACAGAGGATCTCCATCTGGATTTGTTAAACTTCCATCATTCAGAATTTTTGTTCACAGTGTGATTCAGCTCTTTTGCCTTGTTGAAGTTAACTATTTTAGTTATATCTACAACATGGTTAATTTGTAGCTGTGACTTATACAACACCTCCTGGTGTCTAATTCAGTGCAAAAATACCAATTTCAGTCACTCTTTTCCTTCGCTGTCATTGTTCCTGTCACATTTAGATAGCCATCGGTTGTAATACCTGCCAGTTTGTTCCGTGGCAGATCCAACCTTTGCGTGCAGTTACCTCCATCAAGAAATCACTCCCTGTCTTAGTGCCTTGAGCACTTTGCTGGCAAGCTGCTCTGTAATATACAAAGAAGACTAACCAGGTTGTGTCGCAGACATCCCAGCTCTCGACCAGAGCCAAAGAGATAAAGTCCAAATTGTCCGCTTACCTTTTTAACTGAAAAATTAAGATTTTCCTCAGTGTCCTCAATCCCTCTTGTTACAGTTAACCTGGAGAGGTAAACTGTAACAAGATGGATCTCAAATGCTTCTTTTTATCTCAGTGCATATTAGCACAGCAGTCCACCACACACTCTTTGATAAACTCCCATTCAGAGAATGACTTACTGTGTTTTGGGGTTTGTTTTGCGATTTTGTGAGAAACCACCAAGTTGATCCTCATTGCTCCATCCCTGCTGGACATGTAAAACATCTCATAAACCTTCATAAGCATCTGTTCTAATACGTTTACAGTGAATCTGCATTCTCATGCACATCTAACAATTGAAAAATCTCTAATTTCATCTTGGGAAGAGATCCAAATTGTTTTGGGGCACATCATGAAGGGCATCTAGCCCAAATGATCTGCCAAATTAAACGGCACTGCCTGCTGTGATGAGCCCTTGGCTACTGCATCTTTACTGTCTTTATATCAACAACCTCATTCTAACTATAGCCTTTGGTGATCTATCAGTCTTCTTTCTTTTTCTGAATAAAATGCACTTCCGTGTTTCCTGTCTGAATATTTTGTTGTTGTTTTATTTCTCCTGCAGGATGATCAAGAGGACATCACGTCATTTGCTCTCAGCTGTGATGATGAGGTACGGAAACGCCTGAGTCACTTCTCATTAGATCAGTCACATTTGTGTTTTCAGTATTTTCAGCTGTCAGCCTGTACAGCAGGACTCAGTTGGTCTTTTCTTCATGTCTCTCCACAGATGCTGGTAACAGCCAGCCGGGCGCTGCTGCTTAAGCAGTGGGATTGGAGGCAGGCTAACTGCACTCGGTCCTGGAGGGCTATTCACACTGTTCCCGTAGCTAGTATGACCTTTGACTCCACCTCTACTCTCCTAGCCACAGGTCAGCTACCACATGATTTATTAAAAAGAAAAGCTTCTCCCTGATATCTGCTACATGTATATATATTGTTTCTATTTATTTACCTGCAGGTGGCTGTGATGGCACAATAAAACTTTGGGATGTGGTGAAGCAGTATTGCACTCATAACCTGAAGGGGTCATCTGGTGTTGTACAGTAAGTCTCAGGCTCTCATCTTAAAATGATGTATATTCATATATCATACCATTTTCTGCTGCTTATCTGGATCTGGGCTGCAGGGGCAGGAAACTAAATAGAGGTGCAAAGGCGCTTCCAAGCCAGCATGTCCTGGGCCTGTCTCAGAGGCTCCTTCTTCCCAGTGGGACATCCTGATCAGTTGCCCAAACCACCTCAACTGGCTTTTATACTCTGTGCACTCTTTTACACAGCAGATTGGTGCAGTGTCTGTGATGGACACTATTGCCGCACCAGTCCATCTGTCAGTCTTCCACTCAGCTCTTCCTTCTCTCATGAACTGGACTCACAATTATTTTAATGTGATAACTTAAAAGAGGCAATGTGGAAGTTTCAAATTGATACCAATGGGTTTATCCACCAGGAGGTTGAGAGGTAGCACTGGAGGCTGCCAGTATTTTTACAAATGCTCACATGTAGCAGGATTTAACAATAATATGAAGAAACTAGAAACAAAGGAATTATTTTGTGTGTCTTTGTGCAGTTTGGTCCAGTTCCACCCAAATACCGACCTGCTGCAGCTTTTCTCTTCCTCTTTGGACTGTGGCATCCGGATATGGGACCTGCGCTCCAGCCAGTGTGTGTCTGTCCTACAGAGCCACTACAGTGCTGTGACATCTCTTAGCTTCAGTCCCGATGGTAACACCATGGTCAGGTACTGTGATATTTTAAATCAACCTCAGACTCCTTTTTGTTTAGCGTGTAGCGCTGTGTGTTAAAGTCCTGTGCTCTTTCAGTTCTGGCAGAGACAAGATCTGCACAGTTTGGGACCTGAAAACTCGCAAAGCCAAGAGAACTGTTCCAGTCTATGAGGTGAGCTCGTCAATTTAGATTCTTTTTAACTTAAATACAGTTTGTGCTCTTCATTTTGGGAGAAAAACTGGAGCTTTATTTGTGTGTATGTGATCTTACAGGCTGTGGAGGGTGTTGTTATTCTTCCTGGAAGTACAGACTTGACTGAGATTGGAGTAAAGAGCAAGGACTTGCATTTCATCACAGCTGGAAGCAAAGGTCTGGCTGCTAAATCACCTCAAATATTTATGTAAATGTCTCATCTCCTCTGTGTCACTCATCTGTTCTCATTTCTTTCTTCTAGGTGTATTAAGGGTGTGGGAGGCCAGCACGGCTCGTTGTGTCTACACGCAGACCCTTCCCTCCACCCTCCCCTCTGCCTCTGAGGAGGATGAGAATGACAACCCCCGCAGTCTGACGTACCTGTTTCACCTGCCCGCCTCCGCTAGACTGGCCACAGTCACTGCAGAGCACAACATACTGCTATATCAGCTGCCTGCTCTCACCACACAGCAGCAAGTGGGTACTGGGGTCACATCTTAGTGTATTGCTTAGATCCAATACTTACATGACATCACACTACAGCTTCAAACATCTGTTAGTTTTTTGTTTTTTTCCCCTAATTTTACATACACATTAAAAAGAAATCCAGTTTTATGGAATTTTTTGATGAAGAGCAAAAAGATTTTTAAAGCAGGTCAGCTATTTTTTTTTTTTGTTTTAAAGAAGATTTCTTTGTTTCCCTGGTACACAGAAAGAGAGAAGTAAAAAAATCTAACAAAAATAATACAATATATCATCACCAGATATGTAATTGTTATTTTAAGCATTGGTATCATCTCAGAAGGTACACTATGTTTCTATTTTTTGCTGTTCTGTGTATCTGCGTATTAGAATTAACGGTCACTCTCTCCTCTGTTGCTCTATTCACCGTCCCGCTTCAGTTTGTGGGCTACAGTGATGAGGTGCTGGACGTGAAGTTCCTGGGAAAAGGTGACAGTCACATCGTGGTGGCCACCAACAGCTGCCAGCTAAAGGTTTTTGAGCTGCTCACCAACAGCTGCCAGATCCTCTACGGACACACAGGTGAGTCGCCAGCAGAGGGCAGTGTGTGCATGCTTACACGTGGAAACACCTGCAGTGTGTGTGTGTTCATGTACAGCAAACTACGGTCCACGGACATGCATGTCAGTTTAAATGGGGTTTCTAAATCGGCTGTAGGTTTGATTGTGTGAGTGTGGAGCTGTCGGTCTCTGTGTTGAGCTTTTGATTGGCTGATGACCTGCTCAGGATGCAGCCTGTGATAGGCTCCAGCAACCCCCTCTTGCTTAATTAGAGAAGCACTAAAGCAGGGATGTCGAACTCATTTTACATGGTGGGGCCATACAGCCCACTATGAGTGAGCCTGAGTAGTGAAACGGCTCTTTCTCTCAGTGTAAAGAAGCTTAACTAAACATTTAATTCCTGAGATATCTTATTACAGGAAAAATAATTGAAATTTCAACTGTAGGACTCAGTTTTTTACATGATAAAGAGATGCTGATGTAATAAATGAAAAGAATTCTGTCAGCATGACTCATTAAATCAAAGTAAATGCCTTTTTTTTTTTTCTTTTTTTTTTTACTGTGGCATTTCTATAGTTGATTATTCAATTTTTTTTTATCTGTTGCTTAGTTACTCTGGTATAATACGAATGGCAATGAGGGAGGTCTTTATCAGCAGGACAAGCTGTAACATGTATCAAAATACAGTTAAAAGACCAAGATTTCACATTTTCCAAAAATGTCCAGTGGGACGGATTGGAGTCTTTCTCAGGCTGATTCTGGCCCCCAGGCCTTATGTTTAACATCTCTGCTGTATACCAACTAGATGGAAGGATTTTATTTTTAAAAAGTCATCATAGTTATTTGTAAGGGATGTAACTGCGACAGACTTACAATGTATGTAATGTAGTACAGCACAAAATCTAATAATAAAAAGAAAGTAAAAATTTAAAAAAAGTCTAAGAACAGCTGTAATTAAACTAAGGTTGGAAGAGCAGAAATGAAGTTCCTGCGATGTTTTTGCGCAGCTAGAATCTAAAGAATTCAGAGGTGACACAATGTGGTTGTCTCAGCTTCGGGACTTGCTGAGCAGGTTGGTAGATTTTTATCTCTGCTTATGTTGTTTTTATCTGCTTATCTTTTTCAGATACGGTCCTCACACTGGATGTGTTCAAAAAAGGATCTCTCTTTGCAAGCTGTGCAAAGGTACAGTTAAAAGAAAGAAAGAAGAATTATTTGCCATTTTGTACATATAAGGGTTGACAAATGTATATGACCAACAGAAACTATAATAGAAAAGCTGCAATCTCCCCTTTATAGGTCAGCAGTAACATTTGTATATTGCATCTGTAGGACAGGTCAGTGCGTGTGTGGCATATGGACAGTGACAGTGGTCAGGTGCGATGTGTGGCCCAGGGCTCCGGCCACACCAACGCTGTGGGCTCCATCGCCTGTTCCAGGTAATGCTCCACCTGCAAGCCGTCTAATAAGCTGGTTCTCTTTACACATGTGACAACACAGATACAAGATGAAGGGGGAAATGACTGTATGTGCATCTGCCCTTGTCTTTGTGCTTGTGCCTAGAATGAAGGCATCATTTGTTGCGACTGGCAGTCAGGACTGTACCGTGAAGGTGTGGGATCTACCTGCAGACTGCTCTGCAGAAGGAGGCATTCGTCAGCTAACTGCCCGCGCCACAGAGAAAGCACATGATAAGGTACAAGGCAAAACGTTCTGGTCACAGTCCAAGAAGGTTTTGTCCATTTTGTCCAGCACATTAAAGTTGCAGGATAGGTTCACGGTCACCATGTAGCTGCCATCTTGGGAACTGGGAAGCTATTTTCAAGCTAAGGTCTAAGTAAATGAAGGCGAGAACTATAATCAGTGGTCTCTAGGATATAAAAACCACATGTAAAGAATCACCAGTCAAATCTGATTTATAAAAAAAAATGCTTGAAGGGTTTGCTGACTACCCAAAATAAAATTTCATTTATCTGGTTCCCTGAAAAGTCGAATTTAACTTTAGTCACACAACATTTTGACTCGACCCAAAGTGTCGACGTGATCAAATACGTGAGTTATTCCAAGCATTCATATTATAGTTGCAGTAAGCCAAGAAAACATGAGTAAAGGCTGCCCATCTCTCTGTATTAGACTAATGGGTAAATATGTCAAGCAGTTAAACCATTGGTTTCATACCTTGATGTGCCATCACACTGAAACAGTGTACGTCTGGACTGATAAGCTTGTAAAGTGAATGAACTCCTCTGAATTCCAAAGTGTGAGGCCGACAGCTGACTGAAACTAGGTCATGCGACGGGATAGTGATCCAATGCACAGCAGCAAATCTCTAACAGAATGGCTGAAAAAGAAAAGAAACAAGATGCAAATGTCCACAAACCTCAACAGTGATGTTAAACCAAAGTTTTGCTGCTATTGAATCAGGGTGTCCTTAGTTTTCACCAGTCCTCATCCCTTGAGTTCTTTTTGTTTAAAGGCCAGCTTCGCTGTGGCATCTTCATTTTCTGCAAAACACCTGACTTGGTAAGGTTAGAGGAGCCATATGACTACGAGTCAGTAACCCTTATTTAAATATAATTTAAAACAAAAAGATTTTAGATTCGGATGCTTCTTTTTTAAATAACTCCACGAAGGTTGTGTATAATAAGATACACAGGCTGGTGAGTCAGCCACCAGTTATGTAAACGGCTTTAAGCAAGTTGGCCTCTCCTGACAAGGACGTGCAGAAAAACTCGGTGGTGGATCTGATTTCCAGTGCGATGCTGGAAAGTAATCTTTCCTGCTACACCTGCCCTCATCTTACTTGGCAGCATAATAGAGCAATTAAAAGTCAGCTAATAGTGTGCTATGCATATTTCTTTATACCAGATTAAACCGAAGTAGGATATCGGTTACTCAAGAGTAAGGTGGAACTGCAGGCGGTGTGGCAACAGGAGTTAAGATCATTCATTTCTTTGGAAACTTTATTGCATCAGTTGATCCCAATTCAGTTATTACTTCAGTCTTTTTCTTTTTTTTTTTTTTTTTAAATAAATTTACTCATTCAAACCCTCATTTATAGAAAGCTAATCAGTTTTGTTAAAACCTCTGGTCGTTTTCTCCTCTCCCTGCCATGTCATGTCTCCAGGATGTAAACAGTGTTGCCGTATCACCCAATGACAAGCTGCTGGCTTCAGGTTCCCAGGATCGCACAGCCAAGCTGTGGTCCTTGACGGGGGAGGGAACGGTGGGCCTGCTGGGGGTGTTTCGGGGCCACCGTCGTGGAGTCTGGGCCGTTTGCTTCTCCCCTGTGGACCAAGTGCTGGCCACCACCTCTGCAGACGGCACAGCCAAGCTGTGGAGCCTGCAAGACTTCAGCTGCCTCAAGGTGGGACATTTACTGTGCACGTGTCAGAATCACAGCAGTGGTGTTGCAAAAAAGTAATCATGTTCACACATTAGTGAGCTCTAATTTGTAGCTATATTGCTTCATTTTTTCCCCCCCTAGTTCTTACTTGTTCTTCTTTTTTTTTTTGAAAGACGTTTGAGGGCCACGATGCATCAGTTCTTAAGGTCATCTTTGTGAGCCGAGGCACTCAGCTGCTCACCAGGTAAACACACCAAACACGAAACCAAATGCACGCCCACACTGCGGATGAATGTGAATGCCCAATCCAGACTTTAAAAATCATGGGTTTGTTTCTGATCTTATCTCAGATATGAATCTGTCGTAGTTTGCCAAGCTTCCTCAGTGAGAAATATCTTTCAGAGGTTTGGTGTTTATAGACGGCAGAGATTGAAAAACTTACGGGAACCATTAATTGTATCTTTGTTTCCATCTTTATTGTTCACTGTTGTTGGCAAGAATACAAGAAATCAGAATAGAGTAGAGTGAAAAGGCTTTCTGAACGTCATTCAAAGGTTTTCTTTGGACATTGGCTCAATATTTTCAGTTCAATCCTTGTAGCTGACCATGTTCAGGAAAATGGGTTTTTTTTCTTATTTGTAAAGTCACTTGACACTGACCTATGAATATTTCAAGCATAAAACGACACCTAACTCATACTTATATCTAATAGATAACAGACAACCTATATAATATCACATGTTTTTTTTAAAAAAGTGCCTTTGCACCGACAAGATTATTTCCAAAGTGCTATGAGCTGAAAACTTGCTGTGGTTTGCAGTGAGTCTTTAAAAAATGAGGAAACTGGGCAAGTGGAGGACAGAAGAATCTATCTACAGCAGATTTGCAGTATCTGAAAGTCGGGTCGATACGGGGAAAAAAAGGGAAAAATTCAGCAAATACATGACACAGGATCTGTGAAATGCACTGGCCTTTCAGTTGATCTGTTCACTGAAGTCTCATCAGAAATGGTCAGTCAAAGGATAGTTGTCAAGAAGCCATTTTTAAGGAAAGGAAACAGGGAGAAAATGACAACATATGCCAAATTACACGAGAACTGGACTGTAAATCAGTAACATCAGGTCTGGTGGGTTCACTCACATGTTTTGGGTCATATTGATTTAAAAAAAATCTAGCTTGTCTCTTAAATCGTGGTCATACTATGTTTCAGAAAGGATCGCATGTTATAAACACATCGGTGAATGACTTGTAATCAACAAATCATTAGGCAGTGGTTTCACAGTCAGACCCATCCTGATGCTTCGTCTGACTGTGGCAACAGCAGAAATGCTAATTTCAAGGCTTCAAAGCATGACTGTGGAAACCCAACAAATGACATAATGGTAGCTATGTCAGTTTTTCATGCTGTGTCTGGTTTCCACGCAGTAATTAATTATCGTTTTCCATAGTGGCTCCGATGGTTTAGTGAAGCTGTGGACCATCAAGACCAATGAGTGTGTGAAGACACTGGATGCCCACCAGGACAAAGTGTGGGGTCTCCACGCCAGTCGCAAAGATGACAAGATGGTTACTGGCTCAGCGGACTCTAACATCACCGTGTGGTCTGTAAGTAGCATTCGGCTGCTAGCCTCCAGTTATCACTTTCTGTGTTTTAAAAAAAAATGTGTGTTCAGTAGATCAACAGTGTTCTCTGTTGTGCACATCTAGGATGTGACTGAAATAGAGATGGCAGAGGAGCAGGCGAAGCAGGAAGATCAGATACTCAAGTAAGTTGCACACGACATCTCTGACAGCAAAAAGAGGGATTTACTATTGTAGAGCAGGCACACCTGCACCATCCGTCCTCCTCTCCACTCCATCTGCAGGGGTGGACACACTCTTTGTTGTGCTTTTAGGCTTGTTGAAAGGATCACTCAGCGTCACTCAGACATGATCTGCTTCTGTTTTTCCATCTGTTTTGAAATCCTGCCTGTCAGCAAGTCCCTCAGATGGTTTTTGTGATTTGCTTGGCCGTGGAGGTTCGCAGGTCAAAGCTGTCAGTAAAGTATGAGTGTGGGAGTGCGTGCTTTGGTATTCTGATAAGCACAAAAAACTTTAGGGTTTCAGGTGTGCAGTATGTGAAACAATAAAGAATTTATTTCTGTATTAAATGTTAATTTGTACTTTTAAAGAGTACAAATCTTCAGCTCCGTGTTTTTATTCTTGCTAAAGTAGCTTTGCATGATTCCCACAAATTCCGGCCCACAGTTCATCAACTATCTGAAACAATCATTTTAACTATATTTTCTTTCTTTATTAAGTTTTTCCCTATTGATACAGACTGCCCTCCCTCATTTCCATTCATATTACTCCAAAGTAATTGACAGAAAAATGAATAAATGACAGGAAAAGTCCTATTTTTCCACCATTAGTGAGTCCACAGTAAATGAACAAAATCTTTTTCATAATTACAGGACAGTTTGTGCAATGAGCTATAGTAACTTTTTCTGTTATGATGGGGGGAAAAAGAGGCCTACAAGCTGGTCAGGGGGTCACTGACAATTCATTTCTCTTTTTTTTTTACAATCATTAACAAAAAAGAATCCAAGTTGAATTTTACTGGAATAAATATCAGCACAGTCGTTGAATAAATGGGAAGTAAACATCAGTGATCACGATACACCAGTATGTACAGGTGTGTGTGTCTCTGTGTGTGAACCCACACCTGTGTGCTTGTTGTGTCTGAAGGCAGCAAGAATTGTCCAATCTGCTCCACGGGAAGAAATATCTGAAGGCCTTGGGTCTCGCCATCTCACTGGACCAGCCTCACACCGTGCTCACTGTTATCAAAGGTACCGACTCTGTCACACAGATCTATCACACTTTGATCTTTAGTGTCTAACTTTGATTAGCTGTGTGCATGTAAAGTCCTCCTTAGCAAATTAGATGCAATCCATGCCTGTCCTTCAGCTTTTCACCTGTGGTTACCTGGAATGTTGTCATCTTTCTTTCTGTACGGCTGCTCTGTTTTAAACGTTGAGTCACTCGAGCACTGATGCATGCAGCTCTTGCAAACAATGGGTCTGTGAACATGAAAACACACACCTTGTTTCTACGCTCATTCTCTTTTGTTCAGTGACACATCGTTAAAACTGCAATGACATTTTGTTAATCTGAAGCTATAACGTCTCAGTATTTTGGACTTGCTGCACTACTTATTTGTGTTAATACAAAGCAATCTCATAGAAATTGAAGGAAATGTCTTGTTTTTGTAACAGAAATGCTCATTAATCACACCATGTTAGATTGGCTTCCACAGATGGAGTTTTTTAGTTTGTTTGGTAGTTTAATCCTTCCACTGTTTATAGTAGAATTTGAACACACCAGGATAGTTGGACAAAAATAAAATGGTTCATAGTTGGTGTTTCACAGTTTGCTTTGGAGGTGTCTTCACTTCACTGGCTGCAAGTTTGTTTTTTTGAGATATCATGACATTCATATGGCACCAGACAAAACTGTGCCATTCCCAAGAACAGCCGTAAGTGAGACAAACATTGAGCTATCCACACGGCTGAATGGATGGACTCTGGGGAGAGTTTGCTGAGTCCATGTGTCAGACTCTATATGAACAGACTGTCTGCTGACTCTGACTAGTTGTCCCGTGTTGCTTCCAGCGATCCGTGAAGGGGAGAATAGCTCCGAGCTGTTGGAAAAGACGCTGCTGAAGCTTCGACAGGATCAAAAAGGTAGGATGTTAAAAAGAGAATGACTGCGTTTTTACACAATACCAATACCTGTCATTTCAGACAGTAATACAGAAGTTTTTTTCTTTCTTCTGTTTCCTCGAATCCACTCAGAGTCACTTCTGCGCTATTGTGTGGTGTGGAACACCAATGCCAGGAACTGTCTGAATGCCCAGGCTGTCCTACAGGTGCTGCTCACACACCTGCCGCCTGAAGAGCTGCTGCAATACCAGGGAGCCCGATCACACCTTGAGGGCCTCATTCCATACACAGGTTAGCAGGGGGGACGAGTGCTTTGACAAACAGAGACCAAAACTGCATCAGACAAAAAAGAAGAAAAAGCTTTTACTCTGATTATTAAGTGGCCACACATTGATCTAAATTTTAGAAACACTCAGAAACGTACAATAAGTGCCTCATATACGGAATACAACACTGGAAATAAAAGAATACAAACTGGTATAGCTTGCTAAATTGAAGATAAATTCCATCCTGGGGGAAGCCTTGTGTGACAGTGATGTGATGGAAACAGGATACATACATACAGCCTGGTCTTGTCAGCCACCTCCTGTACATGGATGACATCAAGCTGTATGCCAAGAGTGAACGAGACATCGATTCACTGATACACACTACCAGGCTATACAGCAATGACATCGGGATGTCATTCGGGCTGGAAAAGTGTAGTCGGATGATAAGAAAGAGAGGGAAGGTAGTCAGAACTGAGGGGATCGAGCTACCAGAAGGCAACATTGCAGACATAGAGGACAGTTACAAGTACCTGGGGATCCCGCAGGCGAATGGGAACCATGAAGAGGCCGCTAGGAAAGCTGCAACCACCAAGTACCTGCAGAGGGTCAGGCAAGTCCTGAGGAGTCAGCTGAACGGTAAGAACAAGATCCGGGCCATCAACACCTACGCCCTGCCCGTGATCAGGTACCCTGCTGGTATAATAAGTTGGCCAAAGGAGGAGATAGAAGCCACTGACATAGAGACAAGAAAGCTCCTTACCATGCATGGAGGGTTTCACCCCAAGTCCAGCACCCTGAGGCTGTACGCCAAGCGGAAGGAAGGGGGCCGGGGACTGGTGAGTGTCAGCACCACAGTCCAGGATGAGACAACGAACATCCAAGAATACATCACGAAGATGGCCCCAACTGACAGCGTGCTCAGTGAATACCTCAGGCAGCAGAAACCCAAGAAAGAGGAGGGAGACGAGGAACCATCATGGAAGGACAGGCCCCTGCACGGTATGTACCACCGGCAGATAGAGGAGGTGGCTGATATCCAGAAATCCTACCAGTGGCTGGACAAAGCTGGACTGAAAGACAGCACAGAGGCACTAATCATGGCAGCACAAGAACAAGCTCTGAGTACAAGATCCATAGAGGCTGGGGTCTATCACACCAGGCAAGACCCCAGGTGCAGGCTGTGTAAAGATGCCCCAGAGACAATCTAGCACATAACAGCAGGGTGCAAGATGCTAGAAGGCAGGGCATACATGGAACGCCATAACCAAGTGGCCGGCATAGTATACAGAAACATCTGTGCCGAGTATAACCTGGAAGTTCCGAGGTCAAAATGGGAGATGCCCCCAAGGGTGATGGAGAATGACCGAGCTAAGATCCTGTGGGACTTCCAGATGCAGACGGACAAAATGGTGGTGGCTAACCAACCGGACATAGTGGTGGTAGACAAACCGAAGGAGACGGCCATAGTGATCGATGTAGCAGTTCCGAATGACAGCAACATCAGAAAGAAGGAACACGAGAAGCTGGAGAAATACCAAGGGCTCAGAGAAGAGCTCGAGAGGATGTGGAGGGTGAAGGTAACGGTGGTCCTCGTGGTATTCGGAGCACTAGGTGCGGTGACTCCCAAGCTAGGCGAGTGGCTCCAGCAGATCCCGGGAACAACATCGGAGATCTCTGTCCAGAAGAGCGCAGTCCTGGGAACAGCTAAGATACTGTGCAGGACCCTCAAGCTCCCAGGCCTCTGGTAGAGGACCCGAGCTTGAAGGATAAAACCGCCCGCAGGGGCAAGATGGTTGTTTTTTTTTTTTTTTTAATATATATATATATATATATATATACTGGCGACCTGTCCAGGGCGTACCCCGCCTCTCGCCCTATGACAGCTGGGATAGGCTCCAGCGCCCCCCGCGACCCTGAAAAGGATAAGCGGAAGCGAATGGATGGATGGATGGATACATGAGTACAATCAATTTTCCTACACGGAAAAATATCTGTTGTAAATTAATAGACTTTTTACTTTCTTAGTTATTTATTTATGATCATTTTCCCCACAGAGAGACACATGCAGAGGATTGGGCGTCTGCTGCAGGCCTCCATGTTCTTGAACTACATGTGGCAGAAAATGAGAGTGGCCGGAGCGCCGTCCAGGTGAGACTGTGCTCTGAACGCTTTGACAGATCACCGCGCTGAATGGTGACTGAATCCCGGTGTTTATGAAACAACACTCGCACCTTTCTAATATGGACTCTCGTGCTGCTTGTTTGTGGTTTCAAAGCAAATCAACCAGTTATATTATATGTCCCCCTGGGACCATTTTCAGCCACTTGCTTGTTTTAAATGCACGCCATTTCCACTGTGTTTAGTGGAATATAGCCAAACTTGCCAAAGGATTTTTTTTTTTGTTTTAACTTTAAAATTTTGGTATGAGTTTCTTAAATTAGCCTAAAATAGCTGAGCAGCAAAAAAACTTACACTCATCCCCCTAGTGGCCGTTTTCACTTTTGGAGCATAGAGCGAAATGGAGTAAAATTCCATATTTATTCCATAGACTTTCTGCTCAAATAAATGATAATTCTATGTCACTATCAGTGTTAGACAACGGCGATAGTGTTTACAAAAAATAAAACAAAGGTCTTTATGCCTAAAAAGGGGGGGGGAAATTACACACACAAACACACACATGCACACACACACACACAAACACACCTTTTTTCTAGTCTTTTTTTCTTAGGCCACACTGCAATACAAACACACTAAATATAAAAACTAGAACCAAAACCAAAATAGACTTTATTATGGCTTCAAGCTTATTTTTTAGTGCAGCTGTGGTTGCAGAATGACTTTTGACCCGGAAGTAGTCATTTTTGATGACGGGAGGGGTCACAGTGCATGGCAACAAGATGCAACGCTGTTGGAACCGAACAAAGGAGTGCGAATTTAATGGTAGAAAAAGCACCTTTACCACTCATTTTAAAATTGGGA
Source organism: Oreochromis niloticus (assembly GCF_001858045.2). NCBI lineage: Eukaryota > Metazoa > Chordata > Actinopteri > Cichliformes > Cichlidae > Oreochromis > Oreochromis niloticus. Next base: position 18,101,588 of record NC_031969.2, on the reverse strand, counting down.
GCTAAAGGGAGATGGGTAAAACAGTAACAGGGTGATCTTTGAAAAATTGAAAAGTATTTTGGTCACACGCGGACAGCGCTTCGCCATCGGCGAAGCCCTGTCCGTGTGTGCCAAAAATACGCCCCCACCCCCTGCATCGGGAATATGCAGGAAATACCAGTGTTTTTGTTATTTGAAAAATTAATATCGTTACATTATCAGTCAGTTTGAGGGTTACACATGAAAATTATAGATTTATTGATCTCGTGTGGAATCGGACATGTCTTGCCAACGTAGGTATTTACGCCGACAGAACGTGCCACATGCCTAACGATGACGTTGGAAGTAGGGATGTTTTGTTTCTTGAAAAATTAGTATCGTTACATTATCAGTCAGTTTGAGGGTTACAAATGAAAATTATAGACTTATTGTTCTCGTGTGGAATCGGACATGTCTTGCCAACGTAGGTATTTACGCCGACAGAACGTGCGTCACAATGACGCAGGGATGGGATTTTCTTTCATGGCATTGTATTGTTACATTACCACCGAGTTTGAGGGTTACAAAAAACATTTTATATTTAGTGTTCTCACGTTCGGACGGGATTATTGTAATAAACGAAAGACAATTTGCCTGATAATTATTTATATCCTTCTGTAACTTTTCCTTATAAATAACTATGCCCTCCGAAATTTTCAGGCGTAAAACGTCATACTTAGAAGTGCTTGTGAACTAAAAAAATAAATAATGTGGAATACTGTTTGTGCGTGATTTAGACAGCCCAGCCTGTGATCCCGACACAGGGGAAACAAACCTGGCCAGGGACACCTACCGCGGAACGACAACGGACCCAACGCGCTGTCCTGCCGCAGCAACCCGCTGGAAGCATCGGAAATCATACTTTTCTTCGATTCCCAACAGCTTAAATATTCGTGTTCCTCTCAAATAAATGTTTTTCTGGTTCAAAGTGATTTTGTATTGTTATTTACATATTTTTTTTATTTCATTTTAGAAAACAAGGAGGTAATAAGCATTTAGTATGTGAAAACTGGCCGTTTTTGGTCCCTAGGGGCTCAAGTGTGAGTTTTTTCTTTAATTTGCTCCTGCAAATAAAATAACGGCGGATCAATGTTAGTGGTAATCATTGGACCATCCAAAGGCCTAATTATAATAACAATCAAATATTACTTCAAATGTATTTTATGGAAAATATTTAAGTTTTTTGTTTTTTTTCTGCTAAAAATCCAGTGCGCTCATGTAATGAAGCTGGGATTTAAAGGGTTAAAACAACGAAAATATAATTAAAACTTTATATGAATATTTCAGGGAGAAATAGTTTTAAAAGACTGACCAATTTAAAGTGGAAAAAAATATGAATATATAATATTTTTATAGCACTTTTTGGGGCGTGGCCGTTTTCGGCCCCTAGGGGGATGAACGTAAGTTTTTTTTAAAGGGGGACATGAGAGTTAAAGGAAAATTTCAGCACAAAATCAGATTTAAGTTTGTGGGTTTTTTAAAAAATCTAATTAGAATGAAGAACTGCTGACATCAACAACTGTCTAAATGAGGCGTCAACTTTTAACTGCATATTTGACTGTTGGCTCTCCAAATTTAGTGCAGGAGCAGCCTTAAATCATAGCTGGGAACATGCTCTGTGTAATTAGCTATGTGAGGTTATTAAATGAAAACATTTTTAGTTTGGCAGACCAATTTATGCTATTATATCTTCTGCAGCATGGACAAAGATGAAGACATGGATACGACACCTCTGGCACAGGCTCAGCCTTTCTTTGTGATCGACAAGGAGAAAAAGAGCGGCAGCAACGAGAGACGAGACGAAGGCAACGACAGCGAAAGTGAACAAGACGAAGATCCAGATTCCTCTGTTGAAGATGAAGAGGAGCTCGAGGATGTCAGTGCCACCAACAAAGCCTCCACCGACAACGGGCGAGTAGAAAACGGAGCAAGCCCCAAAACTAATGGCAAGCACCACTCTGAGAGCGAGGAGAGCGAGGAGAGCTCTGAAGAGGAAGACCAGGAGGAGGAAACAACAGTTAAAAAGACAAAAGGTCTCCCGGTTTCTTCGGCTCAACAGTGCCAGACTTTTGCCAGCTGACAGGAATCAATTCGGAAACAATAGGTTTTCTTATCTCAGATTATTGGCAGCTGGAGACAGTTCAGATGTGAAATGATAACATTTGTTAGGACGGCTTCTCAACAGACTTTGAGTCATGTGCCAAAGCATCAGCTCCTCCGTACAGATTTTAATGACCTTGATTTCTTCAGACAAAAAAGAGGAAAAGGGGGCGCACAGGAGGAGGAAACCTGGACCATCTTCACACTCACCACATGCCATTGTGTTGTTCTGCAGTAGTGCAATGTCCTGATCTACCAGCTCAACTAAATGAACACAGTTTTATGTAACCCAGACAGCAGTTTCCTCATATAACCGTGGAGTATTTTTTTTTTTAAAGAGGTTGTGACTGCAAACTTTAATAAAATAAACAATGTTTGATTTAAAAGGAGTCACATTTTTATTAAAATAAAATATCTACAAAGGGAGTAAATTAAATTTGAACCCATCACATTCACTTGATGCACAGGCGCAGAAAAAAGTGCTCGGATGAATGTGTGTCAATAGGTGAATGAGGCATGTTTTATAAAGTGCCTGAAATGCACAAGAACCAGTCCATCTGCGATGTGAGTGAGCGCCAGCGTGAGTTGTGGTTTGCTGGCAGACTTTAGATAAGGACTGCAGTACTTGAGGATTCACGTGCGGCATGGAAAACGGCTGAAAAATGTCCTTTAGTTTTGATAGAGCTTTATCTTCCTGGTTCATCCAGGTTTTTGCAGCACAGGCCCCTGAGAGTTTAAAACAAGCTGAAGGTATGAAATCAAAAGCTGGATGTCTAAAGGTGTATTATTAGTTACATTATGGGAAATGTCACTCTTGAATAAACCAGCTGAACTAGAGTTTTAACCCTAGTTGACTCTTGGAATCAAGAAGGAAACCTGTCGTGCTTTTAAATGACGGTTGAAACCGGCGCTCTTGGAGGAAACCCAAGCAAAGCCAAGATTGTTCTCTGAGCCTCTGATTTTATGACATTCAAAACCGAACTGCATCATCAGCCTTCTAACTTCATGCATTTGAAACAAGGTTTAGATGTGAAACATGCCAAAACAAACAGGTTGAGTTCACCAAAATGCTTTTATTTGTTCTCAGCTACTCAGTAACACGAGTTCACCCAGATCAGATAACAAAGTGTGTGTTCTGTGTTGAGTATCCACACATGCATGCACACGGCGGGATAGGCTGCAACGGTTTTTTAACAGGAATTTAAACAACTTCCACACACTGGTATGCAGACAAACATTTACATTTCCTGCAGTCAAAATGAGCAGATGAGCCACCGTTTGTGGAATCTACACAGACTAAATGCATATAAGGCACAACACAAGGCTTCCAGTATGGAAAATAAAACAAGGCATGTTAAATGATCGATTGGTCAAAGTGGTGATGATACAGGAGCTATCACATATTCATCTAATTTTATAACTCCAACAGTGACCAAAATAAAGCTTTATTTTTCAAACAGGAACTTTATCGGCTGATGATCTCAGCTTGTGTGGGTGACAGAGCACCTTTTGCTGCATTCTTGCGGGTGACAGAGGTACACCGGGAGAGGATCTCCTGGGCGCCCGGTCTGGGTGGCACCTTGGGTATTTTGGGTGATTTGTAGAGCGTGGGATCAGAGACACTCGAGATCAGCCTCCCCCCTGGGCCGCTCGTTGGGCTGAGGGTGTTGCTCGCCCCCGGTGGAGGCGTGCGGCTGAGACGCAGCCATTCATCACTGGCAGTGGGACTCAGGTTCAGGGACGAGTTAAAGCTGGAGTCGTCGCTGAAGCTGAAGTCGGTGCTGTCGCTCATGAAGCTATTCTCACTATCCTCCGTCTGACTCCTGGAGAGGATGCGTTGTTCGTCCTCTCCATCCATCTCCACAGTGATCACGGGCGGAGGAGGGTAAGAGGGAGAGGTGGGTGAAGTGGAGATATCGGTAGCAGCACTGGTACTGTTTGCAGCAGGCTGTGCATGAGGTTGTTCAGACAAAACCTCAAGAGACACGGACCTCTGCCTACTCTCCGGCAGCATCAGGAGAGGCGATGAAGACCTTACAGGGGGAAGTTGCAGCAGGTTTCCTTGGGAGAGGCTCAGTTGGGAGTGCTGCTCCAGGTTTGAGGATCGAACGTGAAGGGAGGAGTGGCTGCGCTGATCCAGGTGATGGGAAGCGTTATGAATATGAGGGTAGCGGTAGGGCTGCAGTATCATGGTGGGAATGTAACCCATTTTTCCACTGGATCTGTTAGATGAATGAAGAAATCAAAAGTAATTTAAAATTGTAAATCATGCATCATTCTTTTATTTCCACATACATGCTTTAATGTGTCAGGCCTTTTGTGCTACTGAAGCCATGACAGCTGATGTTATGAAAGAAATCCAGCTAAATCAGGCTGTGCTACAGTACAAAATTATTTATTCTTTTTTAAATTAGGAAGAGATTTAAATTTTTCAAAGGAAGCCCATGAAAGGAAGTTACCATGAAAACACAATCGGTCATTAACTGTCTGTGCTTAAAATAGATTATTCATTTAATTTGCCTCTGCTGATTGGTTGACAGGGCAGTGATACTCACTGAGCCTGTCTTTTCTTTTATCAGCTATTCATTGTTGCATCCTAATGTTTATGTGACCCAACCTGTGTTTCTGGCTTTTTGGCAGTCACAGAGATAGATCTGGGTGGCTGCAACAATCCGTAACAACAATAACTTGATATAAAAGTTTCAGCCCAGGTTAAAATACCTGACGAGCCACCAGCCATTTTGAGACTTCTGCAGGACTTCCACCACGGCACCAATGGTTACGGTCACCTCATCAGTTTTGGTGGCCTTGTAGCTCTTGACTGCAGTGTAGAGTGCTCCTGGAGAGTGAATGAAGGATTATAAATAATGCTGTGCATTATGAATGATATTCACTGAATAAGGAAATACATAATGAGAGTGCAGTGTCATGAGAAAGGGCACCTTTTTCAGGAATCTCATCTGTCTCCTCATCATCTTCATTATCATCATTTGTCCTCTCCAGATAGGGTGCAGGAAACCAGGCCACCCGCTTGTCTTCAGTCTCCACCAGCCACCATCCTGAATCACCAGAAACATGCATTATACCGCTCACATTTGAGTTATCTGTGTTAACTGATTGAAAGCTGTTGGCTCACCTCCTTTGTCTTTGATGACCACATCGAGTTTGTCACCCTTGGCCACTTTCAAAGGTTTGTTCTTTGAGTCTTTGGTCTCATAGGGGGCGACACACGTGTATGCTTCTGTGACAAACGGCTGGGTCACTTCACCGGTATTTGCGTGCAGTCCTCCGTTTCTGAGTTCATCCTCCGGGGGCATGATGATGATGCTGAGGAGGAAGAGCAGCACAGCCGTGCACAATGTCAGAGTCATGCATTCATCTTGCATTATAGATATTTATTTATGTACTTGTGCACTCAGAAGGTTGAACCTTGCAGATCCATGATTTTGCAATTGTTGCAGTTCCCAAATTAGATCTGTGTGGGTAACTTTAACTAAAAGCTATTTTAAAACATTCATTGTGTAATAAATGTTTAGCCATACCCGTTTTTGGCAAAGTCCGGCTGCAGGTCCTGCTCTTTAGGGTTCAAGAACTGGATGAGGTCTACAGACTGAGACACTCGCTGGTCACAGGACAGGACTGCATTGCAATATTTCTGCAAATATTTCAGGCGTACCAGTGACTTGGTTGGGGCTTTCCCTCGACTTTTTTGCTTTATCCTTCCCTCTGAAATCCCAGAGAACGATTTTAGTTACAATCCCATCGGTCTGTAAGTGAACCATGCGATTCTTGTAAAGCAGCAAGTGTGGTCTACATAACCCGAACATACCTCGAAATCTGGGGACGATTCTGTCAGATTTTCTCAGCTTGTTTGCAGGTGGGAATGCTTTCTTCAGTTGTTTCTGTGAGAAATAATTTGAGTAACAATTATTAAATTAAATTATTACATTAAAAACAAAAGTTATCTGGATTAGTGCAACTTGGAAAAAACAAAAGAGAGAGAAGGTGTTTTATACTCACATGCATTTTCATGAATTCTCGAAAACGTCTGTAAATCACAACATTGCTCTCGTCTGACCAAAGCACAGAAGTCTTGTAAAACTGGAAAAGAAAAGGCAGCTTTTCTCAGGAGAGGCACACATTTTAATTAATAAAACTACCCACTCTTAAACCCAGGCAAGTAAAAAATCCTTTGCTGCTTACTTTGGTCTTTTCCTTCTGCAGTACTCCAACTAGATGGATGCTGATGGGATACCGCTTGCCCTCCATAATGACAGCACAGATGGGTGATTGGGAGCTGCAGTGAAACTAGCTCAGCCTTTTCAAGGTATGTGACTGAAGCAGTGAGGCTCTGCAGGTGAATTTATGCTTCCTCCACCGGACCAGGTGTGGCTCTGGTTTACGTAGGCAACCAGAGGGGGAAAATCTGCAGTTGTGTACATGCTGGAAGTGCTTGCAAAGTAGCTTTGGTGCATATTAAACACAATACAGTTTCAAAAAAAGTCGAATTTATATCGTTATTTATATAAAACTGCAGTTTTTTGTCTTTTTAGGGTTCATTTTTGGAAAAAGAATAGAATTTACTTCCAATTTTCTCTCTCTCTCTTTCTTACACACATATATAGTTGTATTTCCATGACAGTGACTTACATTCATTTCCTGGAGACTTTGTCTAATCCAAATGTAAAGCTAAATGTTAATTTTGTTTGATAATATGTTGTATGATGTTTCGTTCTGTGTAGCACTCATTATTTGCAAGATGAAATTTTTTTTACAAGAAGAAAAAGTAGAATAAATTTAACAGAGAAATGATAAAAAAAAATTTTTTTTTATATATTAGAGGATCAATTTACATGATCATGAAGATAATGAAGTGGCACAAATGACACATATGGTGTAATGAAAAGAATAACTAGTGTTTGTAATGGTAGCGTTGCCAGTTTGATGTATTACTTTACAAAGAATACCAAGAATATAGAGCTCCACTTCTTTTAAATCCATACATCTTTAATTCTGATATATGAATATAGATTTATTATGCACGCCTACGAATGGTTTTTTATATGGGATTTCTATTTTTTGCATGAGTAGTTATTGGATTTCCCGCTGTTGGTCTAAAATCAGACAGACCATAAAGTGTAGCTGCAGACAACTACTCATAACTTATTTCTTAAGAAAGAAACCACCATTGTTAAAGCCAGATAAGGAAGTTAGTGGGGAAAAAATTACATCTCTTTCCTTCTGTGGACAGTAAATATTTCTTCCTCTCTTCTGAGGAATTTTGATCTGTAGCACGTAGGCCAATGTGATGACAATTTTGTTCTTTCTAGACTTCTATGTTCTTTTTAGCAGCCTGCGAATAACCCCCAAAGCAAAAATATTCATTTAGTCTTTGCCCATTTCATTCAGTTAAATGTTGTTTAAAAAAAGAAAAGAAAAAAAGCCAAAGTTTGTTGAACTGAAGCAGCTCAACTTAGATACAGTTTAATTTCTCTTAGCATTTAACACTGAAAGAAGATCAAACCAGTGAAATGTTTAACCATGCAAAACTCTTTCATTTGACCGAGTCTTGATAAATAGCTTTCTCATGGTCACGGTGATAGAGTTAGCATTAGTGATTATTTCCTCATTCAGTGCAGGCTGAAACAGAGGGGAGACTCAAACAATGGGTAACTTTGACTTTTCAGCACTTCCAGCATGTTAGAGGGACTACAAAGCAGGACTCTATTGCCCAAACAGCTAAACAACAGTGTTGATATCAGCTGAGATCGTCACAAGAGAAAAGCAGTTTGGTTTCTGTGGTCAGCTACTGACATCTACTGCTAGCTTCTGTGACGTGTGAGCCAGACCGTACCAAGTAATCGCTCTGTTATTATAAAACGCTCTTTAAAGAACAGCCAACCATACAAATATGTATCAAAGTTATATTTATTTCTTCTCACAGCAGAGTTATAATACACCATCTTTCATAAAGCAGGATTTTTCTGTCATGTCTTAGTTACAGACTCCAAAATAAACACTTCTTTTACATTGCACATTTTACAGTTTTTTGTAACATGTAACAACAAGAGTCATTAGGATTGTAATATCTGCGATCTACTCGCTTGAGTTAAAAGACTGTAGTGTGAATAGCATTCGCACATCATATCAACTTATACCCGAGGTTTGAGCTTTAGCTTAGCCAGGTAACACACAATTTCTCTCATCTTATTAAATATTCATGATTCTTTCAATTAAAGCAACATTAAACTAGTCACCCATCTTAAAAACAACAGAAGGAGCTTTACACTTAAAATTGTAAGGCAGCAGGTTTTTCCTAAAGCATCAAAGGAGGTTTTATTCTTTCTCCATCACGCTTTCACAACCACACACAGGTGCTTTAAACATTACAGCAACACATTACTTGATTCTCCAATTTGTTACATTGCACAGTCAGAGCTCTGTGTTCATTTTCCCGTGTTAAATCTGAAGCTTTCCAAACTCTTCCCAGAAATATTTTACTTGGCACAAAAAACCAAAAAAAACTTCAATCTCAAATAGATTATGAGTCACTGGTTACAGTTGCTGTGCTTCAGGTTGATGGTTAGTATAATTACCCCCCTTTACGTTTTACTCCTGATTTAAAATAAATAAATCACCCTTAAACAGAAGTGATCTGAAAATTAAAATAAAAACAAAAATTAAGTGGTGTAAGAAACATTATTCATTCATTATTAATCTTTGGCTTGCATAGATAAACATGTTAAAGTTGAGAGGATTCTCTTTACAAACAAGCTTTTCACTCATTTCCAGCTCATCCGTATCAGTTAGGATTACTAAATACATATTGCCTGAACATTACAGCAGCATACCATCCCTGATCATACAGAGCCTGCATAAAAGCTCTCATGCATCTCTGCTTGTGGCGTGTCTAACTCAATAATCATCACAGGTCCTCAAAGATTTTGTATCTTTCAAAGATAAATATATTAAGCTTTACCCTTTTTTTCCCCCCCTCCCAACTCTTAAAAGCAACACTTTGTCTTAACAGAAGCAAATGGAGGAAATCTGTTTTGAATTAGAGGAAAAACTTTTACAAGTGCAAAAAAAAAATAAAAAAAATAAAAAAATTCTGTATTTCAATCTGCCGCAGCAACTGTGAGAAAATTCGACGTCTCACAGATCTTCCTTGCGGTTCTTCATCTGTGCCTTCTTTCTATCAGTCCAGCAGAAGAGTGTCTGACCAGCTGTTATTTTCCACGCCAGTGAGGAAAACGGGTCACCTCCATTCTTAGCATTAAAGGATTCTCCATCCGGTTTAAGCACAGGGCAGCATGAACCCTCTTTTATGTCACTCTGCATCCCTGCGCAGCCATGTCACCGGAATTCGTAAATAGGCATACTGTGCTCTCGAATATGGTTCAGGCTTAAAGACTGGTACCTGCAGAAAATAAGATGGAAAAACAAAAACCAACCATCAGACGTGTTAATATGAAAAACTGCAAACTGTTTTCACACAACTCCAGATAAAGTTGTTAGAATATCATCCAGGCATCGGCCGAGTAGTCCTTCCTGACATCAGACGAGGTCTCACCAACATGCTTCCTTTATATGCTCAGGATCCAGCTCGAGCAACTGGCCTTCTTTTACCACATTTGCACTACTTGGGTACTTTAAGACTCAGAAAATGGGGCAGATTCAGTTTTACTTTGAAAAAGTAAACAACTGGCAAAGAGAAAGACTTCTGGAAACACATTCCTGATCTCATCTGCTGCAATAATTAAGCCAAACATTGTCCACATTATACCACAATGTATCAGTGTTTAAGAATTTTGCCTGTAAAATAGTAGCTATGCCCTAAACATCAAGCATGGTTTGGGTAAAGAATCGTACAGTGATCATTGTCTGCATGTTTGACTAAATTCTTTCTAAACCTGTAGGAGGAGTCATTTTTGTCAATTGTGGATGACTGATGCCTTGGCATGGAATAAGCTCAACAGTCCTTTGGCTGACTGAGTTAATAGTACAAATGGCAATTTTATTTATATAGCACATTTAATTCTAAGTAAAGTAAATGTGCTTCACACAAAGAGATTAGAAACATTACAACATGTGTAGGTTTTACAATGCTTTCAGGCAGTAACATAAGTGAAATAACAGCAATATGAGGCCATAACAAGTTACAGAAAAGAATGCAAAGGACTGCTGAAAGCAATTTAAAACTTAAGTAAAAATTAGGAAATATTATTACTTTCAGGAACTAAATCAATCTTGTGTGAGTACACCTATTCAAATTGGCATGACTCCCTCTAGTGATGGATAATAACCCTGACACTGTTCCAATTTATTCCCACTTTGCAACACCTCCCAATTTATATTTTTCTGCTATTATAGCCACCATATACTCCTGGCTTACTTTCAGGAGCAGAGCATTTATTACCACTGCTACTCTTCCCCTTTACGATATCAAAAAACTTGTACAAATAAATAAAAAACAAAACTAACAGTGATTTGTAAATTTCAGAACAACATGTTTGAACTGCACAAGTGTAACACTTAAATACATTAACTCATTTTGAAGTCGATGTAACAACATGCCTGAAAAGTGCATCTAAGCGAGGCAAAGTTTCCCAGAAGCAAGGATGGTTGGAGCTTAGCAATTGACAGAAAACCACATCTAGAAACTATTGAACAAATTCAGAAAAACTTTCCATAACACAGAATTGTTAAGACTGAATATCTCATTTAAGGTATCATATCAAAGACAGAATCTGAAGACATCTGCACACAAGACTAAAAATCATCAATCTATTTAATTCTGCTTCTCCAATTCAGATTGTGTTGAGGGTCAGGGAAACTGAAATACTTTTTGGAAAATGAGAACGCTGGTCCTTCTGACCAAAAAGGAGATTGACCAGCTGGCCTGTTGGCAATACTCTAACAAGCCTGCTTTTCTCTGGCATATGGGTGCATCCACAAGTCTTTTCTCCCCACAGGAGGCCTTCAGTATTTCAGCAAGACAATGCTAAACCATATACTGCATCAATTACAGCAGCATGGCTTCATAGTAGAAGAGTCCAGGTGCTGAACCGGCCTGCCTGTAGTCCAGACCTTTCACCAACTGAAAACATTTGGCACATAGTGAAACAAAACGTACAACAAAGCCAACTCGGGACTGTTGGGCAGCTACAAATCTATGAAGACAAAAGTCCAGCAGCTGAACTTCTGTTCCAGGTAGTTTACAGAAGATTAAGAAAATAGGAGGCTACACATTGGTAAACACAGCCCTTTTCTAACTTTTGAGACGTGTTTTTGCCATTAAATTACAAATGAGTTGATCTTTTTCTTAAAATGGTACATTTGATCTGTTTTCTTTGTACTACTGTGAATAAGTTTACGATTTGCAAAATTTTACACAACATTCCAACAAACACATGGATGCAAAGTCACACGGCTGAGTTGCATGTGTGAGAACTGTTTTAATGATTAGTAATTACCACTCTGAGCTCCGATGATAATAGTAACCCTCAATAGTGGCTGTGGACTTTTGGTAGCAAATGTAGTAGAAACCTGCAAAGGAGGCACCACTGATGTCTTTGATCGTGTGGTCTGGAACAAGAAACTGCTCCTGAGTGCACAACAAGAGCGGAGGTTAAAGTCTGACCCCAAGCTGAGAACATGCAGAAATTAATTTCACAGCTAAAATGAATGACAGAGCGCCAACCTTCCACCTCATGAAGATATAGTCACTGTTTTCCAGTGCATCATAGTCAAAGTCATCAGAGTTGAAGTTCCTGGCATATTTGCAAAAAGCCTTGAACTTGCTCTGGTGACAAAACAGAAGAGCAGGAAATAAAAATACCAACATCTGCAACAGATCTTCTGACAGTAACCAAGTTGCTAAACACAGATGTCACATTAATTAAAGCACTGCATCATTAGTAACACCTGTGCTACTCATGCACCTTAATATCAGGTCAAAACAAAAAGCTGTTGTGAAATAGGTTTTGTTTGATTCCCCTACTTTATCTTCTGCCATGTAGTAAATAACATCTATTGTTAGTTGAAAAACTTAATTTTTAATATTAGACATGAGGGGGGGGGGGTGTTTCCCCACAAGAAAACCCCATCGCAGTGCATCTCAAACTGTGGGACATGAAGCCACTGGTTGAAAAATTGAGCTTCACCGTGGATTCTCGCTCTCTCTGTCTTTTTTTTTTTTTTTTAAATTGCTTTTAATCACTCATATAAACGGCATGGTGTGGAGCGTAATGTTTTCCCTTTGTGCAGTTCGCCATTCCTGAAAAACTTTGAGAGGCAATGACATCCGCACACAACATTAGAAAAGGCTTTCCTGGAAGACATGAGGACACAAACTGCCCTTAAACTGGTTAGATAAGAAGCTGCACGCGCTGTGGTGACTTTAACTGTGCCCTTTCCAGAAAAAGCTGTGTCATGGTATCCAATTTTCCAAACTAGAGAAAACTAGTCCAAACACTTCAAAATCAATGATGAACAAAACTAAAAGCACGTTGTTGGTTCACGTGCCCTTTATTGATCAACTACTACTTCTTTGATCATTGCTAAATTATTAACAGCACTTCCTGCATCAGTTAAAATAAGTGAATTAAAAATCAGCAGGACTTACCCAGTGTTTTTTATCCACATCCTCATCCGCATCCCACTTTCTAGTTAAAAATGGCCTTTTCCGGCTGATCATTTCTCCAGCGAAGAACGTTGTTAGAGTCGGATACTCCTGCCAGACACAGAATGAATCAGGAGGAAAAGATAAAATGGGACTGTTTGCAGTGTGAGTTGGTACTCATTTTAAAACTGCATTTATCCTGCACTATGCAAATTGCCTATTCAAATGTTCAGATTTCCTATGATTTACATGTTGATGGGCAGGGCTTAAGCTTCACGATCAGCAGAGAAGATGTAGTGCATTGTTCCTTTTCATGTGGCTGTTTTCACAATTTCTTAAAATATGGTACTGCATAAAATATAAAAAAAATAATAAAGCAGCATTAATGTGCCAAACAAAGTAAGGGGAATGCTCCCTTGCTTTAATTTTCTCATGGATACCTGGTGAGCTTTACGACTACTTTACTCACAACCTGACTTCTCATCTTTCACTCACTCTGCCTAAGCTGAACTTTAACCCAGGATCCCCCTGACCTTTTTACTTCCATATGTTACATAATGTAATGGGTATACAGCTGACACTTGAGCTTAAGCATGTGTGGTTGGCCCTAAAGGCCTCACATCTAGCAAAGTCTACTTTGCTTAAGTTGAATGAATGTGATTGTTCTAGGGAAAGTAAAAAACAAACAAGAGTTGGCTGATGCAACTAAGCTGGCCATTATTTAACTAAAGTTAAACTTGGCTCTTCTTTTACTATTACTGATCAGTTGATTGATTACATTTTTTAAGAATGGGAATTTTTTGGCTTTTGAAGTGGAAAGGTTGTGAACCACTGGTCTAACGTACTCTGTCACATTGCAGCCTGCTTAAAGCGAGTGGAAACCAGTCAGTGGCTCGACTTCAAAAGAACTACTAATGATGTAGCTGGGAGACTTACCTCAGTCAGGCCATTGATTTTCAGGTAGCCACACAAATACGAGTCCTCTACAGTCACATGCTGAGAAAGACAGAACACATATTTTACTGATGGATCCATGACAAGCACAAAATCCTTCATGGTAACAAGAAAACTGCCTGTAAGTTGGTGGGAAAGCTCACCGAGATGGGGAATATTATATTAGCTGTGTCAACACCAGCTGCTACATTAATACTGCAATTTAGGTAGCTTTTAGAGGGGGTTAAACGTCAACTTGTCTGTGAAACATCTGCTTTTAAAGCCAAGTTGCCCCAAATTCAAACTCCAAAAGAAGACATAAGGTCATCTAAGCTAGCTCAGAATTTGCTCAACGTGTACGAAAAGCAACAAAAAACAAAAAAACGAGCTAATGCAGCTAACGTCTGGAAAGATAGCAAGTTAGCAACTATGGATGCACAGAGTCTACTCATATGCAGACTTTGTATATAACTATACAGGACCACAAAATTACCTGCAAGACCACCTCAACGTGATACGAGTTGCCTTTACTCTTCTGGTATCCACGAAACTGTGCGCCGCTGTACAGAAGCGAGGTGGCCACCCCCGGCTGGTGGGTGTTGATCGGGGCAGGGGGGACGAGAGAGGCCGAGGATAGGCAGGCCGATCGGGTGGTGCCGCGGTACTCTGCTCGGACAGGCATGACGAGCGATAAGGTGCCACCGTCAGCAACCGTCATGAGCTTTGTCACCGGGAACACCGCAGTTGCAGAGAGAAAAAGTGGGTGCTGACAGAGGAGGGCCTGTCAGCTACGTAAATTCTCAGAGCTCCAAAACTTCGCTCAAATGAAAACGCAGTCCGAGAACTCGCTTCTGCCAAACGCCTCTTCCCTGAATTTGATTGGCTGGGAACTAGCGCGCGGCTGCTTCGGCTGGACTCTTATTGGAAAAGGCGACGAAAGTCATTCTGGGTATTGTATTCAAATCTCACGCAGGTCAAGATTTTTTTCTTTTAAAAGTAGCTTTATTTATACACTTTAACACAGACAGCGACCAACTCACGTTTGCATTATTTAGTATATTTTAAAAAATATGGGTCTGAAATGCTGAAATCACACATAGAATCATACAATATTTTAGAAAGTGTTGAGATTAATTAAGGTTAATTCACAACAGTTCAATAACATAATTAGGTAAACAAAAGAGCAGAATGGTCAACGGTTCACCAATCTGGAAAAAAACAGTGTCTACAAATTGCGTTACAATTTCAGTTCCATAACATGCAATTGTAAAGACTAAATATCTCTTCATCTACAGCACATAAAATCAACAAAAGATTCAGAGAAAATCTCTGCCTATGAGACAAGGCTCAAAATCACTGCATTACACACAGGTGCGATTCCAGTGCATGGACTCAGGAATGCTTCCAAAAAAAACATAATTTGCTGTGCCGTCCACAAATACAGGTTAAAGATCTATGATGGAAAAAAGAAGACACGTTATTCACAAACACCACCGTCTTTTCTAGACTAATGCTCATTTACAGTGCTGTGAAAAACTATTTTCCTCCTTTCTGATTTATACCAATATATTAGTTTATTCATACCAACAGTCAAACATGGTGGTGGTAGTGTGGATGGTCTGGGGCAGCTTGTGGCCATGATGTCTTCATCAGTACATTTGGTTCTATGTAAAAATGTCCACTTGGGTGTTTCCCAAGTCAGGAATATCAGTGGACGATGCAGGGTGGTGGGAAGAAATGGGGCAGGAGTAGGAGTGGGGTCAGGGGGCTGAAAGCAAGGGATGTTTGCAAACAGTCCCTGACAAAAAAACATAACATCAACAAACAAACATGTGAATACATTAAAGCATTGCACACTGACCAAAATTTCCCACGTGTGGGGCTAATAAAGGTCTATCTTATCTTACATTTTTCCTCTTCCAATGCTTTCCAGGCTTCCAGTAATTTGATCTTTATATTTTCACCATTCTTTGTATTTTGCATTGCCTTTGCTGTCTCTTGCATTTTTTCTCTCCTCCTCAGGTGCTTTTTGAGCTTCTAACAATGCCTTCTTTACATTTTCAGTCTCATTTCTTGCCTCCTGTTTACCCCCTTTTCTTCCTCAAGTGTTTTCTGGACATTCAACAACTCCTTCTTTAGCTGTTCAGTCTTTGCGTTCTCCAGTTCCTTTGTTGCCTCCTGGTTTTTACTTTTCTCCTCTTCAAGCACTTTAAGGACTTCCTGTAATTCTTTCTTGGCATTTTCTGCTTCCTGTTTTGTGTTTTGAAGTTTCTTTTTTGCCATCTGTGTTACACTTTTCTCCTCTTCAAATGCTTTCTGCAAATCCAACAGTTGTTTTGTATTTTTGCTTGCTGCTTTCTCTTTTTCTTCCCTTTCTGTGCTTTGTGGACATTCAGCACTTCCCGCTTTGCACTTATAACTTTCTTCTCTTTATTTTCTATTCATTTTCTTTGACCTCCGACCTTCACTTTTCACTTCTTCAAGGGTTTTTGGATTTTAAGATTCCTTGTTTACACTCCACCGTTTTGCTTATCTTTCCTTGGTCATTTTGGCCTTTTCACCAATAAATGAATCTTTTATAGAGAAATTCAGGGCAATTGATGTTGTCTTCATCTGAATTTGTTTGTAGTGAACTGTAGTTTTGTTGGTTGTGAGCAGAGGTGCTTGTATAGATGCCCTTCCTTCCCCCAAAGGGGATTTGTGTCTCTGCCTGGAACTGAACCAGCAACCTTTCATTTGCAGAACGAGTGTGCAAGTACATCACAGAGCGACTGTAAGTGTGATAAATACAGACACACACAAAACAGAGAAATCAGAAAGGGGTTAAATACTTTTTCACAGCACAGTAGCTCATGCCCCGAGTATAGGTTCATGCTCTGTGTCTTTTTTTCTCTTTTAGTGGTAGTGTTTGAACCCTCATTTGTGAATACAACAAACAACTGTATTCACTGACAGTGGTTTTTGAAGTGTTCTTGAGGCTGCCGAGTGGTTTCCACTATATCAACTCCTCCAGCTGCTCCCTCAAATTATCCATGTATCTGTGGATGTCTGAGATGTTCGTGCGGTTCCGCTTAAGTTCCTCATCTTGTATCTGTAAAAAGCAACAAGGCCGTCAAACAAAGAAATATTCTTTGATCAAAGAAATATTAAAAGTCTTGAGTCCCCCTCTCATTTCTTTATATTTTGCTAAGAAAATTGGAAATGCATGCAGTGATTTATTGAAATGTGTAAAAAAAACAATTGGAAAACAAAACAGAGCCTGAAAATCAGTATTTATTATGTCCATCTTTATTCTTCAACACAGTTTGAACTCTCTTAGTCGTAGTTTTCAGGAATAGTTGAAGGACATTCAGATGTCTTCTTTGGATTCTATTCTCTCAAGAAACACCATTTGAAACCCTACAGAACTACTGCTCAAGATCACTTAAAAAAATACAAAAAGGTTTGGCTCCTTAGAAGCAACATATAAAGAAATTAGGGTAAGTACACGATTTTTGTGTCGACTTTACATTAGACTGTTTGTTTAATGTAATATCAGTTCTCTACCCCTTTAATGAGGGCCTCCTTCCAGGCTCTGATGCCTGTAGTCAGCTGAGTCTCTCGGTCATTGATCTTCAGGAGGTGGTTATCGTGGGCCGTGGCCAGTGCATCCATCACTGCATCTCTGTTTTCAAACAGCTACAATATAAAACAGAGGAGTGACAGAATGAGGCCAGTGATACTGTTAGCACACCATGTTTTAAACTCACCTGAAGAATTATATTAGACTTGATCTGGAATTGAAAAAATATAATGCAGTTTTTGTATTTTCTATGATTCTCTTTTTTTTTTCACTCTTTGAAAATTCCACGCAGTGATCTGCACCCTCTATTCATGCACAGGTATCTGTTAGATTAACAAAGACCAGAATAGAGACAGAAACTTGCAGGGGTTTTTTCAGCCATATATTTGTAACCATATATTTTGTAATACCAGTTTGGCTTATAAAGGACAACACTGACCATTATAACATTATCTGGCAAATCCTCCTTCCGGGTGTCAATGGCCACTGTCTGCAAGATTTCAGCAGCAACTTTTTGCATCTTCTGATAATAGTCATCTTCAAGATGTCGACAGTGGGAGAACGTATGGTTTTGTTAAAGAAATCTCTCACACAGGAATACATCTGATTGATTAAAGCCCATCAAATGCTATGACACGCTGGTGAGTTAATCAACCACTTTCTTCTGCTTATCCAATTCAAGGTTGCAGGGTGTGCTGGACAGGTCACCAGTGTGTCGCAGTGCTCATGACTATATAATTATTAGCATACATTAATGAGTGTTTTTAGAATGTTTTTGAAGCAATTCTGTTGCTTTCCTGTAAAAAAAAAAAAAAGGATATATCCCCTGTGCGGTTTCACTGAAGTGTCTAACCATGTCTGAGACGCTGCTGTCAAAAGTTTTGATCTTCTCCTGAAATGACCAAGCAGCATCACTGTGATTAAATGTGAAACACAGACATGGAATCTCATGACATATCAAGTATTTTAACATTATTTATAAAGTAAGAAATTTCATGAGATTTCATTGGGATATTTTACAAATTATACAAGGTGTACAATCTCTAGCATACACTAACCTCCATCTCGCTGACCAGCTGAAACTCCAGTGTCATGAGGTTTTTACAGAGCCGGTTAATTTCATCATTGCAGTGGTCAATCTTCACTTTGCGTACCTCTGGGTCTGATAACTGCTGAAACTCTTCTGTCCTCTTTAAAGGAGAAAACACAAGAGATCATCTCATGCTGAGTCATTGCATTCATGTAAATCACTGTGCACATGGAAAAGGGGATTGCTCCTTGCTTGCCTCTTTGTGTTCATGATTAAACTTTGCTAACATCTGCGATGCCTTCTCCTGGCAGTCTGTCACAGCCTTTTCTTGGCAACTGAAGAAAGACTTCACCTCCGTCTCCCTTCGTTTGTGCTCAGCCAAGCCCATTTCAAATAACTGTGTACACAGCTCCCCCATTTGGTGCTCAAATGTAAGTGCAAGGTCAAGGAACCAAAAGGAATGATTGGTTTGGCCTGTACTATGACAATAATAACAATGCACGCACGGATTAGGAAACCAGGATGATAAAAGATATGTTTGAATCAGAGAATCCACTCCTGGCGCACAGTGCAGTGTTTGTGCTTTTGGATCATCTTTAAACATGTTCTTAAACAGAGAAGAGCCATTAAGGAACTCCACAAAGGCATCCTGCACAAGAAACAACAAAAAAGAAAACATAAGTGTCAGACTGTATGTATACAAATCAACAGATGACTCACAAAAAAAAGATAGTACTCGATGTAATTTTAGCTCAGCTTCGTGTCTTTGTCGAGCCTCATCAGCCTGGTGTAGCTCCAGCTCTTCAAGTCTCATTTTCTCAAGGACATAGTGATATTTGATAGATGCTTCCTTTCTCTGTACATACACAGAAATAAAATGTAGTTACTCTGCATCAACCAGCAATTCATAAATGCACATGAGGATGACTTTCAAACAAGCTTGGGTACAGTCAGCTTTACTGTTACATCTGTCTCCCTCTCATTCACACATATACTCCGTTTTGCTTCTACTGACCTTCCTTCTTCTCTCTAGAGCACACCTCCATTTCTCCAGACTCTCTTTCACCTGTTCCCTACTCTCACTATGGATCACATTTTCATGTGCAAACAGTGTAGTCAACCTGTCCATCACCACTGCAAACAAAAAGGGGCTCAGGTGTAATCCCATCCCCACCTTGAACTCATTTGTCACTCCTTCTACACACCTCACCACTGTCTCACTGTCCTCATACATGTCCTAGGCTTGGGTATACTCATACTCTGTAAATATGTATGTAAATGCTACTTTAAAGGTAAGCGTAGAACAAAACGTAGATTGGGTTTGCACTTACTGTCTTCTGGTCAAGTATTCTGGAGTCTAGGAACATCAACTTTGGAAAGTAGGCAGCGATGAAAAATCTGTAATCACCCTCGTTTAGGAAAGGATTTCCAAACAGGTTGACTGCTGCCAGGTTCTTGAACTTCCTGAGGTAGAGCACCTTTGAAATGCATTAGGTTAATTAAACAGTAACACATGAATGTTTCCTCATACTTTCATTGCAAATGCAGAAAAGTTTCTTACATTATCCAACTGTCCAATTAGGTTGTTTGAAATGAAGAAATGAGTTAGGTTCTCAAGTGTGTCCATATTTTCAATGACAGAGATTTTGTTGTTGGATAGATTCAGCACTTCAAGCTTCTGCACACACTCCAGACCCTCTATTTTCTCAATCTTGTTGAATGACAGATCTGAGGGACACATTCGAAATTACTCTCATCATTACCAGTAGTTTCTGAGCTGATATAAGATGGCAGTGCCTACACATCATTTGGTCAACAAGAACAAACTTTGTATCTTACTAAGCCACGTCAGATTAATCAGATGGTCCAGTCCCTGGATCTTCTCTATAGTGTTGTTATTTAACTCAAGTTTGGACAAAGATGAGAAGTCCCATAAGTGGTCAATCTTCAGGATGTCTGAAAATATATTAAAAAAACATCATCTCACTCAAGCAAAATCAGCATGCTAAACATTGCTACATTCCTCATCACCTTCATGATTTTCCCCTCACTTTTGTACTCCAGACTTAATTTCTGGACTTCATTAAAGTGGATTTGGCTCGCATCTGGAAAACGCAGGACGTGATCTGGATTAAACAGCTCCTGCACAGCATGCTGCAGGATCTCTTTATCCATCGACGTGGGCTCAGAGATAATATATTCCGAGCTCATGCTGCTGTTTAGAGACCGGAGACAGACTTGGCATCACTTTACACTCTGATAAAAAAAAAGAAAAGAAAAATATGTCATTAAAAACAAACAGAACTTAAGAAACCAGGTAGGGGGTAAATGCTTTTCCACATCACTGTATGCATATTTGAGAGTATTGCTTTGAATATACTGCCAAACACCGTCATTGGCTCTCTAAGATATAAATACCTGAATTTAGCCAAAGCCAAACCTACCTACTGCTGTTTTTGTCACCGCAAAATGCTTAAAAATACAGAAAATCAGCTGGTGTTATCGATAAACTCAGTATGCCGCTACTTACCTCTGTTGTTTACGCTCAGTTACATAGCAACAGGTTCATTTTAAGCTGCATTCAAGTACTTGATCCCGTTGAAAAAAGCATCAATCTGAGACAGGACTTTGTAAGAGTTTTGCTTTAACTATAAATCCTGTCTTTTAAGTCTGATGTTATCTTGTGCCCCAGCTTTTTTAAACATGCCATTGTGGAACCAAGGCTCAAAAAACCCAACCTGGACCCAACACTACTTCAAAATTTAAGACCTATCTCCAAACTCCCATTTATGTCAAAACTCCTTGAGAAGGCAGTAGCTGTCCACCTTACGGCATACTTGGAGAAATATAACATCCATGACCGTTGTCAATCTGGGTTCCGTAAATTGCATTCCACTGAGACAGCACTACTGAAAGTTATTAATGATATTATGATGTCAGCAGACTCCGGAGAATACACAGTCCTAGTCTTGTTAGACCTTACCTCAGCCTTTGATACAGTCAACCATACCATCCTGATAAACAGACTGAGAGACCTGGTTGGGATGTCTGGCTCTGTTCTAGACTGGTCTTCATCTTATATATCTGAAAGGAGTTTTAGTGTGTCTGCAAACCAGATCATGTTGGAATCTACAGAGTTGTTGTGTGGAGTTCCTCAGGGCTCTGTGCTGGGACCTATTCTGTTTTTAATATACATTCTTCCTTTAAGTCAGATAATACAGCAGTTTCCTGAAGTATCTTATCATCTTTTTGCTGACGATATTCAGCTATATTATTCTTTTAAGCCTGCTGAAGCTCATAAGCTCTCCAATCTGATTGACTGTTTAACCAACATTAAACAATGGTTGAACAATAATTGCTTACAGTTAAACCCGGCCAAAACAGAAACTGATTATTGCACCAGGCAGTGCAATACCCGATATTAAACGGCGACTGGGTGACCTAGGTTCCTCACAGAAACATAACCTTAGAAACCAGGGTGTTATTTTTGATGAAGCTTTTTCTTTGGAGGGACAGTTAAATCAGATTGTAAGAACCTGCTTTTTTCACTTGAGGAACATTTCTAAACTTAGATCCATCGTGTCAACAAGTGAACTCGAGATGATAATACATGCTTTTATCTCTACAAGACTTGACTACTGTAACAGCCTGTTAACTGGTCTAAACATGAAAGGGCTAGCCCGCCTACAGGTTGTTCAAAACTCTGCAGCGAGGCTACTGACCTGCTCGAACAAGGGTGCTCATATGACCCCTGTTTTAAAGTCGCTGCACTGGCTACCAATCAGATTCAGGTTCCATTTTAAAATTCTAGTTTTAACTTTAAGAGCATTACAGAGAAAGCCCCCCCCACATTGCTGATTTGATTCGTACACATACCTCCACTCGTAACCTGAGGTCATCAAACCAAAACCTTTTAGTGGTCCCCCACACTCGTTTTAAAACCCGAGGGGACCGATCTTTCCAAGCCGTTGCACCCAGACTGTGGAATGCACTTCCCCTATTTCTACGGGGTTTGGACTCAGTGGAGACCTTCAAAAAGCAGCTAAAGGCATTTTTATTTCAAAAAGCTTTTAATTAGACCAGGGTTTTTATGATGTATTTTATGACTGTATTATGTTTTTACCTTGTAAAGCACTTTGTGACATATGTCCGTGAAAGGTGCTATATAAATAAACTTTACTTACTTACTTACTTGTAATGTGCATGTATCTCTTATATTCGTAAAAGCACCACAAGTCGAAATTGTGTTTACTTGGGATCACACATTTTGCGTATTTTTTGGGGGGGTAGGTGGCTTTTTCAAGATATGAGCTATATATAGTCAACAAATATGAACATTCAATTTTTATATTTCAAGGATTTAATCCTTGTCTGCATTGTTTTTTATTAGCTGTTTAGAGTTATTATTCCCCTCTTTAATGAATAAAATACATGCACGTAGAAAAGGTTTGTTGAACATAGCTTCAGTTACTAACTGTGACTGACATCGATTGTAGCCATACGTGTCCAAAGATCTCTGTACGTGTCGAACTTTTTGAACCAATAGAATTCCTTGGTAGGCGGGACTTGATAGTACTGCCTCTGGGCCGAAGCCTGTCATTCCCGGGCGGATCGTTTGTTGTCAAGATGGAGTTCTTACTTGGAAATCCGTACAGTACTCCCGTGGGCCAGTGTATAGGTACGTTAGACCTGAAATTATTTTTTAAAGGCTTGCTGCTTCCTTCACCTCACGTACTTTGAATGTGGGCCATCATATGTTGTTTACTACTGGGCTCAAAGGTGGAAATAGCGAGCTAACGGGTGTCATCGTAGCAAACGTCATCTGCCTGGAATGGGCTCTCAGCTAATGTTAGCCAGCTAACCCATAACTTAGTCCGGTGTAATCACAAGAAATGCATTAAGTTAAATAACCATGCATATGTGTAGGCACTGATTGCAGCTTAAGAAGAACAAATCAGGTTAACTGAAATTGACGCTATTGTATTGACATGACTTAAAGTGTCTTCAAGAGAGACCCAGATAACTTCCATATTTCCTTAGTTTCTGAACAATAGTTGACCAAACTGTGCGGTCAGCCTGGAGGTTTTTCCCCTCCAATCTCGATACTGTGTGGTGCTTTTTCTCCCCAGGGGAGATATATACGTGAGCTGCAGCATCCCTTTGGTGTGGTTGCATCAATATTTGCATTTTCCGATTTGTTTTTCAACACAAGCTGAGATTCATAATAGTTGGTATCAAGGCCTGACCATGTCTTTATAACTGCCAATGAGCCGGCTACTGATAACAGCTGTTTTATGAAGTATAAAGATAAGAATTTATGTTTACTTGAAGAATGTGAAAATAGGAGTGTACTGTAGGTGACGTAGGTACATTGAACTTTACTTTTTTTCGCCGTTTTTGTGAAATAGAGTTAATGCTTTGGCAAACTCCTGCAAAACAGATGTGTGCCAGACTTTTAATTTCTCCCAGTGTTTGTTTGTGCTTGCCTTTGACCAAATGCAACAGTTGCTGTATTTTTGGTTAAGTGTCAGAATTATTCATGTTTTTACTTTCTGCAGAGCCATATAGTGCTTTAATCAAGCTCTCGACTGGGCAGAACCAGATGCATTTTTGTTTTTGCATGCAGCATGTCTTGGACCCCCACCCCCTCTTCCATCACAGAATTGGCCGTGTCTCCTGCCAGATCTCTCCGGTTGAGTTGCTGCATTGTTTGGGGCTTGACACCCAGCTGTCATTTTCAGCGGTAGTGATCTGTACACCTCAGTGGAGGGGCAAAGTATCATCTTACCAGACACAAAGGGAACGTGAGAGTTCAAGCCTGACAGTGGAGATGTGTGGTAAATCTAATTGCTGTAAGAGCCCGATGCATTACCACAATTTGTGTCCATATTTAATAAAGACAACCAACCTTTGGCAGCTGTTACTATGACCGGGGCACGTGTATGAGAGGAAATCAATCAAATAATATCAAGACAAACGCATGGGACAAATAGCAAATATGTGAGAGTGGAGACAACGAAAGGCAGGAATTAAAGAAGAGTCTTAAAAGTTCACATTGTAACCAGAGAAGGACTTTGTGGCTTTGTTGCCAAGTGCATGGCACAGCTTGCCTCTGTTAAAGCCATGTGATCGACTGGCTTCACTTGTGTGGTGTCAGTTCTCAGGGCCGGGGTGGGGGCTTTGACACAACACCGTGAATTAATGCACTTAGCAGGCATTTAACTCCATTAGTAGGCTCATGTTCAGTGTCCTTACAGTGTGTGTCACACGAATAGATCAGAGTTTTAGGGGGGGCATCCCTTCCTTCTATCCTCTGCTGCCCGTGCTTTGCCCTGCCACAACATGACAATCCACTTGAGGAGATTACATGGGTTATCCCAGAGGAAGTAGCTGGTTAAATCTTTCAAACTCATGCTCTGGATGCTGTAGACTCAGAAGGTGGACTCAGAGGTGTTTTAAGTGGTATTCATGTTTGAATTCACTGCATGCCTTTTTATTTTTGTAGAAGGGTTTGTTGAAGCTGCCCAGCCTGTGAAACGTTGATTTGAGAGGGGAGTTAAAGCATGAATAAGTCATGGTTTTGAGGCATGTCCAGTGGTTGCATGGCCCTGTGTTACCCCTGGCTCTGGCATGACATCCTGCTGAGGGCCTCTGAGCTTCCCGCAGAGGAACATCTCCTGTCTACACTCAGGACTCATCTAATGACGATCTATGCAGTCAGAACCTGTATCGTACTTTGCTTCAGTAGAACCTTTTTTCTTTTTTAAAAATTTTGCTCTAAGTCTCTGTGTTTCTATAAAACGGCAGCTTCCACAGACATGATGGATGGATTTGGAAGGCCGCTGAGGAAGAAGGAGATGGAGCGGGGAGCAGTGATGACTGCAGAGCCAGTTCATCTTTGTCAGCTTTCACAGTCTGGCTTCCCTTATTTCCTCCTTGTAGCCAAAATGCTATTAAGTGGAAGGGTGGAGTGTGAAGGCGAGAGCAGGTCATTGGAACTTCTGTTTTTTTGGATGTTGTAATAGTTAAAACTGAGTGCACAGCTGGATCACTCACTGTCAGTCAGTGTGGCTTTCCCTCTGAGATCTCGGCTTTCCACTTCCCAACTGACTTCTTGGCTCTTTTCAGTTAATTTACTAGAGTTGGAGGCTTTGGAGGAGCATGTGTTTGGCAAAATTTTATAGCATGTTTGGGTTTACCGTGACAGCTGGAAACTGCAGCGTTGTGAAAATGAAATAGAATGGTAGTCTCATGATTACGGACCCAAGACTTCATCCAAACCTCTTCTTACAAAGATTACTCTTCCGTTTGGCTATATTTATGGCACTTTCTTGCACAGAGTGCCTACATCTCAAAAAGGGAACTTAAAAGCTTTTTCATCTGTATTTATAATTGCAAAAACAAACAGTTAAAAGTAGTACTGAGTTAAATCTGGTCACATTTTCCATTGGTCTATTTATTATTTCAGTAATCTATGTTTCTACTGACACATTTGAGCCATGAGCTCTGGGTAGTGAATGAAAGAATGAGATTGCAGCCTTGAGGTGACTGTAGTAATGATTTAGCACTACATGAATTAAATCGAATTGAATGCATACAAGCGAGGTGGCTGGGGGTAGGTTAAGCAGCATGGTCATTCGGGAGGGGCTCAGGATATGGCCTACTTCCCCTCATTGCAAGAAGCCAGTTGAGGTGCTTTGGCAATCTGACTAGGATGCCTTGTGGAGGGTGAGGTCTTTCAAGCATGGGAGGAGGCTCCAATGCAGAACCAGGACATGTTGGAGAGATTGTATCTCTCAGCTGGCTTGGAAACCCTCAGACGAACTGGAGGAGGTTTCCCGGGGGGGAGGAATGTCTAGACTGCTGCTTTGTGACATACCCAGATAAGCAATTGAAGATTGATGGATGGATTGAAGGCTGGATAGATAAGTCTTTGACCACATGCTGGCTTATTTACACAAGTGTGCTTGTGATGTTATGTAAATGAGGGGTTGCTTTAATCAGTGTGCTTTAGCTTGAGAACAACTGAGCCTGG
Source organism: Oreochromis niloticus (assembly GCF_001858045.2). Lineage (NCBI taxonomy): Eukaryota > Metazoa > Chordata > Actinopteri > Cichliformes > Cichlidae > Oreochromis > Oreochromis niloticus. Next base: position 18,075,286 of record NC_031969.2, on the reverse strand, counting down.
CTAAAATGCAGCACCATGGTAACACATGAGACAGCTGGCATTGTGCAAGCCATGGATTTTTCTATCAAAAGTAACATTTCCTTCGGTGCAAGCCCCAGCGCTGGTTAATGTCCACAACTTATTATTCAGCAATAGTCACATCTTGTGTTGTTGCACAACTGAGTCTGAACTTATTGCATATACTGATGTATCTCTTGTTATGAGTTGTAACTGATTTTAACTGACGTCCTAACAATTGTAATTTGTGTCACACGAACCTTGCCTTTTGCATAGACCGTACACTGCAGTGAGCTAATTAACATAACAGTTGAACTGTGTGACTGTGTTTTCCTCCAGAGAGGGCAACAGATGGAGGCCTACAGAATGAGGACTGGACCCTCAACATGGAGATCTGCGATATCATAAATGAAACCGATGAAGGGTAAGCTCCTTCATTATTATTATTAGGTTATAATTTGCTTTATCACGGGGGATTAGCAAGGGTATTTAACCCAAAAAGACTCAAGTTCCTACTGTGGTTTGTAATGAAACATTCATTGTTTTATCACACAGTGGCTAACTGAGAGGCTCGAGCAAATAATTCACTGCCCACTGTTCTTTGCTGACAGACACTCTACTACACATGGCCTTTTGTTTCTTTAGGTATGACTGACCGACTGTCTTACTGTCAGAATGAATGAATGAATGAATGAGTGAATGAATGAATAGATTCTCATGTCAGCCTCCCACACTGAAAAATGCCCAGCCTGCACTTGGTGAACAAGTCTCCAAAATTATATAGATTTGCAGCCATAAAACCAGATGATTGGCATTTATTTATTGAGCTTATACAAAGCTGAGTTTATTATTACTAACATGGAAAGCTTTATCTGGGCATGGAGAAATTCAGTTAGACCTTTGGCCACAAATAAGTAAATCTGAATGACTGTTTTAATCAGAATGCACTAATAATATTGTTATTAATTGGGTTCTGCATTGCGTAATATAATGATTATAACTGCCATGCAGTAAAGCCCATAATATCAGAATTAATTACCACAAAACACTGGCTCGTAGTTAATGTACAATGTGTGATCAGAAAGTTCCAGGATTCCCAAAAAAACGCTGAAACCGTACTTACTAACCACATTTACATTTTTGACAAGCTTCCGCTCATGGTTGTCGTCTCATTCAGCTAAAGAGAACTCATGTTCTTATTCAAGAAACCGGTTTGTTATAATTTGAGGTTTCGGATCGTGCCTTTCTGGATGATCTGATATCCTCGTGTCGGTGTTGTTCCCACATCATCATAATAAATGTTGTTCCAGGTTCAACATTGCAAGTGACCAATCACATTGTTGTCTTAAAAAAGTCTTAACCTGTTACAGACATTGATGCATGATAATCAGACACTTCCATTTTCTGTTAAATAGCAAAATGTATTTTTTGTGGAAGAATATGTACTCTTTTTTTGCTTCCCCTTTTACTTTATTTTTTACATTCTTCATGCCTACACACACTCATTGTCTTGACATGCGACACCGGGGCCCTCTGGGTCACACATGCAGCAAAACAGAAGGCATAAGTTCAGCTTCACAGAACTTATTGTCTTCAAGATGTTCAGCTAGTAGATCAAGTCTCCTTAATTCCAGAGTTTGAAATGCAGCACAAACATTTGTGCAACGTTTTAACACATGCTAATGTGTGCATTTAATTATGAAAGTTTGACAGCAGATGGTAAGGACTAAATCAAGATATAGCGAAAATAGATATACAGGAAACAACAGGGAACTGTAGAGAGAATCAGAAATGCTGGGTAGATTATATTCACTAAACTCAGTCATGTGCAAAGGGCTGTCTGGGGACCATATATATAAGACTTTATGCTTCCCTCCATTTCTCTCTGTTTCAGCTCCTTCACTCTGTAAATGTACTGTAGCTCAGTAGGTAGTCCATAAAAGCGTACCGTCTCATCTGCAATGAAGATGGACAATGTTAGGCCGACAGCCAATCTGAACTCTTCATGCATGGACAGCTTTTGATCTTGCTGTGGGACAGACTTACAGTATAGTCACACAGAGAGAAAAGAGTGAGGCAGATGGTGTGACAGTACTTCTCTGTTTTAGTCAAATAGTTATGCTGACGGACTTGAATCGCATCTGTTATTGTGGCACACAGGAGAGTCTATTCCATCAAAGTCTGTGACGTTGCGCTCACTATAAGCAGAGGGTACTGTGTGCAGCTGTAACTTTTCTGCTGTTTCTGTCTAGGCCAAAAGATGCTATGCGGGCGCTGAAGAAGAGACTGAGCGGCAACAAGAACTACAGAGAAGTTATGCTCGCACTAACGGTAAGTTCATACTTCTTCTTGGAACTATATTGCAAAACTAGGAATAAAGTCACTGAATATATGAGCAAGGCACTGGTAGACAAAAATGACTCAGAGGGCCATGCCCATGGTGTTGATGCTTTTTAGTGTGTAGGCTTTTAATGTCACATTAAAGGGAAAACACTACTGATCTTGTGCTCCTGGTCATTTTATTCTGCTGCGTCTCCTCTGCCTTCCACTGCATGGCCTGTGTTTTTCTGCCTCTTCTTTCCATTTGTTTACAGTGACCATGCCCTTTGAGCTATCGTTATGTCCTCCCACATCTTTGATAGCTCTGCTAGTTAGAAGGCCCTATGTGCAGCAAAATACTGACTAAGTCTGCCTTTTCTCTGCTGCTCCCCCCACACACACACACACACACATAAACTTTTTTTAAGCATCTTTCAAGCATCTTTGTTTAATCTTCTCTCTTCCTGTAGGTATTGGAGACATGTGTGAAGAACTGTGGTCACAGGTTTCATGTCCAGGTGGCCAACAGAGATTTTATTGATGGTGTTTTGGTAAAGATCATTTCCCCCAAAGCCAACCCCCCAACGATCGTACAAGACAAAGTCCTGTCTCTTATACAGGTATTGGAGCGCTCTCTCTATTTGCTGTCTTTAATGATAAAATTCTTTTGCTACATATTTTCCTTTTTTTTGCTTTTACCAACACACTCCATTGCAGAATTTTAAATCAGGTGGGCACAACATGTGCCTCTTCACATGTGTTGCACAACAGTTTCAGCCTTTTGTGATTTTATCTGGTTACCTGAGGTCACCTCAGCCAACAGATGGTGTTCTCCATTTCTCTTTTTGCGCCCCCTTAAATATTAATAGGAACGTTTTGAAGGAGGTCGTGTGGATAGCCTTCTTGAAGAGATATTTGGCTAATTTAAAAAAGAAAGAAAGAAATTCCCTAAGCATTGGAGCAAAATAATGTCTGTACTAGTAATGTTACGTGCTTTCATTCAGTTTTTGTTTTTTTTAATTTTAGTTGGTTTTATTAATACCAAGAATTGAGAGCATACTAAATAATTTGTCTGTGTTTTGACAGGCCTGGGCTGATGCCTTCAGGAGTAGTCCTGATCTAACTGGGGTGGTGCATATTTATGAGGAACTGAAGAGGAAAGGCGTTGAGTTCCCAATGGCAGACCTGGATGCACTGTCTCCAATTCACACACCACAGAGGGTAGGGGAGAAATACACAAATACATTCATTCACTTTGTTGGGCAAACTTTTTTAGTGCTTGGTTGTACCAATGTTTGCCTTCAGAGCTGCTTTAATTCTTCATAGCATAAATTCAACAAGGTGCTGGAAACGTTCCTCAGAGATTTTGGTTCATGTGGACATCACAGCATCACACAGTTGCTGCAAATTTGTCAGCTGCACATCCACGATGGGAATCTCCTGTTTCATGCTTTCATGTTGTTTATCCCAAATTCTGACCCTACCATCTGAATGTTCCAACAGAAACTGAGAAGGGGCAACATTTTTCCAATCTTATGTTGTCTAATTTTGGTGAGCCCATTCAAACTGTAGCATCACTGGTCTTCTGTTATTGTAGACCATCAATTTCATGTTTAAATGTACACACCATGTGTTTCTGTGTTCAGAGATGCTTATCTGAGTTAGTGTTGCCTTCCTATCAGGTCAAAGCAGTGTGGTCATTGTCCTCTGACCTCTAACATCTGCGAGGCGTCTATTTTCATCCAGAGAACTGACGCTTGCTGGATATTTTGTCTTTCAGAGCATTCTCTGTAAACGCCGGAGATAGTAGATAAGCTGTTTCTGAAATACTCAGACCATCTTGTCTGGTACCAACAACCGTGTCAAATTCAAGGTCAATTAAGTCACTTTTCTTCCCCATTCTGATGCTCGGTTTAAACTTTAGCAGGTCGTCTTGACCATCCCTTCTTGGATTTAATGTCTGAGTTGAGTTCCTGTCACTGACCGATCTGTTATTTGTGTTAATAAGCCATTGAACAGGTGCACCTAATAAACTGGCCTAGAGTTTTGCTTTTTGGGGTAAATAAAATTAACAAACAAACAAGTTTGTTAATTTTATTTATTTATGTATTTATTTTTATCATAGGGCACACCAGAGGTGGATCCAGCCATGGTCAAGTACCTTGCCCCAACCTCACCTGATCCCACGACTCCTAAACCTGCCTCACCCGTTCCCCCTGCCACACAGGCCCCTGAAATTCCCAACCCCATCACAGCAACTCCTGAACAGGTGAGGGACACCAACCTTTGTTCAGCTAAATTAATTCACATAGCGTTTTCTAACTCTGTAATTAAAAAGAAAAGAAAAAAAAAAGCTTTATTCAGTGTTTAGTGAGTTTAAAACTTAAATACAGTTTCAACTTACACTGCTGTGCTGCCGATACCAAATTAGTCCAAATGTTTTTCATTGACCTTTGATCTTGTGTGCTTTCAGATTGCCCGGCTGCGTAGTGAGCTGGACGTAGTGCGAGGAAACGTCAAAGTCATGTCGGAGATGCTAACTGAGATGGTCCCAGGCCAGGAAGAGGCTTCGGACCTAGAACTGCTCCAGGTTAGATTAATACACTATGAATTTCATTATAATGCATTCAGTAGTTGCCTGTGTTGTGTACAACTTCATTGTAGTTAAAAAGAACAAAAATCCAAACAAAATAAAACCAAACTTGGCATCAATTTAATTCAATTCTTAATGCATATCAGAAGACATTTGCCATTCCTAAGCACGAGTCTTTAAAGATCACAGATTTTTCTGTCACATTCTTTCTTATCAGACCATTTAATATAGGCTCCTGTGAATTCTTTTTTTATGTACACCCCCATGCATGATGTGCATTCAGAAAGCCAAATTCTTTCCAACACTGCTTTTAACTGTCAAGTGTTGTAATTTTGTGCAGCCACCAGGGGGTGTTATGGTTTAAGTTTTCTTGCTAACCTACCAAGGGCCATTTTTCTGTCGTAAAATTCCTTAAACTGGCAATTAAGCAGGTCAAATGGCAACATTTTCTCATGCAAGCTCATGCAGATTTTAATCTTTGAAGGCCAAAAACCCCTCAGGTATTTGTATCGGCTCCAAGTGTCTGGCCCCAGGCTAAAGAGCCTGTGCCAGTGTAACTGTTATGTAGTACCTGACTCACTTTGCTATTTGTTTCAGGTAATGTAGAGAAAACTGTAACAGAATTTAGTTGGGCAAATATTTTTGACTTGCTTAACACTAAAAGCCTTTTGTATTATATTTATAGAATGCTCCCCACCCATTCGTGAGTCATAAATAAGCAGCATAACAGTTTATGTACTGGCAAATGGAGTGGTTTATAGAGGGTTTTTTGAGTCATCAGTAGACAGACAAACACATGCTTGACTGTCTGAGTATGTGTCAGCTTGTCAGTTTCTCTGCAGCTCTCTTTTTCTCAAATTGATTTATAACTTAATGTATTGATCAATCTGTTCATGTGACACTCTGTCAAGGAGCTGAACAGAACATGCCGAGCTATGCAGCAGAGAGTGGTCGAGCTGATTTCGCGTGTCTCTAATGAGGAAGTGACCGAGGAGCTCCTACACGCAAATGATGACCTCAACAACATTTTCCTCCGATACGAGAGGTGAATTCAATCAAACTTTATTTGTGTCACAAAAAAGAATACATGTTTGTGTATTTTGGCTACTACCTCGATCACTAGTGCTTGTTAGGTTTTGCTTTTCTGGTTTGGCGAGCTCTCGAGCACAATTTTAAAGATGAATCTCTAGATATCACTAGAACTAAGCTTATCAGGTTTAAAAAAGAAAAACCTGCATGACACAGATCGTGATATAACAGGTCAAACGGACTCACTGTAGTTCATAAGGTTACATAAGTGGGTCAGATCAGCTAAGATAACTGAATCATTATGAATCAAGATTTGTGATTGTCCAAATATTGCACGGTAAAGCACTGTGCATTGTTTATGTGCTCTGTGGGCTCTAAATGCTAAAACTTTTCTTTCATCATGTTTGTGTTAAAAGAGCGTTTAAGCTCAGAGAGCGTGTGGCAAAGCGTTAATTGTTTTGTTTTTGTTTTGTTTTGTTTTTTCATGTTGCTCACAGGTATGAGAGGTACAGGTCAGGTAGAGCTGCACAGAACAATGGGGTGAGTACCATCAACAAAGACTAGAAACAAAGAACAGAGGCCTAATGGCTGAATTGCATGTTTTCTTTTTGCACATATCATTATTATATTCTTTTTTCACATTTCACTACATATACCTTGGCCTAACATTATGGATGCTGTGAGAGATGATTCAAACATTATCTGAACTAATAATCCCTCTCAACTGTTTACCATAGCCGCATTCATTTGTAATGCAAGTGGAATGCATTTTAGTGCTTTGTAAAACTGAACGAGCTGAGCGCTGCCAAACTTCCATTAAAAAGTGCACATTTGCCAGTTTGAGACATTTGCCAATGGACTGGACCATCTCTCACTACATCCCACATAGCTGTTTGTGTTTGCAGCTTGTTGATCTTTCTGTGTGCTCTATCTGTTTGTGTTGTGGCTAGCTGATGGAGGCAAGTATAACACCACGACCACATTCAGTCCAAGCCAGTGTGCTGGGATGAACTGAGTGATGACTGTCAAAACGTCTGTTATATGAATCTCGTGTTTAGAGCCCTGTGATGTGTGAACACTGGTTCTACTGTGTGAAACTAGATGTTTTATTCCCTTCCCTCCACCTTTCATGGTGTTCCTTCTCACACATCTGTAATCTCTTGCAGCTGTTTATTCGGCTCCATTATTGCTCCTTTGCATAGCTGCCAATCTACAACTGCTGGTTGAGAGTGTTGTCTGAAATTGTGTAGCATTTCTGTAGCTTGGAGCATTTCTTCTGATTTAAAAAATGGGGGAAAAAACAATTATTTCATCTTTTAGTTGGTGTCACAAATGCTGCATAGTTGCATTGTTTTATATTTGTCGTTAACGAGTATATTTCACTTGCTCTCCTCTTTTCAGATGTTAACTGAAGCCACAGAGGACAACCTGATAGACCTGGGCCCAGGATCCCCAGCTGTGGTAACACCACGGATCACATCCAGCCCTCCACCTAGCTCCACTGTTGGAGCCACGGCTTCTCCTGCCCGCAACCCCACTGCAGCATCGCTATCCAGTGCTCTAGCTGGACTTGGTAAGAATAAAATATAATAAAGTCTGTTTTTTAGGATAGTAAAAGGTGCACAAGAAGCATCTTTATATTGTTGTAGATTTAAATTTTCCTATTAATCCATTCGAGATCCATACAGACAAAGTAAAAGCATGTTTTTAGAAATTGTTGGAGCTTCCTGTCCTCTCGAATCCCTGCAGACCTTTGCTGTTTCTTACATGACAAAAGTTAAATTCTTAGCTAATTGTTTTTAATTCATTGCAGTGAAATTCACTGAAGTGTTGTGGTTCAACCTTAGAGGGATTACCTCTTATATTTTGTGCAGTAATATATGGTAATTACACATTGCCAAACTGGAGTGGTGAAACAGAAGTCCGGTCTATAATTAGGAAGTCTTAAACTTTGCTGCATTAATTTTAAATTCATTTCTCTGTGCCACTTCTTTCATCCTCTTTCATTTTACTTTAATCCTTGCCCTTCTCCATGTTCTGCTGTCTCCTGCCACCCTCTTGATCCAGATGTAGGCTCAGAAAGCGCGAGCGGCACCCCGCCATCTCAATCGGCCCAGAACCCGGACGACTTTGACATGTTCGCACAGACCAGGGGGAGCTCTCTGGCTGAACAGCGCAAAAAGTAGGTCTACATTTAATTTAGCTCCCTTGATGTAATTTATTTTGATAAATAGCTATTTGTAATGTGCTCACTACATTTCTGAAATGCATCATATCTGGTATGTTTCCTGGAGTGCCTTTTGAATTCCTATGGGGACAGGCTGGATGTTAATCTGGTATTTTCTCCCTGCGGCTAGTTTATTGTGTTACTTTTGGCTACTCATTGTGAATAAATAAGTATTTTTGCACATTTTTTCCACTACTTATGTTACTGTTTTTTTGCTTATGCAAGTTGTGAACGAAGGGGTCCACTGGGGTGTGTTTTGGCTCAAGGGGTCTATGCCATGAATCGACAAAATCCCTAGTTTGGACAGAACTGAAGACTTTTGTTGCACTTTATTCTTCTCTTACTTAATAAGAAATGTCTTGCTTGTCTTCTATTTGGACAGAGATGATATTTTTTTAAAAAGCTGTCAAACATAATCTCTGCTCCTAATTTTTTTTATATACAGCTTAATTCTTCTTAAATCTGTTTCTGGTTTTGTACATAGTGTAAAATATGAAGACCCTCAGGCTCTGGGTGGCCTGGCCTCTGCTTTGGGTGTTAGACAACAGAATACAGGAGGGGTGAGTACAAATAAGCATGGCAGACAAGCTTTTTTAGCTCCCTGCATGTGATTGCTTGTAACACTGAATACTTTACAGTGACATTTGTCCTGATGCAGTGCTTCTTGAACTTTGACCAAACAGAGGCCTGAGGTTTTCTCATTTTTGAATACTTAGAATATAGTGGTGTTGTCTATGGTGTCTATGCCAGTCATAAGCATATAAATGAGTTTTATATACAGAAGATGGGAGCAAAGTCTAACTGGGAGTTTTTATACTGTATCTGAACCACTGGTACTTTTTAGCCATTAGTGTCAGCACTTCTCCCAGTTATTAAAAAAACATGCATTTAGGTTTCTCATTCTTCAAAGCAGATGTCTTTTTTCTTCCTTTAATCCAGTTTCTGCTCATCTCTAAAGTCAGCGTTCACAGAAACTCAAAATCACTGACTAGCTTCAAGATTTTTAGTTGTTCTCTCTGAGCACTCATTGCAGTATATTTGCTTGGCTATCTCCAGGAACACACACACATAAACAAAAAGGTGGCACCATTCTTTAGTTGCCTTAGGTGATTTATTCCTTGTTTAGAACGTATACTTCACTGAGTTTTAAATCTCTTCTTTGTTCCTTCTTTACTTTCCTCATTTTCATCTTTATGCAGTGATCCTTTGCCATTTTCTTATGTTGGCCTCATTTATTCCCTCCTCTCTCAGTCGTCTTTTGCACATTTGACTTCTTCTCTGTCTCTCTCTCTGCACTTTGTGCTATGCTGTGGTGGTGGGGCCTTTCTTCTTTTGTGTAAGGTGTTATTCTGTTGTTGATTCAGCTGAGGGTTAAAGGGGATGATAACCCAGCAGATCAGGAGCTGCCCATAGACAGCTGGCTTATTACCCAAGGAATGGTGAGGACTCTATCCACAGTGTGTCCTCCTACCCCTCCCTCATGTCCACCTCATGTCAGCCTCCTCCGGCATTGTCCATCATCCTCATGAGCTGCGCTTCATTTTCAGCCTCATCTCACCTTTTTCCCAAATCTTCCCAACAGTCCTACTTCCAAGTGGCTTTTCCTTCTAAGAACATCCATGTCCATGCCTAGTTTAGATATTGTACTGTAGTCTTGGGCAATATGTCATTACAGATATTTAAACTAGGGCTTATTTTGGAATCAGCTTCTGCTGAGTTACACTTACGGTCATGATAAAAAGAAAACACACCCTCTTTCAGCTAGAAGTTTTTACATAACAGGCCATAAAAAAAACAACTGGTTCTTAGCAAGTCTTAAAATGAGGTAAATGCAGCCTCAAGGGCAAAACATGGCATATTACACCGTGTCACTTTCCAGGAAATTCACCTCTTGGTCAGACTGTGCAATGCTCAGGGAAATTGCAAAAAACCATGAGCTACAGGCCTCAGTTAGCATGTTAAATTGATTAGAAAAAGACTGAACAAGTGTGGCTTGTAGTAGAAAGTGTCTTCTTTCTAAAAAGAACATGCAGGAGCCTGTTTTGTAAAACTGCATTTGAATAAACCACAAGACTTCTGCAACAAAGTCCTTTGGACTGATGACACCAAGGTGGAGATATTTGGCTATAATTCAAAGTGCTGAACAGCATATCAACGAAAAAGCCTCAAATAAACTGTCAAGCACGGTGGTGGAGTGGTGAGGATTTGGGCTTGTTTTGCAGCCACAGGATATAAACACCTTGTAGTCACTTTTCTAGAGTCAAATATGAGGACAACAACTAAAAGCTTGGCCCAAATTGGGTCATGCAACTGCACAATGATCCTAAGCACAGCAGCAGATCTACAACAAAATGACTGAAAAAGAATGGCGTGGGCACCCAAGTTTGTGAATTCGATAACTCAAGAACAAGGTGACGTAGGATTTTCAAACTCATTCTCAGCGACTTTGAACTCAAAGTCAGAGTAAGCTTTCTGAATACAATAACTTGAGAACAAGGCAATGTAGGATTTTGAAATTGATAGCATAACCTTGTATATAAAACCGTAAAATTGACGAAGGGGTACTTTCTTTTTACCCTGACTGTAGCTCCCAAATTGGTTGGCATATTAATACAGAATTTTTTACCCATACTGCCCACCTCTATTGTACTCTTTTGACCCAAGCGTTTAAAGACTATACTCATTACTGGTGCTCACATTAACCCCTCCATGGATGTTAAAATGAGGCTGATGGGTCACTAGGAACTTTGACCAAGCTCCATCATCATTTAACAGTCACTCACTAAAAAAAGCGGAGGAGTACAGATGCTCCTGCTACACAGCAAAATCCAATCAGCGAGTCCAAGTACTCATGAAATATCAGCCAAACATAAGAGAATTATTAGAAGTGATTGTGGTTTGCTGTGTAGTGGTGAGTGTTTTGTCAGTTGTCCTCTAATGGTCTGTGGATCTTAGATATTATACAGTTCACTATAACCTCACATTCTAACTCATAAACCAACTAACAGATGAAGCAGTAGATGTAGAAGAAGATGATATGTTGATTTTATAAACGTTCAGCACAATGTTATACACTTTGAAGTTATATCAGTGCTATTGTTGTGAGTCATAATGAGGACAGACTTCTTTTTGTGCTCTTTTTTCTATTTTTTCCTTCCGTTGTTCACACAGCTGCATGCATTTTTTCACTGCCACTCTGCCTTGGCCTATCTTTTGATATGCATAACCTGTGATCTCACAAGGAAACCCCACCAGTGTTTTTCTAGTGTCTGTAAAGGCCTTAGGAAATGGGTTTTGTTCTCTCTAGTTAACTTTGAAACTGGGCGATGGTCTTTAACTGTGTCAAAATAGATGAAATTAATGTTGGAGACTTTAATTTTTAAAGGGTTCAAGTAACTTTTAAAAAATTTACCAGTTACTCCTCAGAGAAGGTTTCTTGAGTCACGGTTAACATACACTTTTTCCCCTCCTCCTGTAATGTCTCAAACACCTTAATCACTCTGATTATTTGGTGCTCAAACAACCTTGAACACAAATGGACACCATCCAGTCTGACATGGCTTCCATCACCAGTGTCACTACATGCCATGCAGCAATGCTCATGCTCTGTGCGCACTGTGTTTTTGAGTGTGTGTGTGGGTGGGTGTGCAGGGTTGCCGTGCCTCTCGACATTCCCTGTGCTTTCAGCCTTTCCCAACCAATCAATCTCTTAATCACGTTCAAGCGATTTGCTAATTAACTAATGATGCGGAATAATTAGCACGGCTGTGTGTGACATTAGTCGGCAGCTGTTAAGCCATGTCAGCAGTACAGAGTTAATGAGAACAATACACAGGCCGGGAAGTCCTCTTCTTATACAGAGGAGTGCTCGGCAGCAGTTCGTTGCACATGATAAAACAATAATGGCACAGAATCAAGAGAGGTTGAGTGTGTCTTTCAAGCATTTTTTTATTATTATTATTGTTTTTCTTTTTATCTTTACTCCTGAGCCTCTGGTGATTCTTGTTTTTGTGTGTGTGCGTGTGTTACGTTGTTTTTGTTGTCGTGTGGCTTTGTTGCTACCCCTCGTTGTTGTCCATGGCTTTGCTCCATAGATCCCAGTATCGCAGTCCTCTGTCATGGATGACATAGAGGAGTGGCTCTGTACTGACGTGGTGAGATTTTAATTTTTCATTTTTTTTTAACCTTAATTCATATTTTTGTTTTTCTACCCTCTCTTTCTCCCTCTTTTCCACCCTTAAAGCACTTTTCATCCAACCATTTCTTATAACTGCATACATTTGACCTTGGTTTTCTTTTTACTTAAAATCTTTACCTTAATCATTCACCTTAATCATTTCCAGCAATCACTTACATAACTGTTTGCCATGAGGTGAGACATATGTGGAAACAGTGCTAATGATAATTAACCTAAAGCAGCTGCAATGGTCTGCTTTAACTTGTGCATGTGGTGGTTGTGGTGGGGCTCTAGAAGGTTTCTCGTTGTGGAAAATGTGGGGAGGATGCATGACAGACGGATCCTTCATGAGCCACTCTGTTTGGAGTTTGTGGGAACTTTACAGGCAGCTGACTTGTGCCGCTTGTGTTGTTGATTTTACACTCACATTAATTAACTCCGTTCTTGATAGTTTTCTATAGAAATTTGTGTCTTATGTCATGTTTTTTCTTCTTCTTCTTCTTAATAGAAAGGTGATGCTGCTGAAGAAGGGGTAACTAGTGAAGGTATAGTCAGTTAATTCACACCTATGGGTGTGTTCTGTTAGCTCAAATGTGTGTGGGAATGATTGAGAGTCTTAACACTGTGACCCTCAGCTTCCATGTTTCTGACAAATCAATTTGTTTCTTTCAGAATTTGATAAGTTCCTGGAGGAGCGAGCTAAGGCTGCAGACACTCTGCCATCTCCCCCAGGACCTAACCCTGCTAACCTCTCCCACCCCGCCCGTGCCCCGAGTGGCTCCCATAAGAAGACTGAACGGACGGAAGATGCCCTCTTTGCCTTGTAGACTGTTCTCAGAGGACCTCGGTTTCTCTCCAGGGCATCTAAAGGTCTTGGCCCAAAATGACCCCACCCGCCACCCTCCAAAACAATCCTCCTAGTCCTATTTCATTGCTGACTGGCATTGGTGTAGCAAGTGATCTCCACCTCCTCGTTGTTATCTTGCCAGAGTGTCGCTCTAACCATCAGAGGTCCAACAAGTTTACTGCGCATTACCGCGTTATGTTTTACTGTATATGGATGTATTAATCTGTCAGTGTGGGATGTACTGCTCGCAGCCCTGCATCTCATTCCATAACATGCCACCAAAGGAGGACAACTTCACTTAACTGTCGTGTGGTTTAAAAATGTGACACATGACCGCGAGATTACTGGGAAATTTCTCTGAAGGTCTACTCACAGAGTCAGTATGGAAGCATTTAACTAGGAGTATATTGTGTTATTTTACTACATTTCAGCTAAATGCTTATTTATGCATTAATTGTTTTATTTTTTCTGTATTATATACTGATCGATCAGTGCATTTGTTAAGAGTTGTAGATTTCTAGTTATGCTTAATACTGAGATATGTGTGGCAGGGCAGCACCTCTTATTACCCAGTTTGCTTAAGGCACTGTAATGAACAGTTTCATGTTAGCAGGCTAATTTTGCAAACTAGGATTATAATATTAGCTAATCTCTTTAAAATGTGTATGCCAGCATTCCTCTAACCAAAGGGAATTAAGAATAATAAAAATCAAAAAATGTACTAGTTAGGATTCACTCTTATCTCGTATCTATTTCAGATAGCTAAGGGGAAGGAAGATGCCCATTGAAAAGCTACAAGAAGTTAATGTAGAAAAGTGCCGCAAACTGCAAACACTTTAAGCCATTCCAAAGAATATTGATGCTTTAATGACCAACTAGTTCTTCATTTTACCAATTGAAAAATAGTGACATTCACATGCTCAAAATAAGTTGCTGGATTGTCAAAATTTTCCTTCCCCCTCCACCGCCGCGTTAATGTCTGTGCACTTTGAAGCAAAAAAAAAAAAATCTGTATTTTGTCCTTTTGTGTTTACAAGATGCTTACTATTTTTCTAGGGGATGGGAAATGATCTTAAGAATGAGTTCATTTTGCACATAACTTTTCTAACTATGTAATTAGTGCGCTTGTTTGCCTAACAAGTGGATAGATGGACCATTGGACTGTTGGAAATTACAGAAAGATGCAACACAGAAATAAAGATTTAAATGTCAGCTTAGCACTGGCAACATAATCATCTACAAGACAAGTGTGCTGTGGTAAGAGATGTATTCACACAGGCAAATCTTCACATACTCCATAGTATTTAATCAATATACCTCAAAATACAGAAACTGTGGTTTCTGTAAAAAATCTATTGGCTCATAATAATATCAGGAACACTGAAAGGTTTAAGTATTATTTTGTTTTCCCCTTCTGTATTTTTATAATTCATGGTTAAAAAACAAAAAAGGGAAACGAACAACTGATGTTTTTGAGGCCGAGGTTGAAGCGTGCGGGAAGCAAGCATGATTTTACTTTCTTTCTGATTATGTGCAGTCAAACACATTACACTTTATTTCCTGTGCATTTTCAACCTGCTATGATTCATCTGCTCTCATTGGAGCTGTTGCCAAGCATTTCTATGACCGACTGATTTCAGCAAAGTTGCTCTGCCGAGAAAGGTTTTGTCTTTGATCTGAGGCAAAATAGAAAATCCGTCTTATTTGCAGCTCTTTTTCCAGTTCACTTTAGCACTGCTCTGCACTTCAAAAACATTTTCTTTTTCTCCTTTCAGTCCATTTAAGACCAAAAGCCTTGTTAATCAGAGGCAGCCCATTTGCACCTCAGTTGTAAAGCTTCTTGCTAACATAGATGCAAAGGTGACATTAAAAATGTATTTGTGTAATCAATGTATTTTAGATTAAAATAATAATAATAATAATGAGCTTTAATTTTCTTTCATGCTGTATGGTTACACTTGGTTTTGAGGGTTTATTATCATTGCCAGATAGCAGATATAAAAACATCTACCACGCAAGTTGAACAAGGACGATTACTAAAAATGTAACAGGAGATTCTTTAAAGGGAACTTTGACAGTTTTCTGTTTGTGTGTTCTGTATCTTTGCATCTGTAACAGAGTGTATTGTGTTAACTTGCTCTTATGAAGCTTAAGTCCTGGTTGCAACATGTATTCCTCTAAATTCTGGCTATCTTTAAAGTGGTAACTGAATGTCTTTAATACCCGCGAAGTGGGATATTTAAGCTTGTGTTTTGTGGACATGGAATTGAGGCTTGTTTTCTATCGGTGGGTGCTCCATGTCTCTCTGGCTGTGCCGTCTGCTGCCATTACTAATGGTCAGATTTGTATTTGACCTAATGCACGTATGTAACTGCCCAATAAAACACTAGCAGTGTGTGACCTCTACCTCATAACTGTTTGTGGTTATTTTACACTTAGGGGATCTGTGACTAGTCTCTCTTTTCTCATGCACATGCTGATGCAACCCAGGCTCAATCTTGTACTGTATTGGTCATTCATTGTGAAATGAGCCTTTCACCTTCTCGCATGTGTTTGTTTATGGATATTTGCACAACATAGATCCTTAAAAGAATCATTTTTTCCTTCCTTTACCTGAGGACCAAGACTAGACAACTTTACAAACTCCAGCAAACAAATGGACAAGACTTATTGTTACACACTTGACCACCAACCATGCTGGACTTTATATAATCTTACCCAACTTTACTGACAACTTACCAGTGCTACTCTAGGTCACTGACCTATTTTCCTACAATACCGTTGTGGGGTTCTACTTTTGTGTTACTATAACAGTGCGTTACACATAGACATTGTGAAACACCCACATTGCCTGTTTTTACGTTACTAATTATTATAGGAGAGAGAGAAAAAAATGTAATGTAAACCACCATTACGAAGAGTTGCAGGAACTGTTTTTGTTAAAATACATGTGCTCATTTTTTTATGTCCTTCTGGCTACATGTAGTTGTGCAGTTTATTTTCCTCCTGCTGTTCCTGCTTCCATCATTCCAGGAGCGAAACACATGATGTAATCGCTAGACCCATAGATGCAACGTCAGATCACCCCACTCTGATTCTGAGCTTCTCATTGGACGGTTTTACTGGTTCTACAGGAGGAGCCGCTAATTCGAGTCAAACAAGCTTGGCTGTCGCTAAGCGCACGCCCCACACGACTATGATTGGCTATTGGTGGCAAGCCCACAATAAACATGTCCATGCTGTATACAAAGAGAAAAAAAAATATTTATTTATAATAAACATTATAAAAGATATTCAGAACTGTATTAAGCTGCTCTGGAATCAGAACTTAACTCGTTTATGCTGTAGTTAGCTATTTTTTCATACCCATCAAATGTAACCATATAAATATTTTCTAGCCACGGCATCAGTTCTTCGATTACTGCAATTATTTGTTGTTTTTTGTACATTATCGGATTTTTGTGTGTAAATTGTGTTAGATCGTGGCCGTATACTCCACATGCCCTCACTCATTTACTCAAACAATCAAAACAAGCCTGAGAAACAGGGACGTGGGAATCTAGTTCAAACAAGGGTGATTGGCTGGCGCAACTGTCAATCATCATCGGTTGGATGGGTTTCTCCGGCTACCGCTGTAAGCACGTTAGTAGTGAATGAGCGTCGGTGTTTGGCTTGGTTTGACAAGTTTCCCAGGATGATGATGGGGCTAGTAGCGAGCAGTTAGTTGACACAAAAGTTACAAAAATAAGAAAAGTTGCAGCTCGCGTTGCGTGTGTGACGAAAGGACAGGGATCTTGGTCCTTTTGTCAAATGTAAGGACTCAGAAGTTTCCGATTTCTCCGACAGTCAGTCAAGTCTACACTGGAAAGCCCAGGCACGACAGTAAAGATGAACAGCCTGTCTTTTGACGATCATTCGTTGGATAATCTGGATCCAACACTGTCGCTTAACGACCCCAGTGATATTGACACGGCCCTCCTAAGCGACATTGATGGTAAGAAAATATAATGGCTGCTGCTGGCTTAAAACAGTTGTGTTTGCTAAAACCGGTAACACCGTACGTGTTATCATTCCTTTTCGTATCAATTCTTTAAGTGTTCTGCATGTAATAACCACACTAACAACATCACTTACAACGACATTCGATACAAAGACACCTTTAAAAAAATAAAAAAGCTTTTAAAAGCTGAGAGCTAGCTTTCATTATCCACTGTTAGCTACATGCTAACTATCGGTGAGCAGTTAGCCGGAGGTGATATTTGGGATGTTTTGTTAGTAATTTATAACGATGATTCTTGCAATATCAGAAGTCTTCTGTGTGTCTTACTGTGCAATAGAAAAATAGAAGCGCATTTCATGAGGCGAATATGTGAAGCTAACGTACAGCTAGCTTCGTGTGCGCCCCGCCCCCAGCGTGCTCCATAGACCGGGGTTACTGTCGTTCATTCCTCTTTTTTGGGTTCACGGAGCCTCACTTGACCGATTTGACAAATATAATGCATTTATGTATGCCAAATTAATCGGTTGAAAACTAATGTAACCATGTGCTCTGTGGACGACATTATTTTTTTCTCGCTAATATAGTGCTATCCACGTGCAGTTTTTTGCAAAAACAAACAGCATATATAGTCTGATTCATATATAAAATTCGTGCAACAATTTAAGCCTCCCATCGAAATAACAAGAGTATTTCGAGTAGTGTTAATATTTAGAGTTTTCTGGAAATTTTCCTAAATTGGCCAGTATGTGTTTTATGATAGGGGTCGACGTGTAAATAAGATAACACGCACTGCGTAAACAGTATTCATATCCTGCGGCCGTGCTCTCCATCTCCCTGACTTTGACCGACAGTAACCCTCTGTGACACTGCTCGATGGTAACCTCACACTCATTGCCACAGGCAGCTCTCCCTCTCTTTTCCTGTCTTGGGCTGATCGGCATAGCAAGTCTCCGAGATGCGCTCTGATTGGCCAAGAGCGATCACCTCATACACAACACTGCTTCACAAATCCAGGCTGCTGGTTTTTTTCTTTTTTGCACTGCAGACACAACATGAACTCAGAATCACTTAACAGATAAATTAAACGCGGTGAACTGTGCTCGTAAAATGCTGTAAAAATTATTTCAGTGTCTTATGTCTTTCAAGAGCACACTGCTTCCTAGAATTAAAAAATGATTAGTGAACACGTGCCATCTCACTTTGTTCATGTAAAGTTTTTTGTCAGTTTTAAATCTTTGTAATATAGCAAATCATCTGGAAAAGATACATATTAAAATGTTTTATATCTTTTAGATCATGCTAATGAAAACCTACAAGTCCATATGTGCAGAAGCACAAATTAAGATTAATAATTCATTAATAATATACCACTTGGATTCTTGGACCTACAGCTGCACGCACATGATGAATGGCTTGATAAACTGAAAGTGTGAAATGTACTGTACCCGGTATTTCTTGTTGTGTTTGGCAGTCTTTCTTGTTAAGTGTGTTTTTAAACTGCGTAAGACACCCTATCTCCTGCTTAGGATGTTTTAAAGTAGTTTTCTAGTAATTTATTGAGTGTTAATGGAAAATGTGATGAAACAAAACAAAATTTAGGTTTTAGCAATTTTAAACCGCTGTAGTCATAAGTACATGTGATGTACTACATTTACAGTCATGTGAAAAAGAATGGACTCTATAAAAGCAGAAGTTTTTTTTGGTTTGCAGTACACGGATTTGTGGAAGTCCAAATTCACCTCACAGTCAGAGAAACCTCAAAAAAACACATGAGCTATATAATCTACAGCACATTAAATTTTAACATTAATGACAGTAAAGTTAGAAAGAGACTGAACACAAATATGGGTTCAATTTTAAAAAAACACATGCAGGAGCAAAGTTGCAGCTAAACAAACCAGAACACTTTTAGAGCAATAATTCATAATGCACAACATCACACAGCATATCTGTATAAACACCTAATATCAACTGTTAAGCATAGCGATGGAGTAGTGATGACTTGGGGTTGTTTTTGCGGCCATAGGACTCGGGAACCCTGCATTGATTGAGTCGACCATGAACTCCTCTGTATTTCAAAGTATCCTAGAGTTAAGTGTGAGGCCATCTGTCCTATAGCTGATGCTTGGCCGAAATTGTGTCATGCAACAGGACAATGATCCCAAGCACAGCAGTAAATGTACAAGATTGTGACTGAAAAAGGAAACAGTCAAGGTCTTGCAGTGACCCAGTTGAGGTCCAGACATCAATGCGGTAAGAAAATGCCGCGGGGAGACTTTAAAAGAGCTGTGCATAAATGAATGCCTGCAAAGGTCTGAACTAAAGCAAACGCTGTTAAGAAGAGCGGGCCAAAATTCCACCACAGCGATGTGAGAGACTGATAAAGTCAAATGGAAAACAGTTACTTCAAGTTATTATTGCTGCTAAAGTTGGTTTGATAATATGATGACTCATTAGTTAAACGTATTTTTTTACAGGACTGCATAAAGCCCGCTAAAACCTTCTTTTTGCGACTTTGTTTGTTGTCATTTAGCATTTTTACCGAATACCAACACACACTTCAAGGGTTTGCTCCTTTCTATTTGAGCATCATATTGGCCTTATCCATTTTTATGCATTCCCCCTCTACACTGCAATTATATATTAATAATAATACTTAGATATCTGGTTACTTCCTTTTTTATTTTCTTTAGCATGACTGAAATAGTTGCCAGTGATGTTTGATCATAAACAGTCACAGTACATGTGGGTTGATTAATTGGTAATTAAAGTGCAGTTTGCTACTGAAATGGATAGTAATTCAAACTCTAAACAAGTTTTCTTGAGAAATTTACAGTTCCTATAGATTTGATCTTGTTCCATATTTAATTGTTTAAAGCTGGCAAATTGCTATAAATTTTCTACTTGAACAATAACATTCACATTGGCTGTGATTTGTCCTCCTGTTTAGACATGCTCCAGCTCATCAACAACCAGGACATGGAGTTTGGAGGACTCTTTGATGCCCCTCCATACACCACTGCTCCTCCCATGCAAGAGATTCATGGGCTGACTCAGACCATCACCTCAGCCTCCCCCCCAACCACCACTACCACACCTCCATCTTCATCTTCATCTTCATCTTCCATCCTAAGCAGTAACCCCCATCTGGATGCACTGCTGGGCCCTCCTATTACTCGTAGCTCAACCACCCCAGACAAAGCCTTCCAGCCTCCCACCTTCCAGCAGTCTCCCCTGGCCCAGGTACCCAGCTCCACCCAGAGGCAGCAGCCGTCCTCCCCACAACAAGCTCAAAGCATCAGACAGACCCAAGTGGAGCAACCCCAACCAGTTCTCAGCCCGTCTGCTCCTTCCCAGGCAGCTTCACCTAATGGCTCCCCAGGACCAAACCCAGCATTCAGCTCAACGCCTCAGGCGCTCTTCACCTCTCCTGCACCCCAGACTCCACCACAGACGCAGACACAGCCTCAGGCCCGGACCAACTACAGCAGCCCAAACAGCTACACAGGTAAGCCCTCTCTGATGGTGATGATTGAGTCATAGATTATGTGCGAGTCAGATGGTAGGGGGTATCAAACTGTGCTTTAAAAATAAAACCTTTAAAGGAAAGGATGAAAATAAAACTGTGATGTTATTGTAGCGTGTTTCTTCATATAGAGACAAGTTCCTTGACTTTGCATGTCTGATGTTGGATCGTTCTAATCTAATTCTGTCTGCATCGCTGAACAAAATGGTCTCAACAGCGAGCTTCCTGCTGTCTTTAACTTTTTACAACTTTCATTAGCCTGGTTTAACCAGTTTATTTTGTTCTGTAATTTACAGTTAAAGTTCAAGGTTTTTGAACCTTTTTTGTGCGGTGAAAATGACAAACCTCTTGTGGCAGGTATTCAGTGAGGGGGGAAAAATGGGTTATTAAGGAAAATGTTAATATCTAATTTTTGTCAACTGTGATTTGATTAAAATATGTGATGCTAACCTTTCAGTTGTTAGACTTCTTTTCAACAATACATGCACTGCTGTTTTACCGACTTTTCCAATACAAACAAATGGAATCTCATAGAAATATATAACCTCATTTACCAGCGTTTTTTTTCTCTAAAGGAAAAAAAGTGGAGAATGACAAATTGTCATCTGTGAGGAAAAAAACTCCAAGTGTCTATTTATATTTCTGTAAAATGCCGAGGATGTTTTCAGTGGATTACATAAAGCACATTTGTGTTAACCATGGAATCTAGCAGCTGATACCCAGTGCCCTGCAAGTTTACTGTTCACGTGCATCGCATTTATCAGGACACTAGGTTATTTAACCTCGGATGATTTCTAATTAATGTCGTAATCTAATAGACTTTGCTCAGCTGCGTAAGAGTCTGCGAGTGAAATGAAATTTGTGTGTGTGGACAAGACGTGGAACATCGGTGCGTACACAGTAGACAGTCCACTGCATGTGCATATCTTTATCCATATCTCTTAAAGCTTGGTGGAGATAAGCGAAAGTAGCGGCCATATCATTTGGAGAATATCACATTTATAATGAGTCCATAGTTCACCTTTTGCCTACAAAGTCTTAAAACTAATGCAGTTTTGATGAAATTAACAGTTCAGGTGTTTTTCTTTTAAAGTTGGCAGTTCTTTTGGAAGCTTAAATGTTGAAATGGGTAGTGTGCTACTAAACCGTTAAATGATTATGGAAATTTAAACACAAACCACCACATACTTAACATATTCGTTTTTAAAAAGAATGTTAAATTCAAGTCTGAATTGCTTGGATTTTTCTTCAAATTTTACCTTCTTTAAGTCTGAAGAAGTCTTTTTGGCATCAATGTGGGTTTTTTTCTAGCTGGCAGTCCCAGCAGTGTGAGCACTCCTGCCACCAGTTTGTCATCCTCACCGCCGACCATTCAGCCAGTGGCCATTCAGACTCAGCTCCAAGGGCTGACAACTGCATCTCCTCTCCTGACCGCGTCAACAAGCCCTCCAGTTCAAACTGTCGCAGCCCACGTACAGCAAGTACCTGTAAGTGTGTGAAGGTGCTCTCTGAGCGAGCCTGGATGGACTTAAAAACCTCGTTTACGTAAATGAATTTTCGGTGCATCTATCTGCCCTGGTGTCCTCAGGTGTTGCTTCAGCCCCAGTTCATCAAGGCTGAGAGTCTACTGCTGACCACTTTGAAGCCTGACCCCTGCATGGTCACTACTGTAGCTCCCACGTCCCTGGCCGCCACCACCCCAGCACAGAGCACTTCACTGCAGGTAGATGCACAATATGAACTCAAACCTAATGCTGAAGTCACACAGTGCACCGCTGTCGAGTTTACACCCACGATGTTAACCCTGGCACTTACATCATCCTGTTTTCTCAGGCATTCATGGGTGGGGGTACTATCCTGACTACAGTGCCTGTCATGGTGGATGCTGAAAAGCTTCCCATCAACCGCATCGCTATCAGTGGTAAGCCGACTGGCCAGCCACACAAAGGGGAGAAGCGCACGGCCCACAATGCTATTGAGAAACGGTACCGCTCCTCCATCAATGACAAAATCGTGGAGCTGAAAGACTTGGTGGCTGGCACTGATGCAAAGGTAAGAAGCACTCATTTACAAGCATCCCATGCTTTTTATGCCGTATTCTTTTTCTTTTTTTTCTTTTCTTTTTTGTCCACTTGTCTTTTTCATGAACAGCAGAGGTCTAATAATTCGGTCTTTTTCTTTCATTTCTAGCTCAATAAATCTGCAGTACTGAGGAAAGCCATCGATTACATCCGTTACCTGCAGCAGACTAACCAGAAGCTCAAACAAGAGAACATGGCTCTTAAAATGGCAGCCCAGAAAAACAGTATGTGCTTAAAATGGTCTCTTTTCTTTATTCGTCAACAGCCTCTTGGCATTTTATTTCAATTTCTTGAAAGTCAATCATTCTGGTAACCTTTAACAACAATGACTGCTGAGTTAAAAAAAAAAAATTTAAATCCTGAAAAGACAAATAAAAATGAAATGAAGTGTATTGTAGGGTTGAAGCTTTTCTTTTCTTTTGTACCCTTGATTGACCCTCTAACTACTTCCTTCATCATCTTTTTTTTGTACCCTTTTTCTACAGAGTCTCTTAAGGACCTGGTTGCCATGGAGGTGGATGGACAGGCTGATGTGAAGAGCGAGCTGCCCACCCCGCCAGCCTCTGACGTGGGTTCCCCAACTTCCTTCTCTCACTGTGGCAGTGACTCAGAACCTGACAGTCCAATGGGAGAAGACACAAAGGTATACAGAGCTCATTTAAACTAAACATTTGAGATGAGGATCAGGATAGACATGCAAGGACAGATGGTTTGTTCCTATTAGGTTTGCGTTTGAATGAAAGTCAGGACTCTGTAAAATATATATTTGACAAATCAGAATTTGCAAATCATTCAAATCCTGCATTGACATGAAAACGATGCAAAGAAAACATTTCAAATTTTGAAAGTTTTCTTTCTTATTTTGAATTCGATACCAGCAAAAGCAAAGCGTTTAAAGACAAATGTAGGTACACCGGCATGTTTCCCACTGGTTTACGTCACCAGTAAGCAGGTGTGAGGGAACCGTGGAGACCAGTTGCTGTAGTTCTGAAAGCACAATCTTTTTCTGTGCTTGCTTGATATAGGATTTCAGCTGCTCAGCAGTCTGAACATTTGGCACATTGTGAAAGGAAAAACACAACAACGGACGCCTCTGTGGGTGACAGCCTTGTCAGGCTCTTTGCAGATGGATGCATGTGATTTGGTAGTGTTCTGGCAAAGTGGACAAGGCCTTCATTAAAAAAAAGACATTGTCTTGATAGTAGCATATGTTAGTGTTAATGGTGCCTTTTATAAGATCTGCAGCTGCTCTGAATAAATGTTTAGAGGTTTTTTTTCTGGATTTATGGATGCAGGGACAACAGCACAGCACTGGTTAGTGGACTAATTTGAGCCCATGCAGTGAATTGATTGGTTGGGAATGAAAATTAAGATACATTAAATTGTTGGAAGTATTTGTCCACACAGTTATTCACACTGTGATGAATCCCTAACAGTTTTTTTCCGTAGACTGCTTTAATGATTTGCATATTCTCAAAATAGAAGATGAGATATGGCTAACTGAAACTAGCTAAAACCTGTTTTTGCTGTGCTTTGTTTATTCCTATAAGCATATGGTGCCATCTGTATGGGATTTTTTTTGTTTATTGGGACAAGCCTTGGTTACCTTTCACATTTGAATAGATACAGATACCTGTAACTGGACTTTGGTACCGTTTTTTGGTATTTTACTCATTGTGACATAATAAATCCAAGATTTCTCTTCAAAAATAAGTCCAAACTTCTCAATTGAAACATTTTGTTATTTAATGCTTTGGTTGCTGTCTGGCAGTGAACACATTTAATATTAATTTTAAGCTATAATTAGTTATGGTTACCTTACCAATGCTTTGGATATACAATCTCACATGAGGTGCGTGTTTAGCGTAAACAGCATGTGAGTTAAAATGTCAAACAACACAGTGAAAAAAAGTCCTGTTTTTTTTTTTCTGTGTGCAACATGTCCAACTTAGTAATTAATTACCTGACGAAGATGTTTCATCATTGTCCACATCCATTGGTTCATACTCTTGTACACTGGTGACAGATGTGCTAAAGTAAGCTGCAGTGATTGTGATTTTGGCTTTCGGATCAGATCTGGTGCATTCTTCTAGCTGTGTTTTGTGTTTGACCAGGTGTTTCCTCAGATTAGATGCGTTGCCGTTTCCCGCTTTGCATTTTGCACTACAAACGTGGCAGAGAACACTGTCTGTGCTGAGCTTTGAAAAGGGTGAACACGCTTGAGTCTGTTTTTGGCTCGTCACACCGCCATTGCCTTGTATGTGTGTGCTTGCTGGAGTGACGTCACGGCAGGAGTGACATCGCACGGACTCTGCCTATTTCTTCCTTTAACCCAAATGTGCTCTGGTGATGAAATTTGGCATCAGCTGATTTTTGTGAATTGGAGTTTGGTTGGTGCCGTGGAGACGGCTCAAAGCATCTCAAAGAAAACCTTCGTAAACTTCCTTCACAGGCGCTCCCATAAGCAATCTAGGAAACTGTTACCAACAGAAACCTTGACCACACTGCAACTGTCAGTCTTAATGGACAAAAAAAATATACAAACGTGATTCTTTTGGCTGCGAAAAAATTCCCCATGAACACCCGTGATGCTTGACAGCTTGTGTACAGCGCTCAACTATTAATCAACCACTATAACACCTCAAAAATGTGATTACTCATACTTTTTGTCAGATTGATGTTGCTGCCTGAATTAATAAACTGAATAATCACAAATGTGTCCTTCTGGATTCTCTCGTGTGTCAGCCAACTATAGGCACGCCGGACCAGTCGACAGCAGGTGGCAGTGCCATTGGCATGTTGGACCGTTCCCGTATGGCGTTGTGTGCCTTTACCTTTCTCTTCCTCTCCCTCAACCCTTTGGCTGCTCTGTTCTGTTCATCGGGTAGCAGCTCATCTGGAAATGCTGAAGCCGTCGGCACCCATCACGCGGGCAGGACCGTCCTGGGTGTGGATGTCGCAGGTACAGAGTGGAGAAAATGCTGGGAGGGAGACAGATGGCAGTGATGCCTATTTCACATAATTAGCTCTCAATAAATAGATTTTCTTTGCAGTTAAATGACACTCTGTGTGTTGTCTATAGCTGACTCATGGGGCTGGATGGATTGGATGCTCCCGACTATACTGGTGTGGCTACTGAATGGTATTCTGGTATCAGGAGTTCTAATCCGGCTGCTGGTGTATGGAGAACCTGTAACCAGACCACATTCTGGATCATCCGTCTTGTTCTGGAGACATCGCAAACAGGCTGACCTGGACCTGGCAAGAGTATGCTTCTTTTTTCTTTTCTTTTAAACGTGTGCCAAATTGACAAAGTGTACTAATCCACAAGGAGGAATTTGACCACATTTAAATCAGAAATCCTTCTGAACTCTCACAGAATCTATAAAGTGGCTCTTTGTCTGTTTTCTCTCACCATTTATGTCTTTTACACTTCACAGGGAGATTTTGCTCAAGCCAGTCACAACCTGTGGACTTGTCTGAAGGCTCTCGGTCGCCCCTTACCCACCTCCCAGTTGGACTTGGCCTGCGCAGCGCTCTGGTCTTTGCTAAGATTCTGCCTCCAGCGTCTATGGGTTGGCCGCTGGCTTGCTGCCAGGGCAGGAGGGCTGCGATCTGATCGCCCCCTGCAGGAGGATGCCTGCAAAAGCAGCCGTGATGCCGCCCTGGTTTACCACCGCTTGCATCAGCTTCACATGACAGGTTGGTCAGCATAAGAGTCTTGTTTTTAGATCAGATCAGTGTCACACACTGGACATTAGGAGGTGAATTGTCATTCATTTCAAAGCAACTCAGCAACATTTGAAGTAAGGTTTAAAAAGCATTGCAGTCTTTGCTGTGCAAAAAGATTCTGTCTAAAGATAAATTCCAGTTTAAATAATTTTTGTAAATATTAAAAAAAAACGTAATTATTTTCTTGTCTTCGATCTGTGCCTGCAGGTAAACTGAATGGCAGCCACCTCTCAGCAGTGCACATGTCTTTAAGTGCAGTGAACCTGGCAGAGTGTGCCGGCTCATGCCTGCCTGTGGCCTCGCTGGCTGAGATCTATGTTTCTGCGGCTCTACGAGTCAAAGCCAGTTTGCCGAGGATCCTGCATTTCACCTCTGTGAGTCCCTGTTGTTTGCACAAGCATTCGCGTCTTGCTCAGTCATTTATAAGCAGTGTTTTTACCCCGACTCTTTCTTTTGTGCTCACATGATGTAACAGCAACCAGTTTTGAGTTGACATTTTGTTTAATTTATCTTTCATGGTTAATAAACATTCAATGAGGTGATTAAAGATCCTGGCATCTGTCCCAACGTGAAATATTTTAAACTACACGGAACCAAAACATTTTTTTTCCCTTCTTTTGATAGCGTGTGTTCCTGAGCAGTGCTCGTCAAGCATGCCTATCTTCCAGCGGGAGTGTCCCCCCAGCCATGCAGTGGCTTTGTCACCCACTAGGTCACCGCTTCTTCGTGGATGGGGACTGGGCTATTCGCAGCACCCCTAAAGAAAGCATCTACAGCCAGGCTGGCAACACTGGTCAGTGAAAGCAAAAGTTTGCACTCGGTGTATAACTGTGTTTTTACAATACCTAATTTGGAATCCTCTTGCCTACAATATGCAGGCACATTCTGACGTTTATATTTGTTAATGGTTTCCCTTGCAGTGGATCCTCTGGCTCAGGTGACTCAGGCATTTAGAGAACACCTCCTGGAAAAGGCTCTGTACTGTGTGGCCCAGCCTCGTGGAGAGAAAAATACAAGTCCGGGAGACGGGTGAGAAATCAAGACGCGCTTTCATATAATCGATTCTTGTAACTTTTGATTTGTTTCCTTTTTCTTGGTGACAAGTTACGGTTTACTTCTCATAGAGTCGCCAAGATACAAAGAAAGCAATGAGGATAATGAATGCAATTTGATCTTTGAAAAAAAGCTTTTTGTAGGTATGTTTTATTTTAGCGATTTGTGGGGCAAAATAATCATTCATTGTGTGTGTGTGTGTGTGTGTGTGTCCTCAGCGAGTATGCTGATGCCCTGGAATACCTCCAGCTGTTGATTAGTGCTTCAGATGCGGCTGGTGCCACCTCACAGTCCTTTGCTATTGGGTCCAACATGGCAACTGTCACAGGTATGGCTATGGCAACTGTCGTTTCTGTTTGCAGTCTCATTTGTATTTCTATGTAATATGTTAAAATTCCACAATATGCAGAATATTTCTATTGAAAAGTAATCTTTGACAGTGTATCTTCAGTGCTAAAAACATTAGTGATCACTAATGGTACCGACTTTTTAATCTGGTTAAAATTTGCTTTTAGAAAAATCAGAACTGGCCTCTAAATGTTTCTGTTGCTTAAATACATCAGCAATTACACGTCTAGATGCGTACTACTTAATTCAATGCTTCTTATGTTTCTTGAAATAATTGCATTAACTTTCCCTGCACACTGCTCTTTCCGTACTGCGCGTGCAGAATAAGAAGCTGTGTGACAAAGTTCATTTTTACACTACAGAGATCAAGTAGCTTGATTTCCCTTTGACTTCCATCCTCCCACCGCTTTCCTTTGTCCTTACTGATCACTGATCTGAGCGAGAGAGGGCTAGGTGAAAGGGAGGCATTCGCTAGATTGCTTCATCTATCTTCAGCACTGTCAAATTGGTGATCACCTTGAGAGGAAGGAGGGAGCGGGAGGGATGAGATACTGTGCAGGGATTTTAATAGGAGACTTTTCTTGGCAGAGCCTCAGGTTACTCGCTACATGTTTTAGAAGTCTGTGTGTGTTGCCCCTGTGTTAAATGGAGTACTTTTTCCTTGTGAGGGAGTCGTCAAAATCCTCCAGGGTAGAAACAGATTGATTCAGAGGTCAAAATGCAGACAGCAGCTGTCTGCACGGGTGCACCGCCATGCATGCTAAATGTGAAAGTGGACACTCTGGGATTTAAATATCTGCATGTTTGTTTCTGTCTGAGGGTGTCTCAGCTTTGACTGTTTTTCCTCTAATATCCAGGCTGTGACCCTCATTCTAAGTGGTGGTCCTCAATCACCGTGGTGATCATCAACTGGCTCCAAGGAGATGATGCTGCAGCAGAGAGACTGTATCCGACTGTTGAGCACCTGCCCCGCAGTCTGCAGAACGCAGAGTAAGTTAGACATATAAAGATGTGAATTTGGCTCTTTGCCCTGCAAATGCCAGGCTAAGGACACACACACACCCACCCACCCTCAAACACTTGCACCACTTTAACCTGTGTCCTTTGTCTGTTGCCCGCCCCCCACTCTCTTTCTATCAGGAGTCTTCTGCCCAAAGCCTGTCTGAACACATTCAGGGCAGTGCGAGCTCTGCTGTCCAAGCCAGAAAACTGCCAACTGAGTCTGAGCTACAGTGACAAGGCCAGCGCCCTGCTCCGAGACAGCCTCAACCTGGGACCACACTGTCATAGCTCCAGTTTAGACAAGGTACGCACAAAGAAAGGCACAAACTCTTCCAGATTTGTGCACGTAAGTGATGTTTATTACACCTATGAGGGACATTTCATTAAGGTGACAACATCTGCACGAGGAAAAAAAAAATGCACAAGAATACTTAAAGTGTCGGGAATAGTTACATAGTTATAAAGTGATTAAATTATGCACACACGCAGACGCGTGCACCTTTGTCACAGTACAAAGCTACACACTTTACCAGACAGCGAATCCCTCGCAGCATCTCCACTCTGCGGTGCTGCAGTGTCCTACCCTCTGGCACTCAGCAGATGGTGATGCTGGTGGATAGGTAGCTCACGGCGGGTGTATGTTTATGGCCAGAGCTGCAGTGCATTGTAGTTGCATTGCATGTGTGTCTCAGCTGAGTGCAATGTACCTGCAGTGCAACACAGAGCTGGGCCACTCACAGCAGAACACACACTCGCGTAGGAAAGGTGGAAAATGTCCTTCAGCATCAATTAGAGATGCATAACATTACGAAAGTGAATGTTTTAATAATAGCAGCTGAAACTATTTGTAGATTAACTTCCTGAGCAAAATGTGATGGATATTACTTATTTTTATAAACTGGAAGCGGTGTTGTATGACAAACATGCAAACATTTTTTTTTTTAAGTCTAATTCTTGGTGTTTTTCAAAACATGACATATTCATCATGCTTCAGTATCCAGTTCTGAGGTCAGTAGAGACCGGGCCTTTTTTTTCTTTTCGTTTTTAAGTTGAGAATATTTGAGCACTAAAGCTAATTATTTCTCGCTAGGTTGTCCAGTTGCTGTTGTGCGATCTGCTGCTGGTTATGAGGACAAATGTCTGGCGTCTGCAGCAACAAGGGGCCACTCCCACGGGGCAAGGCTCAGCGGGGACCAGCGGCCCTGCGGGCATTCAGCAGGCCTCTCCACCAGAGCTCGTGGGCTTTCAGCAAGATCTCAGCTCGCTACGCAAATTGGCACAGAGTTTCAGACCTGCGATGCGAAGAGTATGTAAAACCTTGCCACCACATTCTGCCTTTGAAGTTTTCCCTTTTGGTTTATGAAAGCTCTGCGCTGGGCCTAATATGAGGGAAGGGTTTGTGCTAAATCTGAAGTTTGTCTCAACTGAAAACTATTTCAGTACTTACATACAAAGACAATGGATCTGAGTGCGGCATGCTATCCCAAACCAAAACCTGTTAAGATGAATCTTAAAATGCTCTTTAATGCACGTGTAAAACACAAATCTGCTGCATATGCGTCGTGAATGAGTGAATTAAAAAGAATAGAATTTTTTTACTTAATAAAGGCACACGTTGGCACAGAGAAGCACATTGCAAATGGATACAAATATAATCCAGTGCACGTATTTGCAGGCAGTGCAGGGTATATATAATTCTCTGTGAGGTTGGGAGGTGTTGCAGCACACACATGCACGCACACAGACACACACACCCTGAGGCAAGCGTTTAGCAGCATTGTTCACAAGACTTCAAAGTCTCTCAGAGGTAGAGCCGAGCATTATGTGTGAGTCATCATCACTCGCTGTCGTCCCTCCTCCTCCTCCTCCTCTTCTCTCACCTCTCTCTCTCTCCACTCCATCCCTTTCCAGTTGTTTCTCCATGAAGCTACGGCCAGGCTGATGGCAGGGGCCAGTCCCACCCGCACACATCAGCTTCTGGATCGCTCACTGCGGCGCAGAGCAACACCCGGAGCCAAGACAGGTGTGTGTGTGTGTGTGTGTGTGTACAATATTACTGTGGATTTGATATTTCATTCAGTCTCCACTGGTGATTCTGTCTGCAGGAAGATTCTGTTTTATTAACTCCTGTTGATATTTTTAATTTGGTGAAGTAACAGTGAAAGCTCTGAATGTTTATGTCACTGGGTCCTTATCTAATCCGTCTGCTTTGAAAATGTATTTCTTTAATAAGTCTAGTCAAAAAAAGGGCCAGCATTTAATAAGTGCAGCTTCTACATTGGATAAATAGGTGAAATCCAATATATTTTGTATTAAAAGTAATCTATGGATTGTTAGACTTAATTACTTTAGTTTTTTTAGTATTTGCTTTACTTACCATTCATTTAGCTTGTTTTGTGGCAGACAGAGAAGCTGGGACATGCTGTTGATTTATCATCGTGTTTATAAGTGATGGTGGGAGGCTTTTTGGAGAAGGGCAGGCCATTTCAGTTTTCATTATAAATCAAATCAGTAATCGCACATTAAAGTGCGATTAAACTCTGTTTGGCTGTTGCTGGTTAACAACATCAAAAAGCTCACCCGAAATGCCACGGTAACTAACTGTTTTTGTGTGTGTGTGTGTGCAGAGGAGTGTGAGATGCGGCCTGGCCAGCGGGAGCAGGCGGAGGCCGTGATGCTGGCGTGTCGCTACCTTCCTCCGTCCTTTCTTTCGGCTCCGGGCCAAAGGGTGGGCATGCTGGCCGACGCTGCTCGCACCCTGGAGAAGCTGGGAGACAAGAGGACCCTGCACGACTGCCAGCAAATGATCATAAAACTGGGCAGCGGCACCACCGTCACCAACAGCTAAAGCCACGGGAAAGGGGGGGGGCTGAGAGACGCGCATGGACGATGTGTACATATATATATAAACATCTGTAACATACAAAATCACACACACAGAAGACAGAACCATACAGTCTCTCTTTGGCGAGCAGCTATCGAACAGATTTGTACAGATTCATATCAAACTGGATTTTCTTCATGCGTTGTCCCTCCCATCACCCCAGTCAAACATCAAAGCACTTGTCGAGTTCGCACTTTTGTTGCTGCGGATTATTATCAAAAAACGATTTTTCTCTTGTCAAAAAAAAAAAGAATCCCTTGGTGAGAATGTGTTGCAGTGCCACAGTTTACCCACAAAGAGGAGCCGTCGTGTCCTTCTGGTGGACACGGAGAGGGTGAGAAGCATGAAAGAGGTTTTTGCCCTGCGTTTACTGGCGTATCCCACTCGCCCCACTTTTTTTTTTTTTCTTTTTCTTTTACATCAATGCACCTTCTATAGGCAGGAGAGCTTAGTGGGCTGGAGTGGCGGGCTACTCTGATTGGTTGCAGAATGAGGCGTCTGTGTGTTTGTGGGAGAAAAACGACCTAACTTGGATTGGTCTGAGCGCGTGGGCTTGTGTGGTGGGAAAGCACTAAACAGTAACTGTTGAGGTAAATTAAAAAAAAATAAAAATCATGCCTCACCAGCTGAGCCCCGTTTCTCTATCTGCACTACGCCTGTGAGGCTGATTTCAGTGAGATAAGTAATATTATGGCTTTATGAGGTTATTTTCATAGAGGTCGTGTTTTTTGTTTGTTTTTTTCCTTCTTGTTTTGCTGTGTACATATTTTAATATGTATTTATAATCTTATGATCTTTGATCAAGCAGTATTTTGCGTAAGAAGAGTGATTTAATGCCTGTTTTTCCTTTTTTAATCTTGCTTTATTTTGCAGTTTTAAACTAGGCTCCGCATATCTGGTTATCTAGTTATTGTGCGGTATCAGGTTAGTGTTGCATACCCATACGACTGTCGTAGGCACTGGCTAGTTGTAAATCAACAGCTCAAGCTAAACATGAGCTGTTGGTACAACATTTTGTAGTTTGTACAACTACAAAAAGTTGCATATGTCCTGCAGAAGGTTTCGAAATAATTAACTTTGTTTTTTCCTCTTGTTCCAAAGAAAGCCTGTGAGGAATCTTCTCTTTTTTTTTGTAGCTGCAATGTTACTTTCTCTTTCAATTATTGGTTTCTTTCCTAGAGAAAGAGCCATGTTTTGATTTTTAAGAGGATTGTTTTTGTTTGTTTTTTAAACAAATTTTTTGACATGTCCCAGGACCAGTATATTTTTTTTATAGCATGTGACTAATGTGAAACAATTAAAAACATGGGATTAAGATGACAGTGATGCAACCATGTCTGAAGGTAATGTTGATGTAGACCTTTCACTGACATGCTTTCATCTCTTCCTTGTTCTTCATCTATTCCTTTTCGTCATGTAAATATTAAAATATTTTGTAAAGAAGAAATGAGCGCTTCCTGTGGTAATTGAAATAACTGGGTAATACGGGTTGAAAATTTATCAATAATTAAAGGTCTTACACTAACCTGAGAGGATGTCTGCATTGTGTCTGGCTGAAATTCTAACTCAGATATGGACTAATGTCAGCAAAGGCTTCAAAAAATTGAATAATGAATTTTCTTAAATATTGACGGATTAATTATTTAATGACTCATGACTTTCAGCTGCTCCCTTGCCAAAAGCGGGTGTCCCTGTGGGTAGCTCTACATGTTTTGGGTTGAGTTTCACGCAGAATTCCCTTCTTGACATAACCCCAAAGGGGATTTGTGTCTCCAGCTGGAATCGAACCAGTGACCTTGAGCTTGTCAATAAATGTGTTGGAACACATCATTAGGTACACCTTCCTAATACTGGGTTAGAACGCATGTTATTACTTTGTGGCATAGATTCAACAAGGTTCCTCTGAGATTTTGGTCCATATTGGTGTGATAGCATCACGCAGTTGCTGTAGATTTGTTGAATCATTTGGATACAGTGAACTCATCATGTTCAAGCAACTAGGTTCATATGATTTGAGGTGGTGACACAGTATGTTATCCTGCTGGAAGGACCCATCAGAGTTGGTACGCTGTGGTCATAAAGGGCTGGGCACGATCAGCAACAACACTCAGGTAGGCTGTGGTGTTTAAACAATGCATGGTTGCTGGTAAGGAGCCCAAAGTGTGCCACAAAAATCTCCACCACACGATTACGCCACCGTCACCTGATCATTATTACAAGGAAGGGGGAATTCACGCTGTTTTCGCCAACCAACCAAATGTCGTGACAGAAATTGAGACCCATCAGATCAGGCATCTGTCGTCCAATTTAGGTGACCCTTGTGAACTGTAGCCTCAGTTTCCTGTTGACAGGAGTGGCACCCAGTATGGTCTTCTGCTGCTGTAGCCCATCTGCTTCAAGTTTCGACGTGTTTTGTACATTCAGAGATGCTCTTCTGCATAACTTAGTTGTAAGAAGGAGTGATTTGAGTTAGTGGTGCCGTCCTATAACTCTGACCTACAGCGTCAAGAAGACATTTTCGCCCAGAGAAATGGTGGTCAAACCTTCTGTTTGTGAGGGGCAGCCAATCAGAACAAAGTTGACTTGATTGCTGTTTCAGTGAGAGGTTGAGATGATGATGTTTTGAAATGTGACTGATGCAAAGCTACTCTAGCAGAGTCCAAGAAATGTATAGAGCTGAAGACGAGCATTATGGGTCCTGTTAATTATAATAAATAGCAGAATGTTTCTGTATGATTTCTTATCATGTTAAGGATTAGTTGTATTAAAATATGGCTTTTTAAGCATTTTCATTATTCCTCTTTCTAATTTGTGCCCTTAAGTGGCCACTCTGCACAGAACCACAATTTACGTGTCTTACTGTCAGTGTGTGTTGAGTGAAGACAAAAAGAGCAGGCATTGGTCATAGCAGCATTGAAAGGTGCTGGTATATTTAACATTGGCGTTACAAAAAACATTTCAAACAGAGTGATGCTGTGTCATCAAGTCCAAACAAATAGACATGAAAATCAATAAACGGCATGCTCCCACTTAAGACAAGTGACATTCCCAAAAAAGGTTTTGTTTTTTTTTCATCAATGGATTCTTTTAATAACATTTTATAAGCAATAACATATTCCATTTTATAGAAAATAAACATCTCTAGGAAATACTATACACAATTATATTAGTACATCACATTTTACATTTAAACAGCATCAAATACCTATATACACCATTAAATAATGAGCTTCATAAAAGAGAAAGTTTGGTGTGGCATTTTTGCACTTTCTTTTATGCCCTAATACTTAAATATGTCTCCTTTTGAAATTGACCGGTACTTTAACTGAGGCCCCGCACGGGGCATTGTTATATAGCATGGCGGAGTGAAAAGAGGCTACATTTTTCGATACACGAACAGATGGGTGTGTGTGTTTTAATGACATCAGGATTGAATGCACGTCTTTCCTCGCGGCTGTGGTGTGCGAAATAATCTCGAAATGTTGTTAACAGGTAATACTTCTTGAACTGTACATAGATATGAAGTGGATGGACTGACTCCCGGTGGGTCCTCTGAGCCCTCGTCTGCAGCTTGTCGAGTGATGATGGTGGTGTCTGCTGTACATACTGACTGTGCGCACAGTTGAAGTAAACTCTTAAACAGAGTTCATATTTTTTTTCCTCTTTTTCATATATTTATATATATATATATATTTTAATTTCTGAATAGCACAAAGCCTGACATATACCAAGGGTGACGCAATGATGTTTAGTCATAATGCACATCAAAATACATCTCCGGAGATAAGAGCCTTATATTAAAATACTGCGTCCATTTTTTTCTCAACTCTTCAGTATCAGAATATTTCGAGCCTGTGAAGCACATCATCATCATCATCATCACCATCATCTTGTACGGTTCCGTCATCCTCACCTGTTTCATTTTGTCTCTTGTTTCAAACACAAACGCGCACATTGAGATACATCCAGTGGTTGGCTGCTGTTTTTTTTCCCTTTTCTTTTCTTTTCTTTTCTTTTTTTTTTGACGCGTGACATCTTGAGTTAGAGAAGCAATTCTTCATACTCACACAGACACATATGCACAAACACACTGATGGTGTGGCTGGAGAATGACAATTCTATGGTTATCACATACAAACACATGCGCGCACTCTCACACACACACACGCACATATGCACCTCTTGGCCCACAGACAAGGTGGCCAGAGGGATGTCCCTGTCCAATCAGTGTCCGCCGAGTGTCTGAATATGATAGCAACCCATCCGAAGGCAGAACACACACACGCGTTCCTCGCTCTGCATTTCAAACGGGTCCCCATGTGCACTGGCCTTAGGCGCACAGTCTCTAAAGCACAGCCTACCCTCCTGTTAAACAGTGTCACTGCCTTCTGCCTTGCAGTCAGGGGCTCAGTTGAGAAAGCACATTTCTAGGGCGGCTTCAAGGAGCAGCTGTTCTCTGCAGAGCTGTTTTTCCAGGGTTTGTATTGCTCCTAGCTCCACTTCAGCGCTGCCTTTTAACCCTCCCCCAGCCGCACTGGCTGGCGTGCCTGTTCGTCATCGGTCGTCACCGTGTCTTTAGGAATAGGGAGTGGATTTTGTCTCGCTGGATTGGTGTTGTCTGGCGGAGAGGTGATGGTGTTGGCGATGAAAGTGATACACAGGAATATCTTACAGGTCCTGTGAAAGAAGTGCACAGATGTAAACACAAAGTCAAAAACAGAGACGGGATACAAATGTGTGAGGTGTGAAAGAAGTTTTCCTTCCTCGCCCAGAACTCTCGAGCTCTTATGCTCATCATTTCCTGTGACTTGTGAGGCTTTTGTGTGCTCGAATTTAAGCATCTAAATTCTCAAAAGCTGCAGTAAATGTGCAGACAGGTAAACTGCAAGCGTAGGCGTCTTCTGTGCAGATGTTGGTATAATACAATGCTGAAAGGGATTCTGTGCAGATCTGCAGAGTGAAGGCGTTAAAGCAAGCTGGCTCCGGTGTGCTGGAGTGGGGAGATGGATGCAGCTGACCAGTGAACCAGCTCGCCTATGAAAGACGCAGCAGGAACACCTCTAAATTGTGCTGGTGTGGTGTTTGAGGAGCACTTTCTTTCCCCTTCTACTCTTCTGCATCCCCTGGTATCTCTTCCACTGTCTCTCTTTCTCTTTCTCTCTCTCTGAACTGCCAGCTGCCCATCCTTATGCCCTGGATTCAGACCAGCAGCATTGCTCTCTCTGTTTTATCTTTCTTCTTTCAATCCTTCTACTTTCCCCCCCCTTCTCCTCCCTCCTTAAAGCCTACCTCTCACTCCTTTTTTTTGCTTTTTCCTCTGGTACAACTCATTTTCTTTCACACCTTCAGTCCCGCTTGTTTTCTCCCCACCTCTCTATCACAGAGTGTCGCTCCCTTTGCTGCTCGTCTCTCTTGTTGCCCTCTTTTTCTCTTTCTATCTCTGTCTCTTTCAGCCTGCCACTCTCTGATGTAACTGCCCCCATTCGTCTTTTGTTCCCACTCACTTGCAGCACAAAACGCTCTGTTTTTCTCTCTGCCTGTCTGTCTTGCGTTCACTATGTGTATATGTGTGCGAGCTTTCAGGCAACCTGTTAATGAATCTGCGTGGACTCTCACAGTGTGTGTCCGTTAGCACTGGAGAATCCACAGCTGCAGGCAGTGCGTTTGTGTGCATTTTTTCCCCTAAAAGCAAGTGAACGAAGGCGAAAGGGAGAATTTCTTAGGGGGACCCATGGGTGGGGTGGTTGTGTGCTTGTGTCTGTATGTGTGGGTACGTGTGTGTCTGCTCTTCCCTTTGATTAAGCCGCTCGGCGTAAATTGGCACGGCACAGACCCCCCCACACACACATGCAGACCTTCAGATCCCTCAGCTGATGACAGCTCTGCCTCAGCCTGCTAACAACAATCTCTCCCTCTCTGACTCGCTCTCCTTTTCTCTCCGTTTCTCACACGCTATTTCTGCTGCTTAGACGTGGGAGTTGAGGTGAAGAGAGGAGTGGAGAAGATGACAAAGAATGAGGGAGAATGGGATGAGGAAAGATGAAGGGAGGACGACTGAAAACGGAAAAGGGAGCTCGCAGGAGATGAGAGGTGAACAGAGTGAGAGACTGGAGGGGGGGAGAGAGCTGGAACAGCAGGGTAGCAGAGAAGCAAAATAAGGGGAGTGGAGGGGGGAAAAAAAGGAGGAAGGGAGAGAAATAATGAGAGAAAGGAGAGCAAGAGAGAGGCAAACGGTGGAGAGAGCATGTGGGGAAGATAGCAGGCAGTGATGGTGGGTGGGGTGTTTTGATCAGCAGCCAGCTTTTCATCCCTGTCAGTCTGCACAGAGGAGAACAGGAAAGGAAGAGGAAAAGAGGAAAGGAGGGAGGGAGGGAGAGATGCAGAGCGGGGAGGGAGGATGGGAGGCTACTGCCACTGCTGCCTCAATGCACCGCTGCTCCCTGCTGAATGTCAGCATCTCTAGCACCCCCTCCCCCTCCACACTCCCTCCCTCATTTGACCTTCCTCTTTTTGCCCTGCAAACACATCGCCAGCAGATGGCGTCTGCCCTACAAGGAAAAACGGGATGTGGAGGAGACCATTCGAATGAACTCGGAGAACAGTGACCCTGCAAATGCAGCAGTTTGAAGTCACAGTAGCAGGTGACGGTAATAAACGAAGGGCACTCATGGCGGTTGATGTGGTGACTTTAACTCGCCGAGGTACACTGGGTACACGTTGAATCAGTAGGAAGAGACTGGTCTTCATGTGGCGAGGAGAAAATGGTACTTTATGCCAGTCTACAATGAACATCAGCTGTGTTTTTTTCTTTCTTTCTCTGCTTTACAGGAACTGACGGTTGTGTTTCTTGTTCTGCACCATATCATCTGTTCAGCCAAGGTGCTGCTGTTTGTGACAGAAATGTGTGAATTCAATTTTTTTTATCCCTGTGCTGAGGAGGTGGATAAAGAGAGGGGCAGGGGATGGTGGGGGGGTGTTGCTGGCGGCGTTGGTGTTTTTGGTCCTCGGAATGGAAAGGGAGGCCAGGTGAGGAGAAAGAAAATCCGAACTTGTGTGCTTAGGCATATGTGCAAACACTGATATCTGATGTTGCCTGTGAAATGCTGGGGAACTGTTAAACTAACTGTTAAAGCAGGATGAAGTAATAAAGCATGCTTTCACTAGTTTAGTGGGTTTTTTCTCCTTACCTCGTGTTTAGGACATTTGATGGAGAAGTCATCCTCGTGGAATGTGCAGCCTGTGCAGAAAGAGAAAAAGCAAAGAACAACAGAATGAGGTGTGAAATCTCAGATTCACATTTTACATTGAATAAAAACCATACCAGGAGGCTGATCCTGACAACAACAACAAGAACAACAACAAACCCACAGCTCTCCTCAAAAAGCACAAATAAATGGAAAAAAACTGAGCTAAATAAAAGAGCGATGCAAGCGAGGGTGTGCAACAGAGGAAAGAGGGAGACTGAGTGGATAAGTTGCAATGCAGACAGGCAGGCAGTCAGATATGGCTGGTGCACTCAGCGGGATTAAAAAAGGGCCTCGCTCTGCTCCCTGTGCTGGCTCGGCAGACGTGGCAGACCATTTAATCCTCGCACTGTACT
Organism: Oreochromis niloticus; assembly: GCF_001858045.2. Classification (NCBI taxonomy): domain Eukaryota; kingdom Metazoa; phylum Chordata; class Actinopteri; order Cichliformes; family Cichlidae; genus Oreochromis; species Oreochromis niloticus. Next base: position 18,035,871 of record NC_031969.2, on the reverse strand, counting down.
TCCTTGGCATGAGATAATATAAGGGGGAAACCATGTTACACATATGCTGACACACGGACACTCTCTTTTATTAACAGCAACCACACACGAGAGCTGATGGCAACGCATGTTGGCCAAGTTGTTATAAGGTGTGCATGGCAGCGTTCTGGCAAGCATTTGGAGAGGAAGGCACGAACATGCAGACACACACATGCACACTCAGCCTCCAGACAGCAGCAGCGTGGATGGATGGAGCCACAGGGGCTGTGGTCAATAATACACACACACACACACACACACACACACACACACACACATGCAAGCTCAGCCTCCTCCCTCTATCTCTTCGCTTTCTCCTTTTTGCACACTCCAGGGTCCCACTTTCCTGTCATCATCCCCTGTATTCAAAGCTCCCTTCTTCATTCCCTCTCTCTTTTCCTCTTCTGCTCTGCCCTAACACTCTCAGACATCTCTTCTCGCACTCAATAATGCTACTCCTTTTTTCCCCCTCTCGCTCTCATTTTATCCACAACCACTTCCCCTGCACTCTCTTTTCATTTTTTCCCACCTATTTTTCTACAGTTGTTCCCTCCCAATTGGCCTCTCATCCCACACTCACGTTCACATTCCCAATTTCCCTCCTCATTTCTCCCTTCTCTTCTTAGCTTTTTCTTGCCTTTTTATCCCCCTGTTGCTCCCTCCCTCTCTCGCTGTGGTCTCTTACCTATCTCTTTGGCGCAGACATAGTGGTATTTATGAGAGCAGCCTCTCCAACAGCAGCTGAGGGACGCCCCCACAATCTGGCACTTGTAGCAGCTCTGGGGTTAGTAAGACAGATGGACATATGGATCAAGACCAGTAAAGAAACAAACAGTTTGACCAACAGAGGCACATTCAGAAAGCGAGAGAAAAGAGGGGAAAATGTTAAAAGTTTGCAGCAATTTTGAAAGATATTTCTTAGCTTCCAAACACATGTCAAAGATTCACTGATGATAACTGCTGTCGTACCGTTTGGGCTGAGGTGTTGGCTGCCTCCTTCAGTCCGTATAGCCTTCCAGCTACCATAATTATCCCCTTGGTCCAGATGGCACAGTTTTCATGGGCCCAGTGCTCCTTAGCCTCTGCCTCCATTTGTAGCCTTTGGAACAAGCTTTCATTGCCCTCTTGGTCCGTGGGGGCTCCTTTGTTGACGGCCTGTAGCTGCTTCATCCTCTTGAACCTCTCTCGGAGAGTTAACCTTCGCGGGCCACCTTCCCGACCCGGTCTTTCCATTCTTTCTGCCCGTCGGAAACGCCAGTGGTGCCTGCTGCTGCTGCTACTGCTAACACTGCCCTCTTGAGCGGTTGCTTCTGTATTTCCTTCCTTTTCTGGGGTGCCCTCAGTCTCACTCTTTGAGGAGTTGCCCGGTTCTTCGCTGCTGCCGCTGTTGTCGTCGTTGGTCTTGTCCAACTCTTCCCTGAAGGCTTCTGTGTGTGTAATCGTCAAGATTTTCCGTGGAACCCCGTCCTCCGTGTAGTAAGGTCCACATAAATCACCTAAGTCTTTGTAGTTTGCCGGTTTCCCACACAGGCAACATGTCAGACACCTCCCAACAAGATCTTTATTTATTGTGGGTCCCTGCAGCATGGCAGCAGTGTGTGGCACCACCTTTGCAACTGTGAAAGGATTCCTCATTCTGAGGATGCCCTTTTTTCTGCGTCTCTGAAATACGACCGCATCCTCCGCCTTGTTGACTATGGCACACCAGGAAGAAAAGTCTCTTGAGTTGTTAATCCGTACATAAGGATAGAAAGACAGTTTAGACCTTTGATGGACCCGTCTACGCCTGATCCTCTTCACAGAAATGGTCTCGGTCCGTTTTTCTGATACTGTCACTACAGGACCAACAACGCACGTCTCCTCTTTTTCTGTGTTTCCTTTTCCCCTTCTTTCCCTTTCTTGTCTTTCTTTCTCCTCTTTTTCCTCCTGTTCACATCCTGCTGCCCTCACTACTGCCTCAATTACCTCAATGGCATCTTTCATCCCGGGTTTTGGCCCGGGCTTTTTGTGGATCTTAATTGGCTTGCCAGGAATCGGCTCTGTTGAGGCTTTGCTTCTTTTCCTTTTAGCTGGGCTTGCTGATGGTTTTCTGCCTCTTCGAGGTTTATGGATGAGGTCTGTACTAGTAACCTGGGGAGTTTCTATGATGTCATCTGTGCTGATTGGCAGAGGTACTGTGGGCTCTGTGGGGTTCACCTTGTCCTCCACACTCTCCTGTTGCTCGTCTGTTTCAGTGTTAGCCTCCTCAACTAAATCTGTTTCCTCTGAAGAGGACTGGCCTTTTCTCTTCTTCCTCCTTTGTTTCAGGTGCATCTCATGGTTGTTTTTGATGGCCCTTTGCTTTGCTAGTCTTGGTGTTGTAACTATTAGACTCCCTGCTTCCAAGGCTACCACTGAGGCATCTGTACTCTCCACCATGGCCCATCGCTTCCTTTTAGTCCTCACAGACTTGGCAGCAGCTGTAGATACACCTTCTGAGGCCTCTGGTATCCACTCACCTGGAGCGCTGCCTTCTACTGCGGACTCTAATGAACTCCAGACATTATCAGCTAGAACATCCTGCTCTGTCCCTGGTTTAATATCTTCCTGTGTTGCTTCATTTTTATTTACAACCTCTTCCAGCCCTTGTCTCACCCCCTCTAGTGTTGGTGCCTCTGGACTCATGTCTTGCTTTTCTCTGTCTTGTGTCACCTCAACTTTCCTCTCTCCCACCTCAAGTTGTTTCTCTCCATCTTGTTGAGACTCTATCACCTCAGTGCTGTTCGTCACAATAGACGTCTCACCTTCCTTTAAGATGCGCTCAGGCAAAGCCTTGGTTGTCACGTCATCAGTCAGACTGCTGTCTAGCTGGGGAATTGGGAGGTGTTTCTTTGAGCTAGGAGATGTAATCTTCTGCACCATGGCCTCATATTTCTGTCCTCTGCCTTTGCGTGGTGGGAGAACTTTTGTTTTAGTGGGGCACTGAGGAGGCACCACGGGCGGGTCACTAGTGATCTCAGGTCCACTGGTGTTGGCCAGAATGTCTTTGGTTATGGGAGTGACCACAGGTTCTTTCTTAGGCGGCCCTCGCTTTCTTCGCGGGCCGCGTGTGACCTTCTCTTTAGGTGTTAGGACGGCCTGTTCCAGCAGGGCGGGCTGAGGCGGTAACGTTTTTGGTTTGGGTTTTGGACCCCTCTTTTTTTTTAATGGTGTAGAAAGTTCTGAAGTAGGTTTCCGTTTTAGTGGAAGGGGGATCTTTTCCTCAGATTGCTCAGGTGGGATGTGTGGTGTGGGTGGTGTGGGTGGGTCTCCTGTAACTTCATTATCTGTGACTGCAGTCTGAATGGGGGAGAGCATTTGCTCCACAGTTATGAGCTCTTCTTCTTTAAGAGAAACATCGCTGGCTTTAAATTCTGTGACTGTCTCTGTGAGAATATCTTCACCCATTATTTTTTCTTTTTCTTTTGACAGTTTTTCCTGGGAGGGCTTCCTGGATCTCAAAACCATATTCTTGCACTCGTTCTCTGGCGTCTTTAGCTCATGGTGTGCTTGTTGCTCCTCTTGTGTTGCTCCCTGGTTTACTTGTGATATTGTAGATTTCAGGCTCTTCCTACTCCTGCTTTGCGGTCCCATGAAAGGCTGAGTGGTTTCTTCTTGCTGCAACAATTTAGGTTTAGTAAGTGAACCTTTGGGTCGGCCCACTGGGGCCTTGATGGGTGCAGTGTCAGTGTGGGGCAAAATGTCTGGAGACTTGGGTCCAGGCTTAGGTCCTGGTTTTGCGCCTGGCTTGAGAGCTGGTTTTGGACCAGGTTTTGGTCCTGGTTTTAATCCAGGTTTTGACCCAGGTTTTGGTCCAGGCTTTGAACCTGGTTTGGGTCCTGGTTTTCGTTTTATAGGAGTCTCAATTTTCTGTGGCAGTTCTGGTTCATTTGGCAGAGGTTTTGGTCCCGGTTTTGGTCCTGGTTTTAACCCTGGTTTTGGGCCAGGTTTTTGGGCTAGTTTAGGCCCTTGTTTTGCACCTGGTTTTGACCCTGGCTTTACACCAGGTTTTGGCCCTGGTTTTGGACCAGGCTTTGAACCTGGCTTTGGGCCTGGTTTTCTTTTTACATGAGGGTCGGCTTTAGGTGGCAAATCTTGTGCGTTGAATGAGCGTGTGCACATTCGTGAACGAAAACCATCACTTAGCATTTTGGGAGTCTGACTCACAATAGATTCCTGATGGGCTAGATCCATTTGATCTGAGAATAGCTCGGTTTTGCTTGGAGGCATGCTTGTTTTCTGTGTATGTGAGTGGCCTCCTTCCTCTTCCTTTTCCCCCTCCCTCTCCAAGCTTAGCTGTCGCCTGATTCCCACACCTGAATGCATGATTCTTCTTCTGCCCCTGGCATGCTTACGTCCAAATGCCCTCGGCTGAGCAGATGGAGCCACAGGTTCTGGTTTGGCCAAAGGGGTTACAGCGCTGGAACAGCTGATGCCTGGTTCCATGTCCTCGTCACCTTTTTTCGGGGAAGGTGGAGTGTCTGCCCAGGAGGGGGCTGAGGGAAGTATTGACTTCCCTGGTAGTTGAGGAGAGTCTGGCTCCAGCACTTTAGCATCACTGTGATCAATATGATCCCTGGCCTGAGATGGAGGTGTTGCCTTGTCATTGAGAGCGGAGAAGACCGGCATAGCAGACTGAGGCTGAGGGGCAGTGTCACCAATTGCTGACTCCATTTCAGAGGCATCTGCTGCAGCTGTTGCTGCTGCTGAGTTTGGATGGGCAGGTCCCCCTGCAAACTCATTGTCAGAATGGAGCTCAGTAGTCTGGCTCTCTGTCTTGCTACCAATATCCCCAGACATCTTTTCTAATTCATCTCTTTTATTCATGTGCTCCTCATTCGATGACTCGGTCAATTCCCCCCCCTCCCCCAGTTCCTCCCTAACCTCTACAGACAGAGGTGGTGAAAGGGAACATTTTTCTTGTTTCTCTGTTTCTTTTTGTTCTTCTGCATTGGTTTTCTCCTTTTCTCTCTCTTCCTCTTCACCCTCTCCTTCATTGTCCAGGTCTCTGGTGTCTCTCTTGTCTGAAACACAGTCTTCCAAGGCCTCAACTTGAGGAGTTGGAGACGTGTTTTCTGAGCTGTCCTCCTTCCCTGTGGAGTATTGATCCTGCTCAAGGTCACCCCTGGAAATGAATGGCAATGTTTTCACTGAGCTCTCAGATGCAGTTGGAGACTCTGATTTGTATGTCTCTGATTTCATCTCCTGGCCAAAATGATCTTTGTGGCTGGAATCAGACAGAGCTGCCGGTGACTGTTCAACCGAGTCTCCTGCATTAGGTTCATATTTAGTCTGGTACACTGTCTCCTCATAGCAGTAGGCTTTTCCTGTCCCCTCTTTGTTTATTTTGCTGTAAACATCTGGACATTTCTCTTCATCTGACCATTTTTCTAGCTTCTCTCCACATTTTGTCGTCTCCACATCTCTCTCACTCTTGTGGTCAGGAGTCTTCTCTGTTGTCAATTCATCTTTATCAGAAGATTTCTCTGTCCAGGCCGATTCTTCGAAATTCTCTTTGACAGGCTCATTGATGTGCTGCATATCAGAGGGAGAATCTTGTTCTTGCTTCATGGGACTGGGGATTGTAATGCTTGTTGGAGATCTCTCGTCACTAATGCTCTTCACTGGAGTGCTCATGCCATCTCCTCCCTGCCCTGATTGACATCTAGCAGGGTCAGGGGTGAGGTTGTGCAGACCTGAGTCGCCAGACCTGGTAGACATGTCATCGGGAGATGCCATGGAGCATGAAGAGGCTGTGTCGACGCTGAGCTGTGTGTTGTTATGGGCCTGGGCTGGACTTCTGCCCTGGCCAAAGTAGTAGTAGCCTCTCTCCAGCGGTTCATCGCTGCTGCTGGAGTAGCCACCCTCATGGATTTCCATGGGCAGCGGTTGATGCTGTGGGGTACAGTAAGCATCCTGTATAGGTCCCCCACCCACACTGCCACCACTGTCTGGATATGGAGGACTTTTGTATTCCTCACCCTTTTTGGAGGATACTGCACTTCCAGCACTGCTGTTGCTCCCGCCACTACTGCGCTTACTGCCTTTTTTGTTTGCAACCAGGGCCTCTGAAAGCAGGAGCTGCTGTACATTATTAGAGATGCTCTCCACCTGAGAGGTGAGTGCATTCAAACTCCACAAGCTGGGGTTTGACAATAGCTTCTCTGAGAAGCGTTCTTTCATCGTGGGGACCTGCGGTGTTGTGGAATAGCTGTGCGGTATGCTGGGTGAGGGGTGTGAGCGTGGGGGCATCAACATAGTATTGGCACTGGCTTGTTCCTGCATGCCAGCTGAAGATGATGAAGAGGAGGAGGCTGCTCCAGGGGTCATAGGTGGCTGGCTATACTGGAATGACTCTGGATTGGTCATTAACGGTGAAGGGGTGGAACTGTATGAAGGGGAACGCCCCACAGATCGGGCTGGGGAGTGGCTCGAGGAGGGGCTACAAGTCTGATAATACTGTTCTGGGGACCTGACAGGCAACTCTGAGAGACAGTAGTTTTGTTGGGCTTGGCTATAGTGTTGGTATTTTGGATGGGGTTCCTGGGGGTTGGTCATGGGCTGCTGCTCGTAACCTCTGGAGGGAGGCTGCTGATATCCGTAACTGTTTTGGCTCGACCTGTAGGCCCCCTGCTTCAGATTGCCGTGGCTGCTCATTTGTCTGCCATATTGAGAACCTGGAGGCAAGTTGTACCCTTTGTAACAGTGGGGCATAGGGCTGCACTTTTCCATGTATGTAGATGGAGAGGGTGAGTGCTGCGGGTAGTGCAGGTGACTCTGGGGATACATGAGAGGTGAAGGGGAAGGGTTGGGAGGATGGGGCTGGTGGTGGGGGCTGGTATAGACAGGGGTAGAGGACTGGTGGCACTGGGTCTGGGAGTGGCCCAGCATATTCTGCTCCATGTACTGGGAGGAACTAGGTGCAGGAGTACCACTAGACTCCAAACGTCCTACCATTTCCTGCTCATACTGTGCTAACTGGGCTGGGTCCTCCCACTTCTGCTGGAGGTGGCCCTCGCTCATATATTGGGCTGAATAAGTTCCTGGGCCCATGTGATTACTGTAGCCCCCAGGACCCTGCAGGTGCTGACTGGGATTCGGTGGGGGCACTTTGCTTCCTCTGAATGATTTCTTTGCTTGTGAGGGTGCTGAGCCCCCATTTCCACTCCCATTTCCTCCGCCATTTCCTGGGTAACCAGTGTAGGCTTGCTGGCTGTAACAGTCCTTAGGTCCGCCTCCAATTCCTGGTCCTCCAGTTGGCGGCATGCTTGTTGGGTTTGCCAAGGAATGTGCCTCATAGCCTGACCTGGTGTGCCCCGGGCCTGGGCCTGGATGTGGACCGGGGCCTGGGTGCGGGTGTTGTGGATGGGGATGATGCGGGTGTTGCCGGTAGGTCTCCAGGCGGGATAATTCATGGGGCTCCTGCTGGTAGCAGGGTTGGTTGCTGTGGTAACCACCGCTGCGCTCACGGAAGGACTGCATAACGTTCTCCGTCTGTAGCCAGAACAGGGAGGGGGAGGTGAGGTGAGACGGGAAAGGGGAAAGGGGGGGTTGGGGGTTCTGGAGGCAGGGAGAGAGGGAAAAGTGAGAAAAAGAAGAAATGATGAGGGTTAGTGCTGCTGAGCCTGGAGTTTAACTATTCTGCATCTTTTGATATTCAGTGTCTAAATCTATTTTTACTTTCACCTGGAGTCAAAGGAAAATTCTCCCTTTCTATGAGAAACTAATGATGACAGTTTTTGTACTCCGGCTCACAAACATTCAGACACACACACACACACACAGGTACATGCACCGTTCACTCCTTAAATATATTCACTTCATCACCATAACATGATTACACAACAATAACCGTGTTGTAGATTTATTAGAGTACTACCAGCTGCTAACTGTTGTTCATACGTGAAGAAATGTGCATGTATGTCTGTGTGTCTCCTGGATCTTTTTTGAGTCTTTTCACGATGAAAGGTGTCGCACTGAACTTTTGAAATCCGCTATTTATTTATCATATAAATAAATAATGTTTGTACGGGTGTGTGTGAAGATGCAGGCGTGCATAAGCGAAGCTGCAGGTAGGCGGGATAATAACAATGATGTGTGTTTAACGTTTTTAGGAGATTATTTGTAACCGTTTCGGGTCTCAAAACACGATCCACAAACTTCTTCTTCTCCTTATTTTCCTCTAACCTCTTCCAGAAAGTACAGTTTCTTACATAAACAAGCATTGTGAAGCAATATTTTCTGGCTTGTTTTTGATGCAGCATTTCATGAAAGGTACATCCAAGCCCTCTTTTTCTCCCCGTCTCTCCTTGCTTTCTCCTGCACAGATGCAAACACCAATTTTCTCCAAGGGGAAGCAGGAAGTGCTACACTCTGTGTTGGTGTGCATGCTCTCAGTACACCAGAAGGGGTTTTATAGTGTTTATGTATGGTATATCTGAGCGAATGAGGGGATGTTTGCCTGTAATGTGTGTATGTGTGCGTGTGATGGAGAGGTGCAGGGTGGTGATTGTTTTTTTGTTTTGTTTTTTTGGAGGAGGGGAGGTGCTTTCCTGCATTCATATAAAAGAGGAAGGAGGGGTGGAAAGTGTTCTTGCTCTTGATCTAAAAAAGGAAAAGCGTCACCTGGAGACAGAGCACTGAGCCTCTGTGAATGTGTGTGTATGTGTTTGAGTGCATATGTGTGTTTGTTGGGGAGCTTCAGCACAATATCCCTGCATTCAACCCACCCCGGGGACAGTGGTGCATCCCACCAGATGCACAGTAGCATTATTCATCACAGAAACACGTAGTGTGTGCGTGTGTGATAGGAGAAAGCTGTGTGCGAATGTTGCGTACATTCTTGCATGTTTGTGAGTGATTTTAAGGGCTTAGGTTTGTGCTGTACAGTGTAGGTGTACAGATGTTGGTACTGCTTTAATTATACACAAACACAAATGCACACAGATACAGATTCCCGTTGAGATTCTTTGTCATACCTTCTTCTCTGCCTGCAGCCTACTGTGGCTTCACCTGAGGTGGTGTGTATGTGTGTTTGTGTGTGAGTAGGACACTTGTTTACACAATGACCTATATAACATGCTTGCAGAGGACAAGGACCAAGCCTACCAAGCACAGAAAATAAGATGGCCTCAAACACACTGCATTTGATGTCTGTCTGTCTCTGTTCGTCTCCTCAACAGTCCACTCTGAATAAGGATTAATTGGACTTTTAACCAAATGTGTGCGCGTGTATGTCTCTCTCTCACACTAAGAAGCAAATAAACCAAAGGAATGCCTTCCCCAATCAATTTACTTCACCTCCATCAGTCTTTTCTCTTGTACCCAAATGCACTCGTGCATATGCCAGTGTCTACATTCCAGGCACGTCTCTCCTCCACCTCTGTGCTGCGCCTCCTCCTTTCATAGCCATCTTCCACAGAGAACCCTGGCATTGTGGAGTTGGCCGACTGCTGTATTTATGGTTGCGCTATGCCACAGCCTCGGTAGGGGTCAGAGAGGAGAGGGAATGAAGGACGCATGCTGAGATCACCAAATCTTCCTGGTTTAGCTGTCTATCAGTCCACCTGCGTCTGTTTAGTGAGGTAGTGCTAACATTGATTTTGCTGGTGCTTGAGCGCAGAGAAAGGAGGATGAAGGTGAAGCAAACACACGTACTGCCCGCTGTCCCTCACACACACACACACGGAGAGGCATGCAAATGCTTTTGCTCTCTCTTCCTTCTTATTAAATAGACTGTCTTCTTGCGTTTCTCAACACAATGTTATCTGTGCTGGGAAGGTGCTCATCTCCTCCATTATTCCATCATCTCTCCCTTCTTTCTTTTCCTTTTCTCTCTTTCTCTCTCTTTGTTTTTCTCTCGCGCGCATTGAATAGAGAGGAGAATGGCAGCAAGAGGGGAAAGACAACGAGACCGAGCAAAATCGGGGGGGGGGGGAATTTAGTGTTGGGGATGCAAAAGCAGGAAAAGAGTGATAGAATGATAAGTTTGAGGATGAGGAAGATGAGGATGCAGAGGACAGAGGAGGAGCGATGATTGACTGAGTGGGCTTTACAACCTGGGCTCCTGGGAAATATGAGCTCCAGCAAACATCACACACACACACACACACACACACACACACACACACACACACACACACACACACACACACACAAATGCACATACACACCGGGGTCCAATGCATGTAAAATTGTAGATGTGTGGAAACTTACTATGCAGGTCCATAATTAGCCAAATGCTTCAGCTTCACACACAAACATGAGCTGCTACTAGTGATTGATTACCACGGAGCACTTCTTATCGAGACAGCTTCCCTCAAGGCCTTCTTTTTTTTTGGTGTGTTACTGTAGATTTGTAAACCATGAAGTCACCTTGTGTATGACTTTCCATATGCATTAAAAGGACGTACACAGCAGGAGCGTCCCATCTCGAGTATTAGAATGCGTCGGTCTCCAAATAAAACACATTCAGGATGGAAAGACAGAAGGGAAAGAGCGTGAGGGAGGGAGAGATGGCTGAATCGGATTTTTCCGCTGGATGGTTCATAATGTGCAGAGCTGTGACTGGTTACAGCCTCCCCCCTTCATTCGTTTTTTATCCTCTCTCTCCCTCGCTTTCATCGCATCATCTTCAGAGGCAGCTTGAGATGGGATTTATCTCCTTTCTCTATTGCACGCACACGCACGCACACACACACACACACACACACACACACACACACACACACACACACACACACACAAAGGGAGATACAGACAGCTCTCTCTCCCTCGTTCCATCAACTGTGACTCTGAAGCACTTCTGCTTCAAATCTTTTCCTTGCACTCTGTCTGTCTGACACAAACAAACACACACAGGCACACACACACGCATACAAAAAAAATGGCGGCATAAAGAGTGGAGGGATGGGACGTCTCCCTGTGTGTTTACCTCCCCAGTCATCTCAGTTAATTATGCATGCAGAGGCAGTTTGCTGGGGAGGTGGAGCGGCCTGGGAGGAAACACACACACACACACACACACACACACACACAAACACACAGACAAACATATACACGCATCTCATCACAGATATTCACAAAAAGTCACACTTCACCACCACCACCGGAATCATCACAACGCGACCTAGCACCACGCACGCCAAAGCTCGGCTCACATGCTCCTCGACAACCTGACAACGCATTTGAAAATAACCCAAACATGCCATGCTCCCTGCACCCCCTTCCTCCCTTCGCTGCACTATACACACACACACACACACACACACATACACACACACACACACACACACACACACACACACACACACACACACACACACACACTCATGTCTAACACATCTGCCTTTAACACCCTGCTTAACACAGCACGCTCCAAAATAACACAGCAACCCACTCGGCTGCTGCTCCCAATCAGTATGCCGCAATCCCCTCCCTAATTACACACACTTCAGTACGACGCAGAGCGTTCGGATGCCTCAAACTATCACTTGGCCTCTTCAGATTTCCTGTGTGTGCCCTCCCCCTCTCTCTGTGGATGCTCTGCCCTTTAACTCGATCACCTCAGGTTCAACACACTGGACAGGTGGTCAGTCTGAGTGACAGCTTCTCTGCCTCTCTCCTCCTCTCCTGCGCAGTGTCTGGCCAGACAGTGTGGGTGGGTTCCTTCCCAAGGGAGACGCTTAGAAGATGGAAGAAGCCAATATCTGCTCTGACATTTGTCTGTGGCCCACTGTCATGACACACAGCTGGAGGTCACAGGGGTTCACCCGCAGCCAGTCACATAGATTATTGGAGGAGACATAGAAGGGGGCGGAGACCTGCAACTGACACTTATAGACAGACGGGCAGACTGATGGATAGATAGTGTTTGAGGCCACTACATAGGCAGGAAATAAACTAATTTGAAGGGCTGATTTAGAGGAAGCAAGAAGAAAGCTCCTAATTAGCAGTGTAGAGTTTATGTTCACGTCAAACCCAAATTTAAGTTTCAGCCAGGAGGGGGAGCCACAGAAAACACAGCCAACAGAGGCAGATTTGTGTTTTTTACAGATGTGGTTCTTTCATGTGTTATGGCATTTTTTTGGTCTTTAGGCAAATTGGAGTATTCACTGTAGAAAAATCTAGTATTACATGTGCTGTAGGACTAATTGTGGCACAGCAGCACCTACTGAGACAGTCGTTGCACATGTTGGAGTCATCACTTCCCGCAAGTGTAACGCCACCCTGTTGAAATTCATGTTTTACACATGTATGAATGCAGTGTTCACGCGTGCTACATGTAAGTGTTCGAAAGCAGCCAAATGTAGACATACGAGGTTACGCCTGCCTCTGCTACTTTTGAAGAAGTTCAATGAAGAAGTTCAATGATAATTAGAAGAAAATAAATGAATATTTAATTTTTCTTATGTATTTTTTAAAAAAACAACCTAAAATCGAATCACTTAAAAATTACAGTAAAATTTGCAATGAAATTTTACCAGTGATATGGTTTGACCAAAACTTATGCGATTAACTTTGACGGTTGTTTCAGATCCACATGTAGATCCAGAAATTTTGTGGCATTTTATGTCAAAACATGGGAAATACAGATCATTTAAATAAAGAAAAACTGTTAGACATCATCTTAGTGTTCTTGTGAAAACGTATCAGACTGATCAGGAACTGCTCTTCCCATCTTGGACTGCTCTGCCTAACTAGTCTGTCACCAAATTCCCTGTTTAACCAATTTCATATCCAGCAAAGTTTTAAGGCTGAAAGGCCTCCATATCATCTAAATGTGAGTCTTGTTTAGGTTGATCTTGGAGATGACTTTGATTCCACGTAGGAATCCAGCTAATCTGAGGTCTACATTTGATGTAATTGGAGTTCATGTGTGTCCAAGATGTCGTCTTGTCTCTGGGGTTTGGGGATGACTCATCGGCATTCGCAGACATGACTCTAGACACAAATGTCTGCATGCACACGTGAACTCGTGAACAGCAAGCGCACGCACTCACAGAAGTTACTTAAATGCCTGGAACCGGAAGAATTGAAGCAGAAACTCTTGACTGCAGAAACGCAGACACACACACACGCACACCGCTTCAGGTTCAGCGGGAAAGAATAAATAAAGGTCAGAGAGACAAAGCGAGGCAGATGTGTCTGTCTGCAAGCGAGAGCGAAATGCATCAGCCACCACAGCAATCTACTGGGAGGTTTAGGCTCAGAATCCCTATCTGGCTCTTAAGGCAGGGTGCAGAGGTTATCCCAGTAGCCTATAAAATATTATTCTTTCTCTCTTCCTCTATCTCTCTGTCTGTGGCATGAAAACAAAGACGTTCTACTCATTAGCAGTTGGACGGTGCCCAAATCTGCATCTGTGTCAATCTATTTCCCTTATTTGGCCGAAAAGCTGGTGATTGCCAATGACCTTTTCGACAGGAACAACTAAACAGTGGGACGTGTTAGGCCATAAACAACAACAACAGTAGAGATTGCAGTCACCATAGTAACCACAGAGCCAATCAGAGAAGTGAAAACCTTGAGTGGCATGAGGCAATCACACAGGCATTCCTTGTGAGTGTGTACACAGCACTGAACATCAGAAACGGACACTCAGACACAGATTAGTCACATGTTAGTTTTGTGCATTTTTTTCAATAAAAACAATACAATATTGTGTGATCAGATTTTAAAGACTATGATGCCGACATTTCTCCTTATTCACGCGCCATAAAGGCACGTGTGCACTGATATCTTTAATTAGAGTTACACTTTACAGGGTCTTCATTTATTTTCTGTTTGCAGCCATAACCTGACGGCTTTTCGCTTTTAATCGCATCCTGGAAAAGTAGAGGGCTCCCAGTTTGTATGTGATACTTTGACAAGTTGTGCAGAGATTTCCTTGTTCTGCACTGAATCTTTGATAACTACATATTGATTGGTTTATCCCTCACAGAGAGGAAAAACAAAGAGAGTCCCACGTGCTCAATTCGACACGATTCAGACTCAAATCAGCAGCATTTAGTCAGCTCTGTGAGCTCTTTCGCAAATCAACTCCGATTTGACTTTGCTACTTCTTCTTATATCACTTTGTTCATTATTAATAAACTGCTTCACTTCCCTGCTGAACAATAGGCTGAAAATGAGCATGCAGGCTGTGAAAGGATAAGTCCTGGACACCTATTTCTTTTAATATCTTCTTCTTTTTTTTTTATAGCCTTGACCCAAAAATCATCCGACCCTCCTTTTCCTGCTCCTCTGCACAACTCTCCTTTATCTCTTTTTCCTATCATCTATCTTTTCTTTCGCTCCGTCTTTCAGCACGGTCACCTCCGTCGGGCAGCTGCCGTGCGTTGCCCTTTGAAGGACTAAACCTGGCTTTGTTGACATGGTAACGGAGTGATGAGACGAATCCGGGTGGAGAAGGAGAGAGGGATGAGCGAAAGAGGGCGACATTCACACACATGCAATCAAGCACGCATTTGTAGGCTGTGTGTTTTTGGCGCAAAGGTTGTCTTGGATACGAGGCCCTGTGACAAGAATCAAGAAAAATAAAGCTGATTGCTCGTTACCCGTGTCCTGGTGTTTTTGTGCTCTTGTGTGAGCGAGTCATTGTCAGCGTGTAGGTGGGCGACAACAAACGTAAGTCAATGTTGGCTTGTGGAACTCTTTACTAATATGCGCTTAGCATGAATACATTTGTGTGTAAAAGAGGGATAGAGCTTAATGATCAGGCTTGATTGACTGCAATATCCCTGCAGTGTGTGTGTGTGTGTATGTGCACATATGCGTCTGTGTGTGGCGGACTCTAAATGACCTTCCTGGGTGCAGATTGAGTGAGAGATATAGCCACAGAATAAAAGGAATAAAGAGAAAGAAGCATTATGTGGATTCATGCTCCCACAGTGCAGGTAACCTCACCCATGCCCACACACTTCTCTGCTTTTCTGTCTACAGGTTTCTCTTTCTCCATCTCCCTTTCCCTCTCACGCACTCACAAACACACACAAGGGAGTTAGGGTCCTGTAAAGTGGGCCGCAGAGCTACTTGGTATTCCATCAGAATCCTCCAGCAAGGGAGGATTGTGGAGCAGGGGAAAGAAATGATGCAGGAGAAAGATGATACACGGGAGAAGAGGACAAAAGCAAAGCAATCAAGAACGAGCGCGTCGGCTAACTTCTCATTTACGAGAGCTGAAATCCACTTCGGCTCGCCCAAAAAGCAGGCGCAGGGAGGTAACGTACCTTCGCTTCAAGCGAATGTGCTGCTTTCTGAGGTTGAAAAACAGATGTGAAACGGCTCATATTTTGCAGTGACCCATTTTGGTTTGGCCCATCAAAGCACATCTTTCTGCCACAGACACACACACACTTACACACACACGTACGCACACACACACACACACACATCCGTCCTTTCCAGGTAATGGGGTGGAGTGCTCCACTGAAGCAGAGGGAGCCGAGTTGGAGCAGGTCTGGTGTGACATCCCGGTTGGGGCTCGTGATGTGTTCCACTCCCATGTCTTTGGTCCCTCCGCTCATTTACACATGCGCTCACTCACACATGTGTAAATGTACGCAAATTCGCTCGGTCTCACACATGCAGACACACACACACTGATTTGCACCTGCTCCCTCTTTGTGCCACTTCGGTTCATCTAATTGATGATGCTGTGTCACTCCTGCTGTCTCTCTCTAGCACACACACACACACACACACTTCCTCTCTGTTCTCCTTGTCTCTGTAACCTCCAAGTTGTACCCTGTCCTTCATTGTCCTCTATCTGTCCCTGCTCTCGCCCTTTAGCTACAGTGCAGCTGCTGGTGGTGCTGTTTGTGTCTGTGTGCATTTGCCTGCCTGCGTTGTGTGTGTGTGTGCGTGACCTTGTCTGAGGTTAGGCTTGGGCAGACTGCTCTTTGGGTTACTGGGTGCAGTGGAGTGAGTGTCTTTTTGTGCGCAGTCGCCTCGATTTTATGCAAAGTATTAAGCAGTAACTCATTTTTATTTTTGAGTGACGTGGGGATGATATTTGAGAGCTTATGCATTCAGTGGTGAGCCAATTCTTTGACTTGTTCCTGCATTCGTAATTTCAGAAGAAACGCCATATAAGCAGGCTTAAAATCAGGATTTAGTCCTCATAATGACTTGGGGGATGTGAACCACCAATATTATGTTGTGCAAGCCAGTCTACCTTTTGGCTACACTTGCTTCCTGTTTAGCTTCAGGTTATGCATCTATTTGTATCTCATTTTGGCAAATTGTGCTTAAAATGAGCCTAATTAGGTATGTGCAATTTTCATTTGTAATATCGGTCTCCGTGCTTGTACTGACAAATACTACCAGATTAGTTTGTTACTGAAGAAAGGTTGAAAAAGAAAAGGTTCTCATTTTGAGCCAATTAAAAAATGTCAGTGAATTTATGTGACACTGAGGACTTTGAACTGCCTTAATATGATCAATAAGCTGCGTTATTGCTTTGCAAGCTTAATTTCTCGGTGAGGTTTGTCACATCTACTGCTCCATCTTCACCTAATACAGTGCTGGTGACAGGGGACAAACCACCTCATAGGAACCACGTTTTGTTGCTTTCACAGAGTATCTTTGTCTCACATCTCTCCCTCTGCCTGCTCAATAGGAAATTAAAGGCTGACACAGGCTTTCTAGGGGTTCTAGATGTGTGTGCATGCATGTGACTGTCTGTTTGTCTATATCTATCTATATCTACTCTCATCTTCAAGTTTCACAGGGCAGAATTCATTCTACTGGATCATTTTTTATTATTTCATTTTATTTTTTATACCCTTGTCTGTACTTGTGCCTAGTAATTCCCAAAAGGTGTCCTTGATGGCCGGCTCTCCTTTTCCTTCTGCTTTCCCCTTCTCTCAGCTGTTACCTGAGAGCCAGACTGGGGAATACTTCCCTCCATCTGCAGACACAGACAGGCCGACACTAAAAGCAGGATAGCCACCGATAAAGTGATTGCAGATACGTGAAATGAGAGGAGGATACAATGCAGAGAGCAAGGAGAAGAGTTTGATCCAATAGGGCAGAGAAAAGAAGAAGCAGTGAGGTAGAGGAGAAGGGATCGTTAGAGAGAGAGAAAGTAAGATGAGGGAAGCACTGCAGGGCAAATATATGGGAGAGCAAAGCACAAATGAGGAGATATTGGGAAGAAATGGAAGAGCAGCAGGGGGAAAGGTGAGGAAAATGGGAGCGAGGCAGTGAAAGAAGGGGGAATATGATACGAGAGTACGAGAGGGGGAAGTAAAAAGACAGCTGTGTGGTGCGAAGGGGGGAAAGTGGGGTGATGTGAATGGAGGCGCAGAGTTGAGGAGAAGCGACACAGTGCGAAAGTGGGAGAGAGGAAAAGGTGCGCATGGTGAAGAATCAGAAGGAGCGATGTAGAAAAGGAAGTGGAGTGGTGAGGGAAGAGGATGTGAGACTGAGGGCATAGAGACAAGGGAGAGGAAGAGTGGGAGGGAGAGATAGATTGAAGCTGCAAGATCAAGGCAGATGTGAGGGAGGATGTGAGGGAGGAGGGCACGGGTGGAGTGACGAGGGGGATGGAGAGACGCAGGGAGGAGAGATTGTTATCGTGGGGCCGTGCTGCCTATTGATTTGCGTTAGGATAGTGGAATAACAGCGGTAAAAGGAGGCAGACTCCTGCGTCATTAGCAAGGAGAGCTCTCAAGACACCCGAGTGTGCGGCACGCACGTGCATCCATGTTAGTCTGTGACCATATGGCATCTTCGCTGCCCATATGATTAGGGCCAGGAATAGTAAAGAGCAAAACAGAGAGACAGATGACAAAGTTTAAGCACTTTGTGGGGGAGAGAGACAGACAAAAACAGATTGCAGGATGGGAAAACATATTGAGGGAGAGACCAGCAGCAGACTGTGGCAGACTGAATGATGGGGAAAGACAGAGAGGCTGGAAAAGAAAAAAAAAGAAGTGATCTGGCCACGACGTCTCAGGTGATACGCCTCTCACTTCAGGTGACAGATCTATCGGTCATTTCTCGCAGATAGATGGAGAGAGACAAAGTTGGGCCCTCGTCTTTTTCGTTCCCTTCCTTCCTTCCTTTCTTTTTTCCGCATGTGGCGCAGTGTGATGGTGGCAGTAGAGGTGATGTGTGCGCGTGTGTGTGAGCGAGAGTGTCTCGCCAGGGACCAGGGAAGTGTGAATATGGCTCTGGAACTCTGCCAACTGAGCATGGGAGTGGGGAGGGAGGAAAAAAGAGAGAGAGAGAGAGAGAGAGAGAGAAAGGAAGAAGAGGAGGAGGAAGAGGAGATGAAGAGAAGAGGGGAAGACTCCTTTCTTTGTTCTTCGTTGATGAAAGGAGGAATTGGATCCTCTACTCCCACTCACGCTTTCTCTCTTGGTGATGAGCCTTGAAGTGTTAGGGTGAGCGAATGAGGAGGGACACACAGACACACACACACATGCGCGCGCACACACTGCTGTCTTATTCCACTCAAGTTAGACCCAAATGACTCCTCGCTCACTAATTAAACTTTAATCTCCAATAGCGCACAAATTACCTGCCACGCAACTGAGCGCTGAATTACGGGGCTACGTGGAGAGAGGGAGGGATGGACAGATGAAGGCAAGGAGAGTTGGAGTGAAGGTCACACTACCTGTAGGAGAAAAAAAACTCTTTCACTCCCCCTATTTCTGTCTCCTGTATCGCCTCCGTCATCAGATTTTGTGTATTTATATGAGCACACATCTATGCCCGTGCTGTTTATGTGTGTATGTGTGTGTATGTGTGTGTGTGTGTGTGTGTGTGCGTGACACCAGGGCTGTAAATGGAGCAGTCAGCTGGGACCTCTCTCTCTGAGCTAGTTAATGTTCCCTCTCACACCTGAATGTTATCTCACACACACACACACACTCACACAGACACACAAAGTTGTTGCGAGCCAAGTCCTCGCATTCTCCTCTGCCTGGCCTCATTCCCATCTCTCTCTTACAGACGCAGCCTCTGCTAGGACACACACACACACACACACCGCCATTTTGTGCCACACAGCAGAGGGCAGCACAGCAGTGCGTGTGTGTGTATGTGTGTGTCACTTGGTTAATCACAAAGAACTAACGATAATTACCACCATTTTCCTACCTGCCTCTTTTCCAAGCCTGACTCTCAGCTTGTGTGTGTACGCATGCTTAAGAGTCTGTGTGTGCATATATATGTGTGCGTGCGTGTTTCTGTGGATGGCATCACTGATCCGCTGGCAAGCAAAAAATACTGACATGAAATCCTAAAACAGCTCCAACGTGCCACATTTACAGTTCATATACGCTTATCAGCAGCAGCAGCTATACAGCCTGCCTGGACAGCGGCAGCAACAGTTGAGGTCACAGAGGACAGAGAAATGAAGACATGACTCACTAATGACTGGCGAGGCTGACGTCTCACGTGCTGTCTAATTTGCTCTATAGCTGCATTTCCAAGAATGCCTCATAAGCTAAGAACCATGACGGTCAGGTAGAACATGTGCTAAAAAATATGCAACGCTAACCAATTTAGAATGCTAAAGCGATAAGACAGAACATGCAGAAAGAGATTAATTTTCATTGAAAACAGTAAAGAGCGCGGCCATGCATGAAACATCAAACTGTGACAACGCCATTGATCATTCTTAGCGCTGTTACGGTGTTTTAAGGCCGATCTTTTCCTTTAATCCACACACAGGTGGCGAGTGGGGCTGACTTCAACCAAATTAGCCATCATAGAGGTCCCATTTTGTAGATTAACTGCTGCTACTGCTGCTGCAATATCCCAGGATGAAATTATTAAGTAAATACTGCAGCGCTAATGCAGGACCAGGGAACTGAGCATACGCTACGCGGTGAACGCTTTTATCTTAACTACCTAACGATGCCAGAGAGTGCATATATTCCTCAGCCTAGCTCGCGCCAGCGGGAATTAAAACCTCGAAACTCGGAGCTTGTTGGTGTCATCTGTGCAGTTATGTCCAGAGCTGGAACAAAAGAGAGAGTAACTACACGTGTCACAGTTTATGTCAGGTCTCGGCGCACTACACTGAAGGGTGTCTTCACAGTGCGTATTACCCACAGCTGGTGGCGAAGTTCGCAGTAGGGAACATCGGGGGACAATCAAGGATATGCCCGTCATGCAAGGATGGTGGTGTGTGTTTTTTGTGGCAAGCAGGTGTGTCTGTCCTCTCTGCAAGTGTGTGTGTGCAGTGCCCGCCATGCGTGACTAGACAGAGTCAGGTGTTCTGGGAGGGGCATTGGCACAACAATGTGCCCATATGCTTTTTGACTGAGTGGCAGGCATGGGGAGGGCACAGCAAGCGAGGAGGGATCTGCACTATGCCTGCGGTGCATGACTTCATCCCTCCTGCAGAAAGAAGGGGGATTTGGGACTAAGTGTAGCTGACTGACTTAGAGGGTGTGAAGGGATGCTGCTCTGTGGAAAGGAGAAAGAGAGTGGAAAAAAAAGAGACATGGACACAGAATGAACGAAGCCTGAGGTGGAAAACATTGAAAGTGAATGACAGAAATTAATCTCTGCAGACTTCTGTGTTGCTCATTTAGTTTCCTCTGACCTGCATGTACCCACACTCTATGCTCATTTTGCCTGCTTGCTTTGCACTACATCCTTTCCCAGAGCCTCTGTTTGACTCATGGACTCCAGATATGAACTTTAGTAATGATCCATCAAAATGCATATGTTAAGTAGCTTAAATCTTTTGCATTAAGCTCACAAGACAGTAGTATGAGTGTGTTAGTAGTATGTGTGTGTGTTTGGGAGCTGAGCTGACACTCTGCCACAAAGCAGTTTGGTGAGTGGATACAGTGGCAGCTATGCGCACTGCTTTGGAAACACTTGAACACACACACACGCTGAGCATCAGCCTCTCGCTCTCTGTCAGTCATAAACACGCACATTTTGAAACCTTTAGGAACCTGCATTTGGCTCGTGAGGATTCACAGACAGTGAATGCGCAAACTCGCAAATTCGAGTGAACCTACGCAGACTCACCACACCAGTAAAGCGTGAAAAGCAAATGAGGCCATTGCATCTTCCCAAGTCCCTCAGCAGAAGGCCCCCCCATGTACATCTGCACAGAGGGTGGTGTCTGGTTGCTTTACCACCTCTGATGAATGTGGGCATGCAATTTGATAGGTAGTGGTTTGACATTGAGACAAAGTTAATTTGTTTATATGGATTTGGTCAAAGTTTCCATTTGCATCTCCTGTGTTTTCTTGTCTCTGCCTCTTTGTTTGTGTTTACGGTTGTTGTTTTAGCAATTTCCTGTTTTATTTTTGTTAATTCCACCCTCCCAATTTCTATCTTTGTCTTTTTCCCCTCCTTTGGGATTGTCTTCCCCGATCGCATTGGTTTCACCTGGGCCCTATTCCAGGAAGCAGGTTGAGCTAACAACTATGAGTTTGTTGAATACGCTTCTTGGAATAGGGCCCTGTTTCTTGTTTACCTTTTAGGTCCTCACGAGTATTTAGCCATCCATTTGTCTATTTGTCTTGTGTCTCCACCTGTTCGCTTCTCCAGCCATGTCCTCTCTCCTTCCCTGGTTGATTTGATTCACTCACTGTTATTTCCTTGACTTTCAGTTTTCCTTTTGGTTGGACTTTTATTGGGCTTTCCAGCCATTTCCCTTCAACACCTTCTGTTCACACCTTTATGCACACTCAAAGGTTTCTCCTCAACCTACCGGCTCCAGATTTTGGCTCAAATGTCAACATCAATACATCTATATCATCTGCTCCACCCAGCAACTAATCTACAGCCAGTAACTGCCAAGCTTTCCTTCCTTGCAACACAGATCTGGCCCCCTTAATGTAGACCCATGTAAACACCCAAGACAAAACTGCCTTTGCCATCTAGTATCAGCGTGTTTTGACAGTTAGGCGTCTCGCTCCGTGCAGCATTTCAACATCAATAAACCGTTAACAAATGTTAATCCTGGGACATTAGTGTACCGCTGATAAACAAACTGCTGAGAAGATTGGCTGCATTTTCCAATGTGTGCAACGGGGTTGAATTTCACAGAAAATGTGCTGGCCCACTTTACTCCAAGAAAGAGTTGCTCCTCTTCCAGCAAAAAAAAAAAAAAAAAAAAAAAAGAAGCGGAGAACTGAAGCATTCTGAGTTTCTCGCAATGGCAGATGGTGGAAAGAGAGACGAGCTGATGGAAAAATCCCTTCCAAGATGTTTATTCTTTTCAGTAAAACGAAAGAGAAAAGAAATGCACATGGAGGGAGGAGGAGGAGGTGGAAAGGAGGAGGAGGAGGTATAAGTAGCCACATCTTATTTGTCAGCGGAATAAGCAGGGCTTGTGGAAAACGTGGGGATATATTTTTTTTAAAAGCAGTGCATCTAACAACGAGAACAAGGCTGCTTGAGGTTTTGTGATGTTTTAAAGACTCGATCATAAATGCATCAATTACATTTTAAGCCTCAAAGTTATGCCGCAAACAATGTAAGAACTTTAAGCTGTTAGAGATCCTCTGCATTTAATCTACGAACCAGTAAAGTGCTGAGATGTTTGTCCTCGTGTGTTAAAGCCAGATTTATCAGTGCCTGATCGGAGCCTGTGAGCAGTGATCGCTTCCTCTTTTCGCCCCTTCTCTATCCTTCACTGCTTCCTCTTTTCATCCCCTGCCCATTTCTTTCCCCTCTTTGCTGCCCATCCCTACCTGTCTCATTTGCATAGGATGCCTTATTTGCATACATATGAGTTAAAGAGAAAGGGGATTTGTGTGCGAGGGAAAAAAGAGGAGGAGAGGTGAGATATGCAGGCAGGCCGCCGCTGATTAAAAGAAATGAAAAAGAGCCCTTTCAGTGGGAAACTGCAAGCGCAACCTCTCCCTCTCTCTCTCTCGCTCTCTCATTTTTTTTACCCTCTTTCTTTCAATTCTGTTCTCGCCCTTTAGGTCACACCTTAGAGAGCTCCCGCAAAGACCCCATTAACGTGAAATATCAGGCCGAGAGACAGAAAGAGTCAAGACGGTAAAAGAGAGCAGATAACTGGTAAAAGATTGGATGAAACGTGGGCTAAGCAAGATGAAAAAGAAGGAGAAAAAACAAAGCAACCGAGCGATAACTGATAGATAAATATAGCAGAGGAGCTTGTACACATCGCCCATCCATCCCCTGCAGCAGCCTGGCTCGGTGTTGTTGTTGCTGTGGTGGCGATGGCTGGTTCCCTCAGCAGAGATAAACTGATTGGCTGTGAAGTAAAGCCCCCCTTTTTGTACGCCCTGCAGGGCCAGCTCTTTCCCTCTAGGAAGGACGTACCATGACAGGCCACTCCCCTTCAAATGTGCACACACATACACGTTAAATATGTACAGGGACACTAAAAATACAGCAGGACGTCCTCGTGTCTTTAATGCTAGAGATAAACTGAGAGAAAAGTGTACAGAATTCTTCATATTCAGACGTTAAAAACAGATAAACAAGTACGACTCGGGACGACAGAAACCTGTTCAAACAGGCGCAAAACGTGCACACACACAGACACCCAGCAGCCACTATCATATTAACAACCTCCATCCCTCCCCCTCCTTGTCTCCACATCAGGCCAACCCAGATGCATCCCATACAATCTGTCCCTGATTGCACACAAACACTCCAGCTGCCCTCTAAACGTGCGCACACACACACTTCCGAACACACACACACGCACACACACAAACAGGCGTATTTATCCTGATCGAGCTCGCTAATTGCATGCGTCTAATAACCTGGTGGAGATAGAAAGCAGAACAGTGCTCTCTCTTGTCTCTCGTCTCTCTGTAGACAGAGTCCAGACGTGAGGCAACTGCAGAAGCCGGGGATATGAAAAGGCAGCGGGAGATAGGAGGGTACAGGGGTAGATGTGTATGTATGTTTGTGTGTATTTGTGTGTATCTATGTTAGTGTGCGTTCGTCCTCTGCTCTTTGTTTGATCTTTCCACCCAGGCCTGAAATGCTGCAGCACACCAGGAATAATAACTTTCCTACGACACAAGTGCACATAATCAGACCGAATACATGCGCACATAGAAAATACAGCAACCATCCCGCTGCATACACAAACCTTGCCTCACTGATAACGGTCTTTAAATGTTTGTGTTTGTGCGGTGCACGCACTCCAATGCGATCATTCATGCGTGAGCCATCTCCTGTGTATTATCAGGACCGGGTGGTTAGGACAGAGGTGGGGAGGGGGCGAGAGAAAGTGATGAAAGGTGGCAGGGGGTAAAGAGTGGAGATGAAAGCAGTGTGTGGGTGTGTGTGTGTGTGTGTGAGGAGGGGGTGGGCTTGGGGTAAAAGGGCAAAGAAGGCATATGAGATAGAGGATGGGTAGGGAGAAACAAAGGGGAGAGGATGTGCCGAATTGGGTTGAGGAAAAGCGGGAAGGACAGATGTGCTGACTGCTGATTGGATGGAGAACAGGAGGAAAGCGAGAGAGAGAGAGGGAGAGATAGAGAGACGGGAGGAAAAGCGAGGCAGTAAGCGAGAGAGAGCCTGTCACCTTTAGTCAGTGGCTATTAGCGGCAGCAGCAGCTCTGAGACACCATCCCTCATTCTGCTCTGCAAGCGGTGGCACAATTAGACACACACACACATACACACACCTTCATGCACACGCTCATCCATCCATCTTTTTCCTCCGTGTGTACATGTGTGTGTGTGTGGCTGAGACTAATTGAGTGCGTGTGTGCATCAGGCTGTGTCTGAGCTCAGTGTTTTTCTCTCTGTCTCCGTCTGCTGTGAGCGTGTGTGTGTGTGTGTGTGTATAATAAAGAGACTCAGGAAAAAGCGAACGTCCTTGTGTTTGATCTGCTTGTGCGTGTACATCTATGCGTGCGTGTCTGTGTGTGTTTGCGTGTGTGTGTTTGTGCCACTGAGGGCCCCGTGCCCAGGCCTGAGACTGAGTGATAGAGTCCGTGCCAACTTGAGCTGCATGCCACAGTCTCCACGCCTGCACCCGTGTCCTCCTACTGCCAGCGTCTCCGTCCCTCCTCTCTCTGTATCAGTCTCTTGGCCTCCCCTTCCTCCGCCTCCTCCTCCTCTTTCATCCTTTCTCAGTTTTTTATCTCTCCGCTCACGCTCTTTCCCCCATCTCTCGTTTTCTCTGTTTTGGATAAATTGCTTCGTCTTTAGCTCTGTCTCCCCAGCGTGCAGCCTTTTTTCTTTTTTCCTCTCATTTAATGCCTGTGACCACTCTGCCCAGCCCTCTCATCCTCACATTTTTTTAATAGCTGAGCCTCTACCTGCCTTCCTCCTCTAATTTCTCATATCCCTTTTGTCTCATGTGGTCCATTTGTCTTATTGAGACCACATTTTATCACAGTCTGTCTCTTTTATTATTTTATCTACCCACTCCTTTTTTCCCTTCCACCTCAGACTAAACCGCTTTTCTGGCTGTTGTTCACTTTCATATCCTCCTTTCATCTCCTCCCTCCTTTTTACTCCCCCCCTCCTACATCAATTATTTACTTCCACAATCCGCCACTAGTGGCAGCTGTTTCACATTTCCCTGTCCATTCATAACCCCTGCATCCTTTCGCTCCCTCTCTTGCGCTCCCATTTTTTTAAACTTCTCTCCATCACTGAGACATCTCTATTCAGGGCTCTCCTTGCCTCTCATCAGAGTCCTCATTATCCGACCCCCTTGCACCACTCTCCTCTTCTTCCTTCCTTTCACTCCCTCATCCCTGTCCTCCCCCTCCCTCCTCCATCACCTGCTTCGCAGCAGTGTATCTCCTAATTTCCATACAGCCCTGCAGCCTGCAGCCTGCCTCATATCTGCATCTACACACACACACAAACACAGGTTAGAAAGCATACACACCTTCAAACACAGGCATTCACATACATTCCCCAATCTAGGAACATACAGGTCAAGGAAGACAGGCGCATGAAGAATTTATACGCTTGCTTTCTCGCACACTCACGCTGCAACAGACACACATTCATCTGGGGTATAATGAGATTTTGCCCCTGCTGTATTTTTTTCCCGCCATCTTCTGTGGAATATCTCCACAAATGTGTTTATAATCATTATTTAAATGCAATAAAAACACATTTTAGTGGCAAATTAGACACTGCTAAGTCCTTAAAACCATTTGCCGCTTTATTTATCTACTCTTTCCAGTTTTGGCACTGCATGTATTTCAGCTTCATTTCATACACACAGAGCGCTATTAATTGAGTGAACGAGGCCTATTCTGTCCCAGCCTATCCCGCAAAGCTAGTGAGACAGAGCCAAGGGCTCAGCCACTCAAGTGCAGAGTCTGATAAAAAAATTAGAGCAAGCTGGATAGATTTGGGCAGCTGACCGCTGCTTCTTCTTGGCCAGTTAGCCGGGGGAGAGCTCATTAAGCATAGCTGGAGGTGAAGGTGGTCTGCCTTGTTAGGATATGTGTGTGTGTGTATCTCTTATCTTAAAAACAGTGCACGTCCGGGTGTTTGATAATTTCAGCCAGAGTTGTGGGTTACGCCGGCCTTACTTTCATGTGTTTGTTCCACTCACAATGTTGCACAAGGCGAGAGAAAGACAAAAAAGTCACCAAGAGAAACTCAGCTTATGAGACCATCACTGACTATGTGTGTGTGATTCATGGAGAGTGAGACAAAGGCACATGGAGAGAAGGGGGAGAGAGACAGGAAGAGAAAGCCGGAGATGGATCGAGCAGTGAACTAGGGCGGCTCGGGATCAGGCAGCTTGCATGGATGGCTGTCTGCTGTCCTAAGGGAAAGGGGTAGCTTGTTATTTTAAGGAGGGTGACTCTGGCACTCACCTCACAAAGAATAAATAGGGACACAGTCACACCTACACAAGTTTTTTTTTATACCTCTGTGCAAATTAAGCTGCCAGCACATGGCATACCAGCTAACACAGTGCCTTATAGGTCTATCTGTTGCAGGTAATGGGGCAAGCTCAACACACTGCGCGTGTTCACAACATCACATCAACCTCCAGATGACACAAATAGTGTCACACAGCCCATGAGAACATTATGTGTAAATGCATGTGACCCTGTGTGCAGCTATGCCTATTCACAGTCTGCAGTTTTTACCTCTGTGTGATGACCTCAAATTTCACAAACATTTAAGCAGTCTCCATATCTCTGTGGGGGAATCTGCATACGACGATGTTTGTGCATTTGTGTGTGTGTATACGTGTAAAGCCTCAGTGGCCTTGCAGCCTTGCAGCTTAATGTCTGTGACATTTGACATACTACGACGCCTGCAGTGCCTGCCCTATGGGACTGGGGCTGCTCTCTGCTAGCATGGCAGCATGCCCCCGCTTGCACTCGTCGCATTGAATCTTGTCACATCATAAGACGTCTCATCACGTCACATTTACTCTCTCTCATTCTCATAATCACTTGTCATCTGTTTTCCCTCATTATCTTCATTGTTTCTATTTATCTGAAAACTCCCAAATCTCTTTTTTTATACTCATTCAGTTTTGCTCTAATGTGTCTTACACATCTGCTGTTTTCTCCTTTTTTTTACCCACTCCATTACATCCTCTCATCCTTTCATTTTCTTTCCTTCTCTGTCTATCACCCTGTATATTATCCCTTCAGTCTGTTTCTGTCCCTCCTCTTATCTTCAGTCTCGGCTCACACCAGACCAATTAGCTTCTATCAGCCCACTCCTGTTGGCTCAATAATACCGAGCTGGTAAGGTGGGCTTCTATTAAGTGAGGCTGTGTTTGTGTGTTTGTCCATGCAGGTTTGTTTACAAAGAAAGCTGTGGAAGGGTCAGTTTATGGGTCTTGGAGTGCGTCTGCACGTGAGCATCCTCACCCACATGCTGATAAACACATGTACACACAAACGTGCGCGCACACACATCTGCTCGGTTAGAGGGCCGGCCGTGCACGCTCGCCCGGCCCACAGATAAACAAGCGTGCTCGCATCTTTCAGCAAGTCACCATGGCAACCGTGTCCCCCCCGCTCTTCCAACTCTCCCTCATTCTCACTGTGATCACTCTCTCTTTCTCTTACTGAGTTGCCTGGTTGTCTGTCCTGGAGGCAAGACCATAGCAGGTTTCAAGGCCAATGTCACACCCCCCACCTCCCCACCTTGCCAAAAAACGGCAAACCTAAAAAAACTTCCTGTATTGCTATATGTGATGTCACAGGTGGGGTGGCAGCCATGCCGAGTGGTACTGTGGAAAGACTGGAGATGTGAAAAACAGCAAAGTATTCAGAAAGCTTTTTTTTTGCTCTCCCCCCCTTTCATCTCCCTCCTCACTCCCCCCACATGCCTCCCTCGCCTTCTCTTTTTGTATAATGTGGCCAATTGCCTTCTTCCCTTTGTAGGGCGCGAGAGGAAAAGGGGATTTCATGCAGGCTAACTAAGCCCCTAATCCTCTGTTTCATGCCTCTCCTCTGTCTCTCTTTTTTGGTTTATTTATATATTTCTCTCTCTCTCTCTCTCTCTCTCTCTCTCTCTCTCTCTCTCTCGCGTGCTCTCTCTCTCTCTCTCTCTCTCTCTCACTCACTCTACCTTTCTTTTGCTGAAACTTGCTTTCACAGTGGGGCTGCGATGGCTCAGAAAAGTATTCAGATGTTACATTTTTACATAAGTGAAAATATCAGTTACTCTTATCAGTTATTCATTTGTAATTTTATGAACTGGGTGTACTTAAATGATCCAAAGCAAAAGTTCACATTAGATGTCTTTTTTTTTCTTTAAAATGTAGCAAATTATAAGGAAAAAAAGAAACTAAATTTCGAGACAGGAAGCTGATCTTAATGCCGTCACACATCAGCTGATGGCGCAGCTGACACCCTTCTCCACATGTAACGTTTACACTACGTTGCTTTAGCCAGCCTACAGTTGGTCTGTAAGCTGCTTTGCAACCCACCTCATCCCTCCATTCAGACTGTGTCTGACTTAATCAGTGCCACGTCTGTGGTCATTGATGCCCGCTGTGTTTGGGGATTCTTGCTGCGGCTCTTCCCACTTCTGGCCAAACAGATCCTGGCTGGAGCGCTGTATATCAAAAGAGTCACATTAACTAAAACCGCTCCTAATAAGTTTTTGGCAGCTAGAATGATGGGAGTGAAACAAACAGTAAAGTTGAGGCTCTAAAACTACAGCGATAAGCTTTCAAACATAAAGCCGAAGGAAACTGGTGGGTTGACAGCCGTTTTCTTTCACAAGGAAGTAGTCATGTCGTCACTGGCTGGTATTTAATGTTCATTATCATAGCTTTAAATACAATGACCTATATGAGGAAATGTACTCCAGCAGCGGGGAGGTGGAGTAGCGGCTGAGATGCAAATACTCCCTCAGTATCTGTCTGTCTCATGTCTTTCTTGCCAGCTCTGAAAGACTGCAAAAGCCTCAGACAATAATTCTGTCCTGAATGTGTGCGAGAAGCCAAGAGAGAATGGGAGGGAGGGAGAGAGCTGTCAGCCACTCTGGCTAACCATCTAATAGGTTGCCATACTGAACTGACATTTGAAGGCTAGGGGAGCATTAGTCCTGAAATGAAAAAGAGAGATGAGAGAGAGAGAGACAGGGCGAGAGAGATTGGATATGCAGCAAGTGCGCTGTGGAGTCGGCAGCCCTTATCAATGCATCTGTCTATCCATCCGCTCCACACGGCCTCATCGCCTCTATGATCTCCACCCACCCCAGTCCTCCGCCTCCACGCTCCATCCCTTACTTGCTCTCTGTTTCGCTCTCTCTCTCTCTCTCTATCTTGCCCAGAGAGAAGAGCAGGGAAGGACAGAGATGAAAGGAAGGAGAAGAAATACAGTCGGGGGCGAGCCAGGGAGGGCCGATTGAGCGCATAAGACAGGGGAGGAGGGTGAGAGGAACAGAGCAAAGGGATAACAGCCAAGGACAGAGAGAGAGAAAATCTCAGATGTTTAATTTACAGTCTTTCCTGCTGCAGACAGATTTGTGAGGTTGGAGAAAGACAAATATACGGAGAGAGGCAGACAGAAGGACGGACGTAGAGACAAACATGCACATGGACAGACATGCAGAAAGACAGCCGAACACACAGACAGACAAACTGAAAATAGAAAGGCTGTCTAACATCTCTTTCTCTTTGACAGCAGCTATTGAGCCACTTTTTTTTTTTACCAAGTGGAGTGACACCAAAGACTTGAACCTCTCACAGTCCCTTACCCTCAATTTATCTTTTGTCATTTGTGAGTACTTTTTTCCCGTAACCCTCTTTCACACTTCCCATTTCAATCTTTTGTGAACTATCAAAGGTAATTCATTGTAAATTGCTGCACCTCTGTGAACTGAAGCAAAATGGCATTGTTGCATTGGTTTGGGCACGTTACCATTACTGAATGGCTTTTGGAGCTGAATGAAAAACAACCCCCAGTCAACAGATATAGTTGCACATAATCCGCCGAAGCACTAAAATCACTCAGGTGACAGAAGAGGAGGACACCGTGTAATGTTTAATGCTACTAGCTTTGCAAGTCCTCGTGTTATCTCGGCAATGCTACATGAATTATAGCGCATACCCAGTTTAGAGCGGCACGACATTTAATCTGAGAGATAATAACTTCAGCTGCTAGTGCACTCTCAGCAGTAGTTTTTGCATTGCACCAGAAATGACTTCAAACGAACCATAATGCATCACCTAAAGCCACGCAGCGGTGTCTTAGGGACTGGGGGGGGAGGGAAGAGGAATAAACACACAAAATAAGGTCTAACATATGGAGGAAGCAGCGTACTTCATTGCTTGTCCAGGTCAGACCTCAATTCATTCTCCAGCTTGCTGCTGGCAGCTGTTAATTTTGCTAATCTGTTTCTCAGTGTGCAGAATACGCTTGACTAGAAGAGCTGCAAGCATGCAGATTAAATCATAAAATGAACCAATACAGATTTCATATGTAACAAGATCAAGACCCTAGTCTTATTGCTGTGTTCAACCATCCATTTTCTTCCACTTACCCAATTCATTGAGATCCCACAACAGTTAGGAGCCTATTCTAACTGTCATAGGGTGAGAGGAAGGCTATACCCTGGACAGGTCGCCAATCTATCGGAGGTCTAGCACACAGTGGCAGACAACTGTTCAAACCTATGACCATTTTAAAACCACATATTAACCGACATGCATTTCTCTGGCCTGTAGGAGGAAGCCATTCAAACCCAGCACCTTCTTGCTGTGAAACAAAAGTGCTAACCAAGCTGGATTATGTTGTGTTCAGATCTGAAAATTAATTGAACCAACAAGACTCTGACTCAGATCGAATGATACTGTTTAGCAAAGGGCCTTTGTAAATGTGTAAATGAGTGATTTATGTCTACAGCTGCTCTTGAAGTTCATTATCTCTGTCTTATTGAACAAACTATATAGAAATGTGAAATGCAAAACATACACTGACTCATATGATGCTCGGGATTTAAGCTTGGGCACAACATGATAATCAAAATGACCAAAACCAAGCAGTTACCACTGAACTGCAACCGTTGACTAGAAAGGGACTAAAACAGTCAAAACACAATCTGTTTCTATGACAAAAAATATTTGAAAGGTAATTATCAGATAATGCTATCAACAGACATGCAAAGAAATCTAAAAAGCCATTCCTTTGAAAAAGAAAAAAAGAAAAAATCCATTGTAAAATGCCAACTGCCACGTGTGCAGTAATAAATTGTCAATTATTGTCTTAGGAAGTGCATGCAGACCTTCACACAAACTCTAATTTCCCCTTTCCCACCTGCCCTGGGCTATAATTATTGCTCTCTCTTGCACAGAATCCTGCAGATGTGTGTGTGCGTGCGTGTGTGTGTGTTGCTAGCACTGGGTGGTCAGACACACAGACGGTATGGTGCAGCACTCTCGCAAGAGATTTCGATAATTAACTTTGTAATAAAGTAGAAGAGACAGAGTGCATGTAAGTACATACATGTGTGTATCACCCAGGTGAGCACTTGTCCATGTCTCTGGTTTCATGCGTCTGTCCATGCGTCTGTGTACGTGCGCGTGTGTCTATAGAGACGGCTGTAAAAGTTAGCCGTACGCACATCTCTGTGTGTATGTGCACGCGTCCGAATCCGTGCACGAGCGTGTGCGCATGTGCGTGTCAGTGTGCGGGGAGGTGATAAGCACCTGAGCCCTGAGGCAGCCTTCAGATTTCCCCTCACGTCCTCAGTGAAATCAGCCCAATCACTGCACTGTCATCTGCCTGCCACCAGAGAGAGGCCTGCGCCGCATACTGACAAGCTCATTTGCCTAGCAGTGTGCACACACATGCATACGCACACACGTACATGCCCGTGAACACACGAGCAAGCCCTCACTCATATATGCCCACTAGGCCCTCCACTTTTCACCAAAATTGAGTTCAAACAAAACCACTGTGGGAGACATTTGTTGGATTTGTATTTTTTTCGGGGGTAAGAAAATGCTTCCCTCTTGATTCATTGCCAAATTGAAGTGTCATTGTTCATGACAAGGATGCGGCCCGACTGCCAGCTGAACACTTTAACCCCGACCACATCATCAAATGCCTTATTATTGCTCGGATAAATGCCCTTGCTTGGGTGACTTGCATTAATAATTTATCTGTAGGAAGCTTTGCAGTGATGAATTGAACAGCTGCCTTCATTCTGTTGTACTAATTTGGAAGGAGGAAAAACACACACTCCAAACCTACGGAAAAAACAACCCAAAAAACAAAACACGAGTTTTGTTTTTCCTTTTTTTGCCAGCTTAAAGTGGGCTTAGCTAATCTAGAAAAAGGTGATGTCACATGCTTTAGTGCAGCAGCCACAGAAGTGTTTGAAGTGTATTGTTTGCTCAGCTTTGGCTGCACTGCCGGTTAAATCTGAATGTTTTATTCCGTGTCAAACAAAAACTTGTGGGTGTTTTTCAGGGGCTTTAAAATTAATTCCTCCCATGTCTTCCATGCACAAAAACACAGACATATGCCTCAAGCACACAATAACCAATGCAAAGATATATCGCAATGATCACAGACTGTCCCTGAATCTCCCCGACCCCCCTCACACACACACACACACACACACATAAACCCCCCCCAAAAAACCCACTGAGAGATCGGCATGGCATCCTCGTGACCCCAAAACGTCCCAAAAGCTACCACACAGGAGCAGGAAGCAGCACAGAGGGAGAGGAGCACGTTAATGACACACGAGACTAAACGAGAGGCTGTGAGTGATGCGCACCGCGGTTGTTCGTGTCTGGAAGTTTTCGGTGGCGTGCATGAGCTAGAAAGAGAAAACACGGAGGATGTATTAATTCTGCATGTGTTTATGCTCCCTGTGTGTGTTTCAGTGCATGCATGGTGGCAGAAGCCACACAGAGCGCTGTTCTCCTGTCAGTGCGATTAGAGGGCTGCACTAACATGGTGGGAGGGGGGGAGCGAGCGAGAGAGAGGGAGATAGGGCAGGGAATTTAAAGGGAGGTGAAGGAGATGATGGTGGGTGTGTGTATGTGTGTGTGTGTGTGTGTGTGTGGGGGGGGGGGTGGTCTTAAAATGCGTAAGGTTACAGGTACATCCAGGATTCCTACCAATATGCGCGCACACACACAAGCAAGGGTGCGGTGAGGTCATTTCAGCCCCTGTCAAAGTTTAGGTCTCACAGGAGCACAGCGCGCGCGCGCGCACACACTCATTTCACCTTGTCTCTCCTTCCTAACCCCCGAAGGAAGCCGTTGTGCGTGCGGGAGTGCGCACGTGTCTCTCATGCGCGTTTGATGAGAGGTTTCCATGACAACAACAGCACCAGCAACCCCCATGGGCTCATTTACATATTCAAGTGCAACAGTGTAGTTGAATTACGGCCGGAAATTGAATGGCTCAATCAATAGAGTGGTGGGGGTGGTGGGGGAGGAAGAGGGGGCGCGCATAATGGATGGGAGGAAGGACAGACTGAGGAGAAGGAGCAGGACGAGGAGGAGGAGGAGGGAGTGTTAGCCGACAGGAAGACGAGATGCAGATGATGCAACGGGCCATCATCTTGTGTATATGTGTGTGTGTGCATGTCCCCCTCTTTTAGGACGACCCATTTTTATTGTCCTCTAGTGGTTAAAGGGAACCGAAAATGGATTCCGTGTGTGTGTGTGAGAATGTTTGGTGTGTGTGACACACACACCAAACATTCACACACACACAGACACAGTGGCATAGCAGAAACATGGTAGTACAAATTCAAAAACCTTTTGAAAACCCAAAAGGTGTCATTTACGCTTTGTTGATCAAAAGTTTGGCACTCTTAAAATGAGCATAGGCCAAAAAAGAAGTGCCTTGATTGTCTTCAGTCAGAAAAGGACGATCCAATCTGGTTTGAGATTATTTTTTTTACTGATGCATGGTATATTTTGATGTGATGCTGTAAATCTTTTTATATGTGTGCTCTACCAGGCTATATTTACTTGGTTGGAACATTCATATTGCTTTGACTATTATTAGCAACCTGAGCAAATAGATCTAGCTTTATTTGTAACTGACTTCAAGTTAGAAAGATAGGAAACTAGTGATATAAGCCTCATGAGTCAGCTGCGTTATGTGTTATAGTGTCATGTAATGTCTATTCTAGACTAACGCCCTTCTTTCTTAACCCCAGCCCTACTTTGGTGATCCAGGAATCGAAGCTACTGGGATTCTGTACTAATTTCAAGCCACTTGGAAAAGAAGATGAAACAGTAATCATCATCCGCATCACGAGTGACTTGGGCCAGCCCTCTTCTGCTGACCGCACAGATCCACCGGGGATGCGATATCCGTGGCCCACTTTCTCAAAGACAACCTGCTCTCTCTCTCGCTCCCTCTGTTCCGCTGTGCGTTCGAAGGCCAGACTTTCTAAGCATCAGCAAGCCACCAGGAAAGTAGATTAATCACATTTTTATTATGATGAGTGAGTTAGGGTGGGTGTAGAAAAGTAAATGGCACTATGCAGCGCAATAACTTTTCATAACGGGAAACAGCCGCAAGAGGCTAGCAGCACAACAAGATGTTTACATAAAGGGGAAGGTGCTGACTGGGTAGATTTGTTGGTGTATGCGGGTGTGTGAATGTTGCAACAGCCATGCATGTATAAAAATAATGCGTGCGTTTGCTGGTGCAGGCGTTTATTGAGTATTTTTTTTTTCTGTTACAAGCACACATTCATATCTATCTTGTGGATGTTTACAGATGTGTCTGTGCGCAGACATCTGATATTTTGGTGCAGTGGCATAACAGAACGCTGGGCCAAAGACGAGGCTGTTATCAGCAGTTGCTTTGACAATGGAGCCCCAGTGGTCACGGGGACAGAGGAGTGCGAAAGGAAGAGGAGGAGGAAGAGAAAGGAAGAGGGAGAGTGAGATGGAGGGGGGGCAGGAGGAGAGTGAGGTCTGCTGGAGGAATCGGTGATGGGGAAAATGGATGGGGGGGGGGCACTAATGGCCTGAAAACACAGCTGGCTGCAGACACCCAAGGACAGAGAGGCTGAAAGAGTGCGAGTCAGACAGCAAAAGAGCGAGCGCGAGAGACGGAGAGACCGTGCAAAGATGATAAAAATAGAGGGGCGTGGGGTGTGGGGTGGGGTGGTGAGAGCGCAATAGAGGCGTCTCGTCAACGCGAGAGACGAAGGAGGGAAGGTTATTTTCTTGTCATGCCTTTTGCATCTGTTCGCCCGCCGCGGTGAATGTACACACACACGCACGCACGCACACACAAACAAACACGGGGACGCTGCCGCCATGCATGTCAATGAATTATCCATGGAACAATGGCAGTCCTTCATATTAATGAACATAAATGAGGGGATGGAGGATGGGGGCTGAGGCTAAAACAGCATGAAATTCTCTGATTGCCTTCAGTTCCAAACATTTATGACAATAATTACCATTTGATTAGAGGATCTTCAATTATCCTTCAATGCATTCCTTGATGATGTATATGAAAGGTCGTTGGATTACATAATTTCTACCCTAAAATACTTAGATGTTGCTGATTATTGAGCTGTGAAACTCATTAATCAGTAAGAGCACCCCATAACAACAATGTGGCTCCTACATTGCCAGTAACCCTTGGCTCCTCTTACCACTGCACCTCAGCTGTTAACCTTGACGATGACATTATACACACTGAATATATTAACGGGGATGAAGGTGCGTGTGTCTATGTGCGAGCATGTGGCTGCTTGAATGAGGCAGGAATATGCAATCACACGTCATAAACCCGAAAGTGAGATAGAGGGGTGGAGAAGGGAAGAGTGATAAAAAAAGAACAGGCCCTATAATGAAGTGTAATGGGTGTGAGGATAGCATGCTGAAAAGGGAGACGATTGGTGTTAGACTAGCAGATGTGTGCTGAAGATGGAAAAAGGCGGAAGGAGGAAGGAGAAAGAGGCAGGAGTGAGAGGGGAGGAGGTGTGGTGTATAGGATGTTGATGGAGTGGGGGGGTTGGAGGGGGGGTGATGGAAAGACTGAAACAGGGAGCTGACACACACGCTGCGAGAGAAAGAGAGTGAAAAGAGGTGGAGAGGAGTAAGTGGAGAGCATAAAAGGTTAAAGAAAGGGGAGCCGGGGAGAGAAAGATGGCTAGCGGAAGAGGCAGGGAGAAACAGTGAAAGATGGAGGCTCTGAGAGAAGATAAAGAGAGTGAGATGGGGATAACTCAAAGGAGGGAGGAAGCTGCAAAGCAGAATGCTTTATTGAAAGATGGAGCAGTTACGGAGAAGAGATGGAGGTACAAAGAGGGATGGAGAGAAATTTCAAAGGAGGAAGAGAGAGAGGAGAAACATGGAAAAAGAGAGAATAACTTACTGCCACTTCTGAATTACTAACTTGTCCTAAAGGATAAGAAAGGGCAGCACTTCTTTTTTCAGCTAATGTAAATTTTTAAAGCTGCTCACAATTATAATGTTTTATTCTTTAAGAAAGGCAAAGATAATTTCCTGAAACTGCTGGGCAGTGTAGCCTTTCCACAATATCTCCCAGTTGGAACTAAAGATTGCATTTATCACGGGTCTATTTTCCGCTGCGGATTAATACGCATTAATATTCATTGCAGCAGGACAGTATATGAAAGACTCGCTCAAAATAAACTAGCCTGGAGTTTGTCATAATGAAGTAAAGTGTCACCCGATGCAACACAGTGGCTCATTTATGCGCTTTTAATAGTTTCTTACCACCGTAGCTCTCTGGTGTTGGGTGCACAGAAAACGCTCGCCTTTTGGACCAAGTTATTCTCGGGTCTTTTATGCAGGATTTGTTGACAGTGAGAAAAATTTCTAATACCGCCGTCTTTGTCCTACATAAATCTGATGCATTTGCTTATTTTGCTCTAGTTTGTACCCAAGCTCAGCATGTGCCTTCATTATGTGTGCGTTTTTGTGTGTGCGTGCGCGCATGTGCATGTTCATGGGTGTCACACCGCATGAATAAATATGGCCACGGAGATAGCCCAGGGTTTGTGGACTGCTCTGATGTTTAAATTTGTGCTGTGGCTTCTCCCAGCAAAGCTTATGACTCACACTCTGATACAAGCTAACGCGCTAAAAGCAACTGTGGGTCAACGCTAAGCTATTCTAATTTAATGCTGAGGGGAAAACTGCTTAGGTAGCTGTGAATTGTTGCCAGCCTTAGCTGATTCCACCGCCCGGATGCCTGTGCTCGTTGTTTTTTTTTTTTAGAAAAAAGAAGAAGATCGATGCTTCGAGAGTGATTCCGTGGATGTTACTTCATTCTAATACCATTGACACAGATCTTGCTATTAGCCAGCTAGGCTAATGCTTTCTAATGCATTCCCGCTTTGCTTGTTGGTTATCCAGTCAGAATAAGAGTTTAGCATCCTGTCTGACTCACCGAGATCTCATTACAGATCTCCCCGGCTCGACAAACCCCCGTCACCAGCCTCCCCTCTTTCACCCATCCATCCTTCACCCCTCCCACCCCTACTTGTCTCATCCATCTCTCTATTTGCACTTTGCCCCTCTTCTATCCTGGTCTTTTTAGTATGCATTGCTATGTAGCCTATGGCTGCAGGTGAAAGTCAGTGCTTCCGCTTGAGTCTCTGTGTGAAGGTGTGTGTGTGTGTGTGTGTGTGTGTTGGGGGTGCGGGGTTGTCTGCATATATTAGTGAGCACGCATGTTAATCCCGGCTTGTGCAAGTGTGTTTCTCCATCGTAAAGACAGACACGGTTGAGCGAATAGGAAGCTGATCTCGATTTTGCTTGCATGCACACGTATACATGCACACAGAGACACACACAGTACATACACACTGAGTGCTATATTGTGGTAATACAGATGGCTTTTTTGCAGCCCAGCTGTGCTCTGTACATGTTTGCCTCTGCGTGTGCATGTGCGTGATTGATTACTATTCTTATCCTCTACCAGGTGCGTCGGCTGTTCAGCAGCCTTCACTCTCACACTCTCCTTCCCTTCGTCTCTCTCTTTCTATCCTTTTTTGGGCTCAATAAACAGGTTTTTTATCTCCAGAATGGTAGGAATAATAAAAGGCAATATCAATGTGCAGTACAGCGAAGTCGCTCCATTCTCAGCACTCATTATGTTTAGCTCGACGTAGCAGTAAGACATCCTAACAAGTCAGATAATTGATGATATCAAATTATAATTTAATTTCAAAAATTTGGCTTACACTTATCCCTCATCTGAGCCTCAGGTAATTTTGCGTTTTGTGTGTGTATATGTGTATGTGTTCTGGCTGGCTACCATGGCTACGCCTGGGCCAGTCGATACACATCTGAGTGAGAGGTCATTAGCATCTCCCTCATGTTTTCTCTGCATGAGAACATCAGCAATTAGCCAGGTCCCAACTATGCCCCTGCTCACCCTCATCCTGTCCTGGTGGTTGAACAGCGCACCTTGGGACGTGGCTACCATCTAGATCAGAAACAGCATAAAGCGTATGTGTGACGTGTGTGCCATGATTGTTTTGTTTATACTTAGATCTTTGTCTGGAACAGTTTGGTCAATTTAGCACAGCTTGCCATGTGAGTTGTGTACTGTTGGGCTCGCTTCTGAGCTTGACTGTCAGTTATTAGCATCTGACGTGTGTTTGACGTCTAAGATGTGTGTGTGTGTGTTCACGTGTCTGTATTTGTGGACGCATATATGTCTGTGTGTGTGTATCCAAGGTGATGGGACGGCTCTGACAATAACATACTGATTAAAAAAAAAAAAACTCTCCCATGCCCCCGCTCAACACCCACCTCCGCAATGCCGCAACCTCTTTCTCATAGAGACACAGACAGAAGAGAAAGAAGAGAGGAGGAAAGCAAACAGGGAGAGATCAGGGGATGAAAGGTAGGTAGATGCTGAGCAACAAACAAAAAATAGCGGTGGATGAAAAGGGAAACAGTAGGAAAACAAACAAAGTGATTGAAAGTTGCTGTTGACATTGTTTGTCATCCACATACCAGTGCTCATTGTTACCCGACCAGCCCTTCCCATCACCAGAGCAATGGCCCATTGTCTCTGCACATCGGCATACCGACGTGCCCGCTTTACCCAGATCTGGCACCAGGCCTGTACCCATTTTCTGATCGCGCGAGCAGAATGGCGTTCATTCACTGCACCGCCTGGCTGGCTGGCTGACTGTGTGGCACTGGTTGCTATGGAGGCTAATTCACAGGCAGAGAACTCACTTTGTGTTCATAGTACAGAGGCAGTCAAGCAAAACATACAGGCACATGCAGCCACGCACACGTGCGTGTAAGCAAACAAGCATGCAACCTGGCAACAGCACTGAATGCGGGGCATGGCTGATGTACTCAACGGGCGCTGGAGAGGAGCCGCAGCATTATTTTTTACCTGCTTTTGCAATTTGCTGTGCTGTAATCAGTCAGACAGGCCCAACATCGCTGAAACATAAGTATATGTACTATATGTGTGGGAAGCATGCTTTTGCACCTAAGTGATGTAGCCCGCTGAACCTAACCCTGTTGAGTAGATGAATGCAGGCACTTCAGCTTGCATTCCTCAGCCACACATGGTTATTTGTTTGATGGCATGTGGTGAACTGAAGAGGTTTAGCAATAAAATACAAGTGTGAATCAGTATGACTATGAGTACTCTACAAAAGTAGCTCTGCAGGATTCACAACTCAAAATAATTCTTATTCACCTTTTAATGGGCGAATCGGTGCAGTCCCCCCCCACACCCGCCCCGCTACTTAAGCCATTTTCACTCATCTCTCTTTATTTATCTATATTTAAGCTAGCTTTCCTCTGATTGGCTGCCTCGCATAAACAGAAGGATTTGAGCAGCAGGTGGGTTGGGCTCCTGTGCACACACAGGTGAGATGACCATATAAAAGATATCCTCCGTTATCATTATACAGAGGCAGGAATTGCAAGAAAAATGATCTGTTTGGTTTATTTTCACTTTGAGACACTTTAAACGTGCTGCTTTTATTTCTGTTCTTTAAGATAACGAAGAATTTTACTCATGTTACCCATCTCACAGCGATCCAGGAATATGTCTCCAAAGTAATGTTTTAGATTGTGTGCTGTCTGTTATACTGAATGTTGGGAAATGAAGTTCTGTCAGACTGATGGTGCGCTGCATCTTAAGTTCTCACCCCAGAGAATCTTCTATGTTCTAACCCACATTTACCACCAACAACAGGCATCACTGATACATTCAACTTAATCTAAATACACTCTGTTCATATACTCAAGTTGCAGTATGCTCACAGACACATCCACCTCTCTCCTATATCTTTTCTTTCTCTATCCTTGTCTTTCTTAATTGTCATTGTCACAAATTTAGCAAAGATACTTCAGAAACTGTCAAAACAGTAAAGGGAAAAGAATTGTGTTCATGTGACAAATAAATCCTAATTCAGGCTATTAGGTAAGCATGTGTGAGTTTTGCGTTGTAAGTCATTTCTTCCCCTTTCTCTCTCTCACGCTTCTCGTTCTTTCTCACCTCGCTGTTATGTAACTCCAGCAGCTGTTTGAAGACGCAGGAAGGGGGTAGGTGGGTAGAAAACTTTTCAAAGTGTGTCTCTCGCTCCTTGATCAGAACACAGGAGAGAAACGGGTGACAGTTTCTGGTT
The DNA here is from genome assembly GCF_001858045.2 of Oreochromis niloticus. Lineage (NCBI taxonomy): Eukaryota > Metazoa > Chordata > Actinopteri > Cichliformes > Cichlidae > Oreochromis > Oreochromis niloticus. Next base: position 17,994,822 of record NC_031969.2, on the reverse strand, counting down.
CCGCTACAATACTTGACAATCGCCCGGTCCCATCTCATGAGCTTTCTTCCTCCTTCTCGCATAACACACGCGACCGATCTCCCCGCCTGACTTGTAGCCGTTTCTCCACTTTGCTCAAGTGTTCCATATTGCGTTATGGTTATCATTTCATTTTACCGTTCCCTAATCTGTCTTTCTCTGTTTCTACGTCTCCCTGATCTCTGCTTTAGCATCACTCTTCAGTTGTTTCCCTCTTTTCTTGTTTTCTCCATCTGCCTCTTTCACTTTTTTTTTTACTCTTTCCAGCATTATTGTCATCTTTTATTTGCCTGATTTGGTTCTTCTATTTTTCATTACGCGTCTTAGCTGAACAGCAGCAGCACTCGTTTACCTGCACGTACACACAGACACACACAATATGCATTCCAGCCAAAACAGAGGCCTTGCTTGCTGGACACACAGGGCTGAACAGCTGTGCAGGCAAAGAAAACTTAGTCCCACAATTGCAAACTCACCCAAAAACTTTAATAATAACAAGCATATATATCATTCTCCATATGCTTGCAGAAAGGAAGGTGTGAGTGAAGTCATTGTATTCGCGAGCAGAATCACCCCTACCCTCGCTGATGCTGAGAGAAAGCCCTGATTATGCATTTCTTTACCATTAGTGGGGCACGTACAGAAGGTGGCGCCGGTCTGTGGTGTTCACCAACGCACAAGAGTGTTTTATTTCTCACTGCAGCAGACGGCTGATTCTTTCTTGAATGTGAATTTAAATGTTTAGCAGTCGCCCCATGGGTGTATTGTGCTAACAAGCTGTCGGTCTCACCTTTTTTACGAAACGCTTTTTCCTACAGTTATATATGTTTCTCACGCTATATGTGTAAATGTCTTCATTTCTGATGCTCCACCGACACTTTTATTCATCTCTAATGAGGCACAAACATCCATCAGTGATGAAAGACCCCCCACCCCCCCACTCACCCCTTTCAGGCTATCAGCGGCACCATTGCAAAGCAGCGTTTTGTTGCAGTAATCCTGGAAGAGGAGGATGAAGTGCAGAGAAGGGAGAGGAAGAAAGCTAAAGGGGCAAGAGAAGAGCAGGAAAGAAATGGATAGGGAAGGAAGGAGAGGAAAGGAGAGAGAGGGGAGGAGGAGGATGAGAGACATGAAGGACAGTTGATAAACTGCGCGGAGCTGGACAGCAGCCAGATCCTTTTAATGAGCAAAGTGCTGCACCCAACACCTCACACATAATTACACGCTCTCTCTCTCTTCCTCTCTCTCTATCTCAATTGCTCTCTCATGCACACACACACACACGCATTTGCAGGAACCTTATTTTTGCCTTCCCTACTCTGCAGCATCCCACCATCCAGCACTAAGTACTCCCTCCAGATCAAACAAGCAGCTCACAGTAAGCAGCATACAGATGAGCCTTTCCTTTCCCCCTCCTCCTTGCCATCGCTCTCCCTCTCTCATCACAACCCCTGTCTTCTCTTCCTGCAGTAACCTCTTGCTACCCCCCCCCCCCCCCCACACACACACCTCCACCCCACCCCCCAGCTTCCTCCCTCTCCATCTCTATCTCTTGATGCTCCTCACTCGCGTGGAGAGAAATACATCAGCCATCGCTCGACAAACACACTACACTGACACTGTCCTAGCTGCTGCTCCAATAAAAACATATTACCTGCAAACTCCATTAGGCCCAAGTGTAAGTCACACATACATACAGACACACACACAGTTGTGAATATAGCGAGCTTCTGTGTGTAATCAGATCTAGGTTAGCAGCCGTCGTATAATGTTCACTGGAACAGCATGTACCCACCCCGTCAAACTGCACTCAAACTGAGCTCCTAGAAATACACAGTGTGTGTTTGTGTGTGTTTGTGAGGTCTAATGATGTCCACGCAGGCAGAGTTTTTCAAGCTTGTGTGTAAGTGCAGAAACAGACGTGATGAGAGGAAGCGTACGCCTGGGTTTGAACTTGTATTAGGATTTCAGAGCGGCGTCGTGTTGCACACTGTGTGTCTATACTTTCATGAGCACATGTGTGTTTCTGCGTGTGTGTGCTTCATGTGTTAGAGAGCCTGCGGGGATCAAATCAGGTGTACAAAAGGACAAGTGTGATTTCATGCTATGAAGTTTCAGATTAAAAAATAGCAAACAACTCGCCACCAGGCAGCGTATTAATTTTCATAAACATGCGATTTGTGGTGTGATTATTTAATGTGCGACTACATATTAAGTAAACCTGGTCTGAAACCTGAACGTTGAACAGTGAACCCTGCGGTTCTTGCAGTGTGGTGAATAGCTTGTGACACAGTGGCAAAGTAGGGGAACATGCATGTGAGAGATAGAGTGGGTAGGGACCTGCAGCTCATTTTTTGCGACCTTTAGCCGGTAATTTCATCCCTGCGCACAACATCTGTGTGCACTGTGCTCACGCCAAGCTGCCGAGGTGCTGCTGAAACACACAGTTACTGCAGACCTTGACAGAGGACATCGTGTTTGAGAAATCATTGACGATAATTGACAGAAATCATGACAGCAATGGGAAGGTTAAGGGAAGATTTACCGCTGTTTCATATGAGAAAACAGAAATTGTCACTCAGTATGAATACAAATGACATGATATGAATCATAGGTGGAGTGTCCACATTCGTTAGCTGATGATGGTGCTGTGGTCTGGCTGCTTGCTACAGCCCTGCTTGTGTTTGTGCCTCTTCTCTTTAATGAGGGACAAACACGCTCTCTCTCCCCGACTCTCTCTTTCTCTGTGTCTGCCTAATAACCCCTCACAGTAAATAACCATGAGCCTCCGGGGCAATTAGACGGGCACTTGGGGCTTATAGTGTGTTGCTTGGAAACTCACAGAGACACACGTGCACACCGAAACAGCCTAGTTAAAAATGGTGTTATGGAGTAATTGAGACATCCGATGTAAACAAAGCGATGGATCAATGCCGAGATAGAAAGATTAAAAGTTAAGGAGAAGAAACTTTGAGAAGAGAAAGACAACCGCTGGGTGTTTTAAGTCTTTAACAAGGATGGTGTCTTGTCGTCCTCGGTATGTGCCTTTAATCTGTGCTTCTGTTACCCGTTCTGTCTCCTCTCCTCTCTTTGACCTCACATATTTGTGTTGGTCTGAGACTGAGAGACAGGGAGGGGGGTGGAGGGCTGAGGAGGAGAAAGCAAGAGGGACACAGAACAGAGGGAAGCTTTCACCTTTCATTTCACCACAACAATGAGTTGCCAATTTCAGTATGCCCTTTACAGGCCATCATGCACACACCTACGCACACGCGCAAACACACAAACACGCACACACACAGAAACCTGCTCTCCACATGCCTCCCAATCTCCATGATAATCAGCTTCCTTTCATTGTGTTGCATCATGCAGGAAAGCCACTGTATAGTCTGCGTGTGAAGGAGAAAGAGTCAGAGGAGAAGGAGAGCAGACGATTTGTGTGCTTTCGCGTGTGTTTCTGCATATTGCGTGCAACAGCCCACCGTCTCTTTAGCAGCGATTGTGTGTTTGAGAGAAAGTGCCTTGCCATGTTTTGGCAAAGCAGTGGGTCAGTTCTTGACTTATGTTTTTCTTTTACACACACGCACACACACATTCAGAATCCTATAGACGTATTGCTGGAAAAGAGATTTGTAACTGTAGATATCTGGTGCATTCATTGCTATTGTACTTTTTTTACGTGGAAAAATTCATTTCTGCACACGCACACTGTTTACGGGCTTGACGACAATCAAGCCGCTGCATCGATATAGGGGATCGGCCTCATCTTCCATTCATATATTTTACTCCTTCTCTTATCACTTCCCCTCTCCCGCTCTATCATTCTCTTATTCTTCCTCTTGTGTGCACATTGTCACTATATTTCCCGACACACACACAAACACACACGCCACTGCTGTTTTCCATCTCACCTCTGTTTTCTCTCCCTGACACCTCTCTACACCCTCTCTGCGTTATCGCGTCGTTACCCCTCCTCCCCCGCTGTGCGCACTCTCTCCCTCCCTCTCTATCCCAGCACATAAACACAAACAGACCTATACGCACACACACACACATTGCCGTATCTTTCTCCGCCTCCCCCCTCGCTTTATTTACTCTCCCTCTCTCTCTCTCTGTGTGTCACACCTTCTCCCTCAGCCCTCTTCCCTCCCTCCCTCCCTCCCTCGCACACTCTCTGTCCACCTCATCCCGTCTCTCCCTCTCCTTGGGGCGAGCGAGGCTGTCGGTAGCATCACTTTCAGTCAGCAGTGACACTGCAGTCTCGGTGCATCTTTTAATGACACGCTGTAGTAAAGGCACCTCAGAAGTGAGCTTATGCAGCATGTTGGACGTGCGACACTCATATATAGAGGCAGTGTGCATATTTACCGTACAGCATATATCCAGGGCCAGGAAATAGCCAATGCCATACTAAAAATAGCATATGAGCTTTAACACGCTGTGCCTAAGCTCCACGCAGACACACAAACAAAATACAAAGATCTAGAAAAATTAATCTGTATGCCAAACTAAACACATTTTACAATCTGACCTCATCACTGGTTTCACAAGATTAATATCGATGTGTGTATTTCGGATTTGTCCTTATGCAATAGGCAGAGTAAACAGCGTGCTATGACACATCGCTGCTCTGACATAGCGTCCTGTTAGAAGACTACGTAACACATCCTAAGGCGCAGGATGCTGAACGGAGCTTGGGAGGGAGGAAAAAAAAAACAAACAAACCCCAGACAAACAGAAAGAGAGGTCTCAGCTCATGCCTCCGCTGCTTGTTATCCATGTGTTTTGCAGGCAGATATGGCTTTAATTTTTTTTTTTTTTTGGTGCCTGTTGTTTGGACAGATGCTGGTGGAAAACAGGGTTGAAGCAGGTGTTGGGAGTGTGTGTTTATGTGGGAGGCAAATGTTCTTCCTCTCTGAAAAAAATGACAAAAAAAACACCCAGCAAATGAAAATAGAACGCAGTCCCACGAGAGACCCTGCTGTCCTCTATTCAGCATGCACAGGCACACACACTCATACACGCACACACAGATGTACACATCGACAAAACACACACAAACAGACACAAACACACCCCCTTGGCCAATACACCTTGCTCACACTTCCATCTGCACTGTGCTGTGCTCTAACTTGTATCCTGCCCTAGAAGAGATGCAAATGTCAGGGAAAAGCGTGGTACCTGTGTTAGGGGTCAGCCGTTCTTTCCTTCTTTTGTTGGCCCTTCCAGTCCCCCTCTTGTTCAGCTGGTCTGAGCTGAGGTGAGCTGAGCTGAGCCGAGCCAAGCGTACAGCGGCGAGGCTCAATCCTTTTAGCCTGCGATGCTGAAAATGGCACCAGTATTCCCTGATAGCAGCAGCCTGCCTGCCTCTCTCTCTTTCTCTCTCCCGCTCTCTCTCTCTCTCTCTCCTGCTCTCTAGCTCGCCTCCCTCCTCTGCTTGTCTGCTGCCATGTTGAGTGCACGTAGGGCGAGGGGCGGGCCGAGAAGAGAGGGGGAGGCTGGTGGGGTGGGGGGTAGTGGTGGTGGTGGAGGATAGAGTGAGGGGGACTCAGGGGGATAAGAAAGCAATTAGAAGACGGCCCTCTTCCTTCCAGTCAGGAATGTATAATGGAATTAGCTTGGGGGGGTGTCAATGGTGAGCATTGGAGGGAGGTTAGAGGGGCACTGGGGTGCGTGGTCCTGCAGCCTCTGCTGGGGAGTCCAGGAGCTTGTCCGACAGTCACCACTCAGAAATGTGTGCGCAAGGGAGAGCAGATGGGTGTGTGTGTGTGTGTGTGCTCATGTGGGGTGATTGCTATCGTCCTATGTGTGTGTTTGTGTGTCAGGACTAGCGAAAGAGAGAGGGAGAGGGAGAGAGAGATTGCTGATGTGCTGATGGGAGGAAGGAGAGGAGTGGTTGAGCTGTGGGACCACCTGCTTCTCTCTCTCTCTCTTGCACTCTGAGGTACTCGGCAGGAGAGAGAAAGGGCGAGCGGCAGCTTCAAAGCCATCTCTCTCAGGTTCGCTCACCCTCCTCCTCTCCTCTCCTCCCTCCCTCCCTCGCTCCCACCCTTCCTCACTTTTCTCTCTCTCTGAGTGGGTGGCGAGGAAGCTGCATGTGTGTCTGGAAAGACAACCATGCATGTATGTGTGTATGTGTGTGCGTGTGTGTGTGCAGAAGGGAAGGAGAGAGAATTTAATATGCAATTTTCAGTGTGCAGTTGCCCGTGTCTGTGTTTGTTTTGTTGTGTCCTTCTTTTTTTGTTTAGCCTGTTTGGGTTGGATGTGTTTGTTGTCGTTTGTTATTATCTGGAATATGTGTGTGTGTGTGTGTGTGTGTGTGCGTGTGTGTGTGTGCGTGTGTGTAAGAGAGAGCGAGAGAGAATGGGGGACAGAGACATACTCTCTGTGTTTACTCACGTATGAAAAGAGATGACCGAAATCCCAGTGTGAAAGACAGTGATAGGAAGAGACGAGGGGGGAGCTGCAGTGTGTTTCGGTGTTTATGAGAAAATTAGATAACAAATGAAAAAAAGGGGAGGGGTGTTTTCCCCTATGCTAAGGTGTGTGCGTGTGTGCGCTTGTGTGTAAAGGGGAGAGACAGAGCGGTCTTTTGATGGAGAGCGAGCGAGCCAGGCACTGCATGGGGGAGATATGTGTAGGCATGTGTCACTGATTGTGCCATGAATGAAAATAAGGAGGAAGGGAGGGGAGGAGGAGGAGGGGGAGGAGGGAGTGGGACTGTGACTCTCCTCCCATTCAGCCATCTCCTCCTCTCTTTCCTTTCCTCTCCCTCTTGAGTGACAGACGAGGCGCTGCCGGCAGCGTGCCCGGGCGCGCGCCAGTAATCAGCGTCTTCTCCTCTTCTTTCCGCTTTGCTCGAGCTTCGCCTATTTCGGTCATTCTTGAATTTCTCCCGTGCAGCCAAGGGCGCTTCATCGGTTTCAGAATGCCCCCTCCTTCTGCTCCTCCCACCCTTCTCTTCCGTATATCGCTCGCTGTGCAATTACGGCAATGGCCCGTGATCTGCTCCTGGCACGCACGCGCCAGGATGGACAGATGAGCAGAAGAGCAGAGAAGAGCCACGCTCGGCTGCTTTTTCTTTCTTTTTTTTCACACGTTCACAAAACAAACGAGACGCAGTGGCACGCGGGCGTATCCGCGTGCTCGCCTTCGGCTCAAGGGCGATTGATTTGGAGTTTAATTTCTCCCCACCGGGTTCTTGACGCAAAAGGATGCGCCTCCGTCTGACCTTGACGGCAGACGGGGTGCGGGGGTGGGGGAAGTTTCGGGACACGCGCTTACATTACCTCCCCAACGCAGACCCCCTCTACTCTCTCTCTCTCTCTCTCTCTCTCACACACACACACACACACACACACACACGGGATATGGTCACCTGAAAACGTCTAAACCGTCCTATGCGCTTTTATAAATGAACGCTTTCCATCTGCTTTCTAATTATAGCTAAGGCAGGGCTAACTCCCAATTTTAGCTGCAGCCGCGAAATAGCCGTCTTTTAATCATTCATGAGCTCAGACACAGAGCGTCCTCCTGCTGCTGGCACAAGCGCGTAAGCTACCGCCAGGCTGTTGTTCAGCCGAGTGAAAAACAACGTGGACAGGCCCCGCTGCTCACAGAGCAACAATGCCCCCTTCCTTCCCTCCCTTAAGGTGAAATGGGACACAGAGATGTTAATCTGACATGCAGGTGACACATTTCGGCCTCGTCCACCTTTAAGGCGATGCCACTGGACGCGCAGAGCCAAACCAAACCACGCAGGGCCCTGAATCATTCGGTGCAGCTTATCCTCCTGGGGATGCATTTGTTTTCTTTTCTTTTCTTTTTTTTCCTTTTTTGATCAGTGCAGATCTGAGTGGAGCGTGATTTTGCCTACAGCGCTGACATCAGTGGAGATGGACAGGGGTTAGAAACGAGTGCCTCTGAAGCCGCGTTTGAAAGCGCCTCTCATCTCAGCTCGCCATACGCTCTGACGCACACTTGCGAGCTGGGTTGTGTGAACAGTTTGAAGGGAGAGCGGTGTGTTTGTTTACCAGTCAAATATATCTGGGAGGAAGCAGCTCTCTTTGCTTATAATAATAAGTCAGTCTGCAGCACTGAGCCGTGGATCTCACGGGTGGATATCGGCGTTTTTAAATGGTGTTTATCATCGTTTTGTTTAGTTTTGTGGTTGGTTTTTTTCCTCCTTTCAGAAGTTCAAAAGTTTGGTTTTCAAGAAATGCCAAATCGGCCATACTTCAAGTTCACTGACGGGGGAAAAGCACGGGTGATGCAAGGGTCACGGTCATCCAGGACTCAGCCACACTCACATCGACACACACGCACACACCTTGGATCAACTTGGATCAATGGGAAAGAGGACAGGAAAGGGGTGGCTCTCTGTTGCCATAGAGACGGGAGGACAGTGGTGTTGGATACTGTTACTAGGCAGGAGAGGCCGCCATTCTGAAAGCGGGGTGGTCTGCTGTGGAGGGGGAAACAACATCAGGGCTGAGAGTGAGGGAACATTAAATATTTCTGTTTAGGTTATTTCCCTCTGGTCAAGTGAAACTGCAAATAGTAATATGGTAAAGTGTGTGTGTGTATGTCTGTGTGTGCCATGTTTCATTAAATAAATATTCATGAATAAATAAACAAATCCCAGAATCTGACCTTTTTCAAACGCAGACTCGAGATTCTTTTTTTTTTTTTTTTTTTTTAACAGACAGCTATTTACAGTTACACGAGTCAGTCTAATCCCAGCCTAGTGGCAGTGCTATTAATTGCAACAACATGGCTAAAATAGCTTTTTCACGCCCCCCCCCGCGCGCGCGCGCGCACACACACACACACACACACACACCATCACCCAAATTGCATCTGTCTTCTTTTGATGTTTGTTTTATTATTTAATTACTTATATAGTTAACTCGTGCAGTGCTTTTTTTAACGCATGTTCTTCCGCCCCTCCTCAAATGTAATTTTGACACTTGTAGCATCACGCGATTTTGTTCAAGAAAGGGCAGAGAAACTGGGCTGCTGCCATCAATCTAATCTAGATGGTTAAACAGGACTACAGGACACAGAGTGAGGGAAAACGGATATATTTAATTTTGGGGGGAGCTGTTCCTTTAACCCTTTTCACAAACAAATGAGTGGCGTCATGCCGACACCGTGTGTGTGTGTGTGTGTGCGTGTCATTATACCTTCAAACCGACTGACGCTGTCCCGTGTTGGTAGCCTATGTGTCTTTGAGGGACAGCGAAGGTCACGAAAGCTATAATCAAACCGAGCTCATCAAGCGCAGCTAGCACTCATGCACGCGTGTACACATCACAGTCTGCGTGCACAACCCAGGACAACAAATAACGTCACCTCCACGACACAGACGTAAACAACTCAAACGTGAACGCGAGGTTCGAGCGCCACCTATTGAAATGTGACCGGGAAGAGCTGATTAGATAAACTGCCCACTGGCGCCCTCTGCTGGGGAGTGATCGGTGTACTTCTATTTAATGTGAACGAAGCAGGAAAGCAGCGCACAAAAGTAACCATCGAAAAAAACGGGCACGGAAGCCATCATCTGCCTTTGACTGCGACTTTTAAAAACACCAACCTGTTATGTGGCAAAAGTAAAAACTCACCGTCAGCTAAAAGAAAAGTCCAGAGATAAAGCTCACAGCCGCTAGAAGGCTCCAGTCGTCTTCGCCTCCTAAAAGTGTGGCTGCACGTCCGCTGCCCCACATAAACACCAGGCGCTGTCCGCGGTGCTGTTCGCCGCACTGCTGTGATTACGCCGGCAGTAATTTCAGCACCACGGACAGCGCCTCAGTCGCCATTATTAAGCACACCATTAATTTAGTACCTTTTAACACCAACAGCGCTCTGGGATATGTGCATGTATGTTTGTGTATGCTCGGACGACTAATGCAAAGCTCGATATTCTCGCCTTTAAAGACTAAAAGCGTTCTCTAACTGAAGGTTTAAATGAAAGGCTGAGAATCAGGCTCTATGGAATGAGAGACTGAGCCGAGATTTACACGTGACATAAAATTATGTGATGTTCAGGGTTTGTCTCACTTAAATAAATGTAAGTTTGCTTTTATTATATCAGAGATAGAGAAGCTATATACATTTTAGTTAACAAGTTAGGATGCCGTGAAAAACAATGATTTGCAGATTATTTGAAGCTTACATAAAAAAAAGAGAGGCAAAGCATAATTTGAATTTAGCGCCAGTTACACTTTTTTTTTTAATGCTGCTGGAGGGGCAACAAAAAGACTGAAAGAGTAGTCAGATGCTAATAAAGAACTCCTCCTTCTGTTACTGTTACTATTAATCTGGTTGGCATAACATGTACCAACATGATCTGTGCCAAGTCTCGTTTAAGACTCACTGAGATAAAATGGAAATCTGGACAGTTCATAAGTCAGCATTTGTCTGGGTATGGGGTAAACCTAGTGTCTGTAGCAAGTGAAGTCCCCATTATTGGTGAACATTATTTTCAGGTTTTGGACATATATTGTACTATTTCAGCACCAAACCTTTACACATACTCTGGCCGCATGAACCTGTAAGTAAGAGAGGCTGTATCTAGATTCGAGTTCAGTCCTGGGACCCATTAAAAACATTTGGTGCATTATTCAATGAAAAAAGAAATACAAAAAACATGCCCCAAACAACAGATGGACAGCTGGAATTATGTATCAGGTGCGAGTGGGGAACCTTTAAACTTTCAAAACTACACAAATGAGTTTCAGCTCCCAAACACTTGTGCACTTATTTTTTGGATTGTGTTGCCACTTGTATCAAAAAAGAAAAAAGGATATTGTAAGTGAAATGCTGCCGTCATAAATGCAAATTGAATTGTTTGTAGTTGTGTGTATGGATTTGACTCTGCTCACCCTTAAAGCTGCCAGCCTATATTATGAAAATGACCAAGTGGGGTCATTTATGATCCCACTTTATGAGCTATTAATATTTTTTAATGGTTCTATTTGTGTTTGTCACACTGTTTTCTTCATGTGACAGATATTCTATAATGTGCCAATGGTTCTAATTATAGTTTTCAATCATTTTTATGATTAGTTAGAGCTTGGCTCAACCCGTCTGCAGCAGTAAATATTGGTATTCGAGGTCTGTTAGCTGTGGTTCACTGCAAACATTAAAATGTCATTATTAGAAATGATAAATTACATTTAAATCAAAGAATATATAGAAAAAACAAACAAAAAAAGACTCACAGATGAGCCAGCACAGCTTTTTGTTATCTATGCCACACCAATTTCTGTAAAAGTAAAACTGACAACTTGTAGAAGTACATTCAAAATGTAAGTTGTTTTTTTAAAATTTAAATATCACAATAGCCAGTTATTTATATGGCAATATCCTTACAGCCCGAGTCCTAAATGACACCACTTGGTCACTTGAAGGCTAAGTGGTTAAACACCAATGATGAATGTACAGTTTTTCATTTAATATTCAGAGGTTGAAGAGTTCTGACTGGAAACTCTTGAGTAATTCCAGCCTTGTTTCTATGAGGATGTTAGTCCTCACGGGCAAACATATTTACATCCACCCATGCGTAAAATAAAGAGCAGTATAAATTGCACACCTGCAGAAACATGCAAACACATGCACACGCTATCATGACCCTGGTATCCAGTTGGTTTGGCTCTTTCAGTGTTTTGGTTACTTTCTGTTTTGTTATTTGCATGTGCCTCCTTTGTGATTGGACCTACCTCACTGTTTATACCTGTTTTTAAGTGTCCCCACCTGTGTCTGTGTATAGTCTGGTCTTTTCCTCTGTTAGGATTTCTGCTTAGGCTACCTGAGTTAGTTGGCTGCCTACTCCCTGTTACTATTTTACTTCTGCATGTTTCCTTGTGAGTTTAGTTTTACTAGTTTTACTAGTAGTTGTTGCTGTTGGCCAATAAGAGCTCATTCTACTTCGTCCTTCTGCACTTCATGGTCCACTCTTCACCATTGCTACTCTTGACACACAGGGATTTGTCCTTACTTTTTGCTTTTATTGCACACTTAAATCATTTAGTAAACAGGTCTTCACAGTAACAATGCAAGAGCAGAAAACAGAAGCAAACCACTGTGCAGTGCAGCTTGATAGATCTTCAAAGTATTTACAATGAAAATACAAAAAAAAAAAGGACTTCGATGTCCCCGTGTCTATCCCTGGCATTTTAACGTCGCTATCCCTGCCAAGCGTTTTCCAAACTTGACATCAGCCACTCAGACTTTTGTTGCTCTGTGAATCCGGTCCGTACTGCCAACCCCAAAACATTCAAGTACTGTATTTCTGTCATTGCACAGGTACTGGGTTAGCCAATACAGAGGACTCTTAGAAGGAAAGAGAAAATTCTACTGGTCCCACGTCAGCAACTTGATTGGTTTTTCCTATCATTTAAAACATAAAAAAAAAAAAAAAAAAAAAATACACAATGGCAACTTAAATAGGATCCAAATGCAAAAGTATCCTTGTTAATGCAACAGGAAGCAAAACCAGGATGGAAAAAAAGGCTTTTGTGATGCTCTGAGAGCTATTTGAACACAAAATCTGTAACAAGTTTGCATTACAGAAACTGTGATGTTGCTTCCATTAATGGCTCATTTGATGTAGGTGACCATCATGTCAGTGTGGTGCCGAGTCTTAACATTTGAAGTTTTTTTGGTAAATATTGCGTTGTTGTAGTGATGTGCTGTACGTAGTGCAAGCTTAACTTTCATGGGAGGAAGGGGGTGACAAAAAATACACAAAGCTGAAATAAGGCAATGTGAAGGTACTGTTTGAACTACAGTGTGAAATACTTAAACTTATGTTGTTGAGCTTCTGCCAAGACAAAAACCTTATAAATATAGATTATTGGAAAACTTGATATTCTCCTGGTTGTCGTTTGTGCCAGGAATGACTTAAAACTTGAAAACATTCAATGTAAAACACTGAATTCTGACACATTTTGCAAAAATGAAACGTTTTCATACATCGTCATAACTCATAAAGCTTATTGTCTGACCATATATTCCCTAGTCAGTGTAGGTTCTCATTTGGTTATGTTCTAATATAATAAAACACACAAAGCAAACCGATGCCCTCCATACTCAGGCCAAACAGGACAAAGTCAGAACACAGCAGTGGTTCCTTGATGTCTCATACAACATCTGGTAGAACAAAAATACATCTGTATCTAACAAATACAAAGTGCTGTGTGTGGACAGTCTTTTGTGGTATTTGTAGACAGTTTCTTCCGTATAAACACACTCAAAAGCATTTCCCATATAGGCAATGATGGCAAGTCTTGGAATTCACTGAATTCAGCTTGATATCAGAAGTAGGATTTTTTTTTTTGTGTGTGTGTGTCTAATCCCATTAGTTGAACAGCCATGGTCCATTGGTGTCAGCTCCTTGCACTCACTACCTGTGGCCCGGGCCCCTGTGGGTGGCTGTGTCCCCAACTAGATCTTCCTCCACAACATTAACATATCCTTCTTTCTCTATGCAGCCAGCCACGACCTGCAGCACCAGCCGGAGCCTGCGGTCCATGGCCTGAAGGTGAGGCTGAATTAGAATAGGGGCTAGGCGGTCACGCAGCAGCGACTCCTCCATCAAGGAGCTCAGCTGGTACTCCTCTTTGGCCAGCAGCTGGAGACGCAGGTAAGTTGACTTCCTCATCCTTGAAAGGGTGGAAAAGAAAAAAAGGGTTATTGTCCATCTCTTAAGAAAATAGAAACTTTTTATCTTTCACACGATGATCATAAAACACATGAATCTAGTAAACCCACCAACTAGTACTTTTTCTCAATTTAATTCAAATGAATTTTATTTATATAGCACAAAATCACAACAGCACTCTCCTCATTGTGCTTAATATTTTAAGGTAAAGACCCTACAGTAATACAGAGAAACCCCAACAATGAGATGACCCCCTGTGAGCAACAACTTTGGTGACAGTGGGAAAGAAAAACTCCCTTTTAACAGGAAGAAACCCAAAGACATGCTGTGGAAGAATAAAGGTGAAAAGTTTATTTCATACTAACAAACCTATTTGTTTCAGCGTGCCACTAGACCAAATCATATGGTGTGTCCGAAACTGAAGTTTTATTCCACGGGGACCGTTGATCTCTGGATTTGACCTCAATACTTGTTTGTTTTTATCCACAATATGACTGTTTAAAGGGGCGATCAGCCCCCTTTAGTCCTAAAGCTAGGAGGAGAAGAAGGAACCTATCAAAATGACTGTCATTCACTGACTAACTAAAATCTTACCTGCAGCACTGACTCAGAGGTACCAGGATGGAGAGCTCATCGTGAGAGTGCTTTCCAAACCTGCAAGTGTGGGGATAAAGAAAAAAGAATGAATTATCACAATGGTGGATTTTGTCTGTTAGACAAATTTCGAGTTTATTTCGTTATTAATTGTGAAAATGTCCTCTTGAAATGGTTTTAAAAACATTCTATAATGACAAGAACGATTATGAGGTAAGGTCACAAAGTTCTGCAGCTAGAGCCATAACAATAAAACTAAAACATACTTGATTTAAATCTTGTAGGCTTTTCTACTCTACTGGAGCACTCCAAGCGATTTATACAACATGCCTCATTCACACAAGCACTATTTTCTATGCCCAAGTTCTTTCTATCTAACAGTTACACTCTGATGAATCCACTGGAGAGCAACTGGGGTTCAGTATCTTGCTCAACAATAGTTTGGTATGCAGACCGGTGCCTTCCAATTACTGGATGACCTGCTCTACCTCTGCAGACACCCTAGGTAGTCACAGAAGGTGGGGCTGTATTGCTTCCACTGCTTCCAGTTTTTAGATGACTCCCTTGTGCACTTGTGCTGTATCTCTTTCAGCATGTATTCTGTTCACTGCTCACGATCCAGTGAATTCAGAAAAAAATATTGGAATCCTCCTCTTTAGGCTCCTGACCTGATACACAACTGTCGGGTTTGGAAGCTGTGAACTCGTATTGCTGTTTGGTTTCTGGGTCATTGTCTCAGACCCAGCTCTGATGAGCAGTGATAATCCTGGGCATTAAATCTGAGTACTTGTGTGTGTGCTGGAATTGCACACATACAAGACCAAGCAGAATATATATGTAACTTTATGCGCAAAGTTACATATACTGCAAATTTATCTTAATTACTGATTATAATCTGCTACTAACAGCAAAACAACGATGTTTTCATTCATTTGTTGCCAAAGTAGATCAAACTTAAACCGGTTACCAAGACAGACCCTTTTAAATTAGTTGACTATCTTTACCCTCTTCCATTGTCAAGGTGAATGATGAAGGTGTCGTTTCCAAACTTCTCAAAAGTTTCATAATGATGGCGATCCATGTTACCTGCACAGGGGGATATGACACATTAGAAGTCACAAATACACCTTTTTATCAT
This sequence comes from Oreochromis niloticus, assembly GCF_001858045.2. NCBI lineage: Eukaryota > Metazoa > Chordata > Actinopteri > Cichliformes > Cichlidae > Oreochromis > Oreochromis niloticus. The sequence continues at coordinate 17,979,409 of NC_031969.2, read as the reverse complement.
TTTAATGTTTACTCGGTTTTCCCCTTACCCATTAAGAAGTCAAAGATGGTCATGTCCATGATGTCCAGCAGTCGAGTGCCTCGGTCATACGGGGGTGTTTGCTTCACCTCATCACAGTAATCTGGATCCACCTCCCACCTGTGAATATGCAGAAAATCTCTTAATACTTAATGAGTAATTGTTTTTAATGACTCAGTAATTAGTCATATGTTTGGACTGGCTAAAGGCATGTTTGTGATCACAAACATATATGAATGTAGTGCCTCAGTATAGTTTTCTTACTCTGCTTTCTTGCGTTTGTGGTAGGAGCGCCTCCAGGGGTTTCTCCAGGTCTTGCGTTTGGCTAGGTTCAGGTCTGGGAGGAAGGCTGCGAGTGAGCCTTCAATTTGGTCCGGTTTGCCGCACAGAGCGTGCTCGGTGGAGCAGTAGTAAGAGCATTCACCGTAGAAGCAGACATTATTGGCTGACAAAAGAAAAAGTGAAGGCACAGATTTAGAAATGCTGATTTAGTTCGCATGCAGACACAGAGGAGAAAATGATTAATGGCGGCGATAAGGAACCGCTGACCCCGGTACAATCAAAGACAACATGCGAAAACTTTATTCACGCCCTCATGCTGAGAGGATGTAAACAAGCATAAGCATTAGACCACAGGCTACCACTCTGCTTTCACTGTATCCAAGTGTGCCGTTCAGTGAACACAACAGGAGAAATAAATCATTCTACATTTCAAAAGAAAGCCTTTTTGCAGTTTAACAGACAATGAATTCTTACACTACATCACATTAATCCATCTTAAACACGTTACACACAATGCCAGCTCTGTCATCACAACTTCTGATTTTAGCCACTTAAGTGTGATGTTTTTGTTTTTGCCTTAGATACAGTTTACTGAAAAGATGTTTCTTAAGAAAGGTCTCTAATCTAAACATTTTACTTTTAAATAACTTAATATTGACTATGACCAAGATACAGGGAACTGACAAATTAAACTAAAAAAAAAAAAGAACCAACAAACCCTACTTTTTTCTGGGTGACCAAACATCTGAAGTACACATGTGTTGGTTCTTTAATTTGCCTCACTATAGCATTTTGTGAGCACTGACCTCTAGCTTACTCCAAACCTAGCTTACTATCTCAGAAAAGTCTTGTAATATTTGTCTTTACATGTGATGAACACAGAAAATGTGAAAGTTTATCTTTTTAAATGAAATTATAAAAACTGACTTTTTCAAGATTTTATTTTTTTAGATGCTGGAGTGTTTCTATAAAAAAAACATCCTAATTCCTGCACTGATGAGGTTTGTGTATTGTCTTGCAGTGCCACCATGTGGAGAGTTCTGGCTATAGCTTTATATTACTTTATTTTTTCCACTCTTGGCATTTTCATTACTTTAAAGAGCAGACCAGGGCACAGTGACTGACACTACCCTAAGCTACAAGTTCGTACTCCAGTTTGCACTTTACAGTTTACAGTTTAACTGAAGTCTTACTAGATAAGTCACTGAGTTAGGGTTGCTCTGTGCTGTTTCCAAGTTGGATTTATGATGCAGTCAAGTAGCTGCATCTCTCTGCCAAGCTGCAGAGGCCACCAGAGTCTCTACCTGGTGAGATGAAGAAGGTCCTCCACAGCTTCTTATCACGTGTCAGGTCTCTGATTTCTCTCGTCATATTCACCAGTCGTCCTGCTACTGGGGGAACTCTCCGGAAGTCAAGAATCCTATAAAGCAAAAGAAAGAAGTGCAGAAAAAGCAAATCATTCAGTATTTAAACACAAATGATGATGCACAGAAGCAGATTTTGCTATAGTGGCAAATTGGAAGACCAGGTCCACATTTTAATGCCTTTAAACCATCTGACAAAATTTACTTTGTGCTGAACAGATGATGCTACAGAGCAACTTCAGCCTGCAGCTCATTCTCCTGTGGTGCTCCAGGCAGTGCTGAGTATTTCCAGCAAAGCAAGGGAGCTCTGAACGTTGAGCACCTGCTTTGTTTTAACAAACAGCTTTGAACTTCTTCTTTTATCCTGCTTGCACTTTATCTTTGATACACGCATGCCAACAGAGGCTTAAAAGGAAATATTTTCATGTGAGAAGGCGTCATTCTGGAGATTAATACTATGAGCTCGATCAAATAAAAAGGTAGGTTGAAACATTTATAAACTGCTGCCATAAAACACATAAAAAAACTATAATTTAATAAAACTCATCCAGTCTGGATCAGCTTGTGTGCATAAACCGTCTTTGTGTGGGGACAGGAAATGATTTTGTCATGCAGTTGAGGCATACGTGTAGCTAGAATCTTTCTCTGTCTCCATAACAAACTGCTGAAGGCTCACTCACACTTATTGTTTGCTTACATAGGTGTGTCTCGTAGAAGCAGACTCATATATATTAATATATAATAATAAGAAACAGATGGCGACAGTTGTTTTTAAACACAACTGAGATGGGTGGTTAAAATGTGTCATACATGCTGCAAAAACTGCTGTAAAAGTTAGAAAAAGCAGTTGTTACTAGATGTAACTCTGGTTCTATGAATATGCACGAGGTCCCTAATGGGCCTGTGGTTGTGTGGGGCTGACCAGAGGGTTGTGAGAGACACTCCATGGCTCTGTCCCTTCACACAAGTCCATTTGTGAATGAATAAAAAGGGCAAAGTGAAACATCAGGAGTTTTTCTATATTTTGATATTATATTTAGTGACTTCCAGTCAAATTTTACACTACATGACATCATTTTTATGACTTCAGCATTCAAGATGTAGCAATAAATTAATCATCTTTACTGTACAATCTGTTTCCCCCTGTGAATGGCACCAAAATAAAATCAATTTATTTAAACCTATGGACACCTTTTTTGTCTTTATTTAACTTCCAATGCAAGATATACACAGACCATTCACATGATCACGTTCTTTTCTCACCACCAGTATTCAGATCAGGGTAGTTCTACGTTCCTTGGCCCAATTCTTCCTTTCTGTCTCCACCTTTCAATCTCTTCTTTTCTTATATTATGTCACATAAGGCACCTATTCAACCCTTGTTTAGCCTCTCCCATTATATGTTTGCCGTCTAATAGATCTTGATCTATTTGAAACTAAAGCTAAGTCTCCTGGGAGCAGACAGACACACACAGACAGGCTCAGTGGAACAGAGTTGGCGAAACTTAAGCCCACAGAGGAGAGCATTCAGGAGCGACAAAATGCACCGTCACTTTGGGCCGTGACGACAAAAGAGCACCTGTTCTTCTACATGCATGTGTGTGCCAGTGTGTAGTCTCTTTGAGAGCACACTCAAGCTTTTATTCGTGTACACTCCACCTTTTACACACCCTTGAGTCATACATTGTTCAAAACAGATGGCACGACAGTAGGCAAAGAACCAGTGGACAAATCCCCCTGAGGTTTGAAAGTAATCACTGGAAAGCGGTTACTTTTCCTAGTATCTTCAAGACAGGGTGGTACAAATTGGAAGAAGTGTCTAGTTTTAGCAGAGTCAAACAACCTCCTACTCTGCATCAATATAAAGTAATATAACAGTAGTAGCTCAGTCTGGTATCCAGAGGCTGCAGTGGTCGGGCAGCTGCACTATAACTCACAGGCAGCCCCACATGGTGAATGTGACCTAAAAACAAACAGCTCTTTAAGGGTAACACAGGCACCACCTCCCTGCAGCAAATAACCATGTTCTGGGTGTAATGGCATGTTTGCGATTTTCCTATTTGGCTCTATCTGCCTACCCAGATGAACATGTGTTGGCGATCTCATCTGAAAGAGAGCGAGATTGCGTGTTTGTGAGCATGTGTCAGATAATTATCGCACCCTCAAGAAATCCTAAGATGCCCAGTAGTCCATTTATCATCCTGTCCCAGAATCCCAAATGATCAAATCTGAGTGCTCTTCTGTTGATATATTTTTCTACCTTGTCAGCTTAAGTCCTCAGAGCCAAGGGATCATGCTGAAATCAATATACTCAGCACCAACTAGAGGAGATGATCCCTGCTTTTGGCGTGTTATCTAATCCCTCGTGTACTTAATCCCTTTCAGATTTTCACAGTTTAAGTCCATTATGGCACACCTCCGGTTTATAATGGGGTAAAAGTCGCTGTTGGTGTGACCCGTCATTCTTTCTGGAACAGACTGTGAGGGATGATTAGAAAATGGGCACAGTAGGGAAGCACATGGGTCACATTCTGGCACCACATGTATGTTTCCTTTTCTTTTTTTATAGTTGAGTGGTAAAAGATGGAAAACTCACCTATCCAAATGAAAAGCAGCGATCTCAGCATTGTGCCTCTCGAAGTCGGAGAAATAGAAGAAATCTGGAGGCGTTTCCTGCTCCCGCGTCTGCCTGAAAGATAAAACACAGCATAAAGCACCGCATCAGCAGGAGAAATCAAAGCAGTTGCTTTTTAAATGTGATTTCCTTGCATGTATATATGTATATATATATATATATATATATATATATATATATATATATATATATATACATATGTGTATGTGTGCGTGTATGTGTACACACACACACATATATTTTATATATATATATAATTTATTTTTGCTTGGAAACATGACGATGTGCATTAAAAATTCTGAATGACAAGTAGCATAAAAAAATGTTTTCATTTCTTTTCAAGATAATTCATCAGGAGGCTGATCTTATAAACAAGTCAGTTTATGAATCAGATGTGTTTTAATTTGAATTATGCAGCCTTTTGATTCGTGACATTCTCTTCCCGTCTATGCAAATCTTTTCAACTTTCATCAGATTTTTGCTTCCTGCAGGGCCAAACTCATCTAAGCCTCTGCATCCCTTTCTAGGCCAGAATCTGACTCATACGACTGTAAAGCCTGTGTGGACAAGGCTGCTGAAGGGAAGCTGCACGAGATTCTCCCTCGCATCCTTCAGTTCCTCTCAGCAAACACAAAAAACTCGGAATCTCTGCCAAGCAAGCCATGGATCTGAGTCAGGAAATGCTAGAAGCCTCTTTGTGCCGGTCTTTGTCTTTGGCTCTCACTGTCTGCTCACCCGTCTGGGAGAAGAATATTATCTCTCCACTTTCACTCACTTTCTTTGTTTTTCTCCCAAACCACACATATATTGATGCACCTGACAACAGCCTGTGCTATAACTCCTCTGCTTGCACAATCCACACACGCACATACTTGCGAATATTACCACTTTCTGCTCTGCCCTGCCTTGTTGTTTTTTTTTCTCGTCTCGTCTCCTCTCAGACTTAAGGGCAGAGTGTCACATTATCCCTGCTCCACCCTTTCTATTTTCTTGAAAATCTGAAGCGGTGACAACAGAAAATGACCTGTCCTCCTTCTCTTTTACATTTCAGGGAAGCAGCCATTTACCCATAAATCAATTGCTGCCACTGTAATCCTTTCTTTCCAACCTGGAGGAGGGAGGGGAGTAATGGTGTTTTCATTTTCAGGGTGCAGGGCGGGGGATAAAAGATACCGTGTAAGTGGAGAGGGAGCTGAATAAACAGCAGCAGGAGTCTTGGTTTTTAAAGGTGACCCTGTGAGTCATCACACTGATTTCAATGTGACGTCAATTAAATATTTTGCAATTGAGGCGGACTTAAATGACTTGAATGCGCTTATAATTACCAAAAGTAATAATATTATTACCTTTTCTCTGGCATTAGACAATTTCTTTTACAGAAGTATTCATTTTTATTGATACTCAAGTGTATATTCTGGTTGTTTCTGTGTTCGGATGGGTATCCATACACTTACACTACTGTAAAAGAGATTTTTAATCTCAACAGTTTTACTTTTTTCCTGGCTAAATATGGATTAAATAAAATCATAGATAATCAGGTTTGTGGACACAGCTTGGGAACCCAGAAAGCTGCGCTTCAGAGATGTAAATGATAAGTTTTACTACAGTAAGTTGCTCTGCTCTATCGGCAGTCAGCGAGGGAGCCTTTTGTCTTCTGTCAGTAGCCGTGAAGATATATTTTGCTCCAAGCTTTTTAAGCATGCATAATATTTCTGCTTCTGGTTTCATTTTCCGCCATGTGTAAAAAAACGACTGTGACATAAACCCGACTGTTGGGTATTACTTCATCGCCGAGTTGCAAAACCATTTCTGATAAAAGGCTATGGTAGGTGTGTGATGGAAAACCTATAACACAGGGCACAAATACACCGATACAGATCTGCATACGCAAACAGTATTCAAAATCTCAAACAAATTTCCTCTCACACTTGTGTAGACCCTTTATCAGTGAGTGTCCTTGATAATAAAAAAGGCTTTTTATCTGAAGCCTTGTGTGATTAGGCTACAGCAGACCTACTGTATGCAGTTCAGCAGAATGTGTGAGCATGATGAAGCTGAACTGCTTGCCTATGTGGACTCAGTTTGTGCTGACTCAACCGTTTTAATGCTCTTTCATGAGCTTAGGCCCGCACAGTGGAGGGTTATATTAGAGGAAGATGGGAGAGGGAGGGCTGAGAAGAACAGCTGTGTCCCAGACTCTTTTTCCACACACACACACACACACACACTCACACGGACAGAGCCAGGCTGATGATGCATGTTTGTGACAGACAGAGGGCAGTAGAGACAAACCCACAGACAGAAACTCAACCACCTGGAGCACCATTAAACTGATGAGAGGAAATAAACATCTCTGTTCATATTTTCCTGTGAAATAAAGATTAAAGAGTGTTTAGCTTGGTTTTACAAGCCAGGTGTAGGCAAAGTGAAAAGGATGTTTAGGTATGATTCATCTTCATCACCTACCTACAGACAGAAATAGAAAAAAACCCACATGCAGCCACAATCAAAATTATTCAAACTTACATGTGTAAGGCTTTACACATACAGTGTTTTCTAAGAACATTAATAAATGGGCATAAACCTAAGTTTGCAAAATGGCTATGTCATGATTTAAATCTAATTTATTACAGCTGTTTTTATGGTTTTTGATAACTTATTGGTATGTGAAGCTACCGCAATGTTCTAAAATCAAGTTAACCTTTCATGATCTGAATTATTTGAAAGGTATCTGGAAGCTAAAATAAGAACACGCAAGATGATTCACATTTAGATATAAAAGATAATATGCAAGTGTAGGACTCTTGGCATGAAAGAATGAGAAATTTATCAAAGGGGAATCAGATGTTTGAAAAGAACAAGTGAGAAAAAAAAAGAAGGTTTCATTGAAGGCATGAACAAAAAGTACAGAATCATTAAGAGACTTCAGATTGCAGAAAAAGTGCTTAAAAGTTGATGAAAACATAAAAAACTGGGATAGATTTAAGAACTTTTTGAGTGATGAATGTTTCTGTGAAACTATCTATATCCTCCTGAGGTCTGCACTCTTCACTGTGATGCATTTTTAATTTCTCCCAGCTATTTGGGATTAACTGGATCTGATAAAGTATAAAAACTAAGCATGACCTTTTTTCTAGAAAGTATGCCCTTTAGAGCACAACACAATAATGCCAGCATCATATAAAGGATAAAACACTTCCCTGAGCTGAATGAACTATAAGGTATAGAAAAGTCAAAATGTAATGTCTCCATATGAGGACACTGGGTCTCATAAGGTTTAAACAGTCCAGCTGTAGATGCTTCTGCTTTGTTACTTGTAAAGAAAATGGTAGCCATTAAATTTTCTAGTGAAACAAGCTTTTCGAACCTCCATCCAAGTCACCCAAATCTCAGTTCAGAAACTGTTACGTGAACAGTTGAATCACACTTTCTTTAAAGCAGTGAAACTCAAAGAAAGTAGCACATAAATCACAGAATATTTAATAAGCTCAAATATTTTGCACATAAGCTGTAAAATGGCAAAGTGTGTGAGAGGCTGTGAGACGCCTGTGAGAAAATCACTTAATCTAGGTATTAAGGATATGTATGCTTTCATTACACAAACACCAACTTCACAGTAATATCTTGTCTGTATTTACAACTGCAACTGTTACATATACCCCCACTAATCTGGTTTTGTAATGTTAGCTGGATTCTGATTCGAAATAGAGAATAGGAGAAGGAGCAGGAGAGACAGAGAGAGGATGGATGGGAGATCTGTCATCTATTGGTAATCCACAGCAGATTTCAGCCCTCCTCTGACAGGCTTGTTTGTCTGTCTGTCTTGCCCTTTGTCCTGTGGGTAGGTGGCTAAGAAGACATGGACAGGGCTTTGCCATTGAGACACATTGTATAATATAGGCTGGGATTAATGGTACAGCACACACATATTACATTGAATGTAATGTATGTATTTTTTTGAGTCAGATGCAAGCATTCGACAGCATCAGACTACAAACATTCATAGTAGTTGGATTGTATTTGAATCAAAGGTTTCACTGGGTGTTAAAGTTTCTATTTGACATCATATCTGATCCCAGTGAAAAGTGACCATGGCTTTAAAACATACAAGCACACACAAGATGCAATGTTAAAAAATGTCATAATACTCCAATATTAATGTTTAATAAAACAGAAATTTATGTTGCTGTCAATTATATTACACACTTGATGTCTTGCAGAGCCCAAAGTAAACATTATACTGTAGGGCCAGGGGCACAACACTGTAAATTCAGGAGTAAAACTGGTAGCAGACAAGTAATGTGCATACACATATTATTTCTGGTCATATTTCTTTAAATATGCCTACACACGCTTGGGTTTTATGAATTTCAATCATCATGAAATTGTGTCCATATGCACAGGCCTCCCCTCTTCAGCTATGAATGGAAGTAGATGCTATTTACATCACAAGTTATGAGATGTGGCGGTGGGAAAAACAGCAAAGAAGCAGGAGCCCAACATCGCCAAGTGTGAAAAGCAGAGAACCGTGATTTAATTCTAGGGTTTTCTTCTGGACTCACAAAGAAAATAAAAACTACTGAATGGAAAAAAGTTAAAGAGGCTATCAACTCTGGAAGTTCAGAGTGAATGGTCCGTGCAGAAGTAAAGAACAAATGGTCAGATTATGAATGAGAGTAAAAAAAGTATCAGTTCACACAGGAAAGGAGCCTCAGTAGGTACGTGTGAAGCTCAAATATCTCACGTTCTTTATGAATTCTTTATGAATAATAACAGTTTATGTGGGAGGAGAAAACATACATGTTTTAGTGCAAACATACTGTTTATCGGGAAAAGTTGCCACATTTTATGGAGTTAACTATTCGAGCACTGAGTTATGAGTTTGTCCAATTTCAAATGAGGCATTACCTTATTCATATAAGCAGGGTCAGATTTCCAAACTGTACAGAATTAAATATCTTGCTAAGTGTAACGAGAAAGGATCACAACAGACTCAATTAGGGCAGCTGTAGTAGAGAGGGCTGTCTAGAAGTCAGAGGGTCAATGTATCAATACTCCTTCAGTGTATATGTTGAAGTATCCTTGGGCACGATACTGAACCCTAAGTTGCCCCAGATGCATCCATTGGCGTGTGAGTGTGTGTGAACGTTAGACTAAAAAACACTTAAAAACAGATAAAAGTGCAGTATGAATGTGTGTGTGTGTGATTGGGTGAAGGAGACTTTTTGTAAGTAAGCACTCCGAATTCTCAAATTGAGTAGAAAGGCACTATGTAAGTACCAGCCCTATCACATACTATCAAACTGTATAAAGGACACTGGTTACTATATGGATAATAACTATCTTTATTAAAGAAATAAAGAGAGTAGCTCCATAATGTAGTGGTTTAAACGAGTGATACTTCCCCAATTTCATCCCGAGAGGAGACGAATCCCTTTGGAGTTGTGTCATGAAGGACATCCAGCATGGTGGTGACTCCTTGTAAATAACGGAGCTATATTTTACCAATAAAGAAGACTGGAAATATTTTATAAATTGGTACAACTGTCTCTGTAAATGTTCCACACCACTGGTTGGAAACCTTGGTGTCATCATAGATGCTAACCTCACTTTCCAAAGCTGCATCAGCAGCATATTTAAAAGTTGTTAAAAAAAAGCACCTTAAGCACCTCAACTTCTGTTACTCTGTTACTTCTGTTACTATGATCATACCACATCTGTACTGACTCATTATATTGGCTTCCAGTTACATTTAGAATAGATTGTTAAATTTTAAAGGTCATCTTTAAAGCTCTGCGTGGTTAAGAAATACTTGTAACCTGTAAACACATAGGTTATGTATAAACAAGCTAGATCCCCTGGCCTTGGTGTTCTGTGGGTACTCAAAGCACTTTATACATCATTTCTCATTCACTCTAACATTCGCAGTTCAGTGAAAGCATAAGGAACTCAAAGTTCTGTATCTTGCCCAAGGATACTTTAGCATGCAGACTGAAAAGCCAGGGATCAAACCACCAACCCTCTGATTAGTTGATAACCTGCTCTACCTCCTGAACCACAGCCAGCATAGTGGCTGGTAGTCTAGCACGTAGTTTTAATTATCATTACATTTAATTTCTGTTTGTTTTATAAATTTTGGTTTAGTTTTGTGAGGTTAGCATGTTTGCCTTGCATGCAAAAGAGCCCCTGGGAGACATAAACACACTCTTAGGGGGTTGCAAACTACTGTTCTCCTACTGCTCTTCCAAGCCGGGTTAAATACATCAGGAATGACATTCAGAGTTTCATCTTATCAAATCAAATATTCAGACCTCTTGGGAAATAGGGGAGCAGCCAAAACTACATTTCTAATTTTGTGGTTATGATAAGTAGTGGTGGAGGTGATGCTGATTATTATTAGATTGAATTTCTACTTCTTTTAATGGTTTTAAGACCTGTATTTTCACATTTTTGCTGATCTGTTGTTGGTTTAATTATTAACTCATTAGATTCCTGTTTGTTCTAAGGATTTAACTTTAAATCTTATTGCTGCTTTTTGCTTGTTTTTGTGTGCTTGCATACTTACTATTAAATCCTCCAAGTCAGATATGGATTTGCAGTAGTTTAGTGGATATACCAAGAAGACTGGAAAAAACCCTAACAATCACTGCACCTAAGAATGATCTCAAGTGCTTCAAAGAAGAAAAGTAGAAAGAAGACCCTGCTAAGTGTTTTCTAACCTGCTTTCATTTACCAATTGTTTGGTTACCATGCAGCCAAATCCAATTCCCTCTCGCTACCCTGACCCTACTTAACTCCAATTATCAAGGATCCTGCAGCTTTTCTCCTTTCTCCTAACATGTTTTTTTCCCCATACACGTCTAAGGTTTCATCTCATCTCTGCCATTTGTCTTATTTTCTCCTCCTATTTTGATGTTTCACAAGCAAATTTGAACAAATCACATTTATTTTTCATCCCTCTTGGGATTATGTTTTCAAAAAGTGCTGCATTACAGAATGCCTAATTCACTATGAAAATAGTCCACATAGAGTATTTTTAGTATACGAGGCTTTTCGAGGTATACAAGTGATTAGCGTGACGTATTCAGGACACTCCTGGGTAAATGGCACCTTGAAGAGTACTCACAACGCCTCTCAAGGTGACAGACAGGTGGAGGAATGGAGGACCAGAATGAAAGATTGGGAGATAAAACCTCTTCAGCCTGGTGATTTGTGTCAGAGTGTGCTCGTCTGTCAGCAGCACTGCGCACAGAAGAGAGAACACTGTCGAAGCTCTGTGTGTGTGTTCTTCACATCTGCAAACAGCAGCTTACTCTGCGGGTATATATACATTTTCTGTGCATTCCTGACTCAGTGTCTGCATTTTTCTCTCTATTTTCCTCCACCACCGCTATCGGCGAGAGATCTAAAGAATCGGCCCAGGGCACCAAGGTAGCTGTCGAGATTGAATTTCAAATCAATGTTACACAAGTTGTGTTCCAGCCTCAGCTATTTTCAACACACAGGGTGAGACACTGCCAGGAGGGAAAGGCAAGTCATCTGCATGTGTGGGAAGTGGTTTGTGCGGTATTATCATAAGAATGCTGGGGAAAAGACTTGACTTGAAGAAGATGGATGATACCCTGAAAGCAATGCTTCATTTTCAAAGTTATTAGATACTCGCAAGGTGGGACAGCGTGGAATTAACACAAAGACTGAAATTCTCAGTGATTAGGTTTCTGGAGCCCAAAGTGTTGATGCAGGGTTAGAGGTTATTCAAATAGTGGAGTCGTGTCAGCTGTAAATGAGACACTCTACTACACATGCACATTTTATTAAACATCCACTGAACTACCAAAAGGAAAGATGCATGTTATTTGTCAAGTTGTCCAAACTGGTGTATGCTGTTCACCGGGAGGAAACCTAATGATTAACAGTTATATGTTTGCTTCTTAAAAAAAAGTTCTTTAAATATATTACAGGCATTTTAAATCGACTTGTTTGCATGCACAGCATACTTTCTCCCCCTTTATGCTACCTTTAAAGGTCTATTTTGATCTCAAATATGCATCATCATCTACTGCAGTCTGTAAAATGTTTACCATGGGACTTGTATTGTTGTGTGGGCTGAGAGAACAGGGTTAAAAACTGGTCAAAAGCTCCTCAGCCCGTGGTTTACTAGACAGAGTTTAAACCTACCAGCTGTAAAAAAAAAAGTGATTTATTAAGATTTGTTTTTTTATTTATACATTTATCAAAAATTCTTGCAAAGAAGTCATATGAATACTAATACCCTAATTACCCTAGCTGTGTATCAGCAGTGATGATTGATCAAACTCAGTATTTTTGCTTCCAAGCCATTGTGATTTCAAGCTGTGTATGTGTTTGTCTTTTTTTCCCCTTCTGTTTTTAAATGTAGGGAGTGCAAAGTTGATGTGCCATCAAGCAGCAGCCCCGAGGGCAGAAAAATGAAGCCGGTGCATAAGTGCCAAAAAGTGCAGTTTCTCTAATGGCCACTTAAAGCTGGCTCTATTCCCTGTAGACCCAAGTGTTATAATGCTCAAATGCACAGCATAAAAAAGCCTGTTTACAGCTGGTGGAAAAATGGTTTGGCCTCCATAGCTTAGCTTCCCTCTTTATAATAGCTGTTTGTGGGGTGAACTCACCTGTTTGGATATATTTGAGGGTTGAAAATAGTCGTGTGACAGGTGTACGGGGAGGTGTACCCTTACCTCTGCTAACTGGATTTATGTTACAAATAATATTGCTTGGTGTTTGGTATGGGCTGTGGAAGAAGTTTGTGCTTTAGGCTGATATTTTATTAGTCTGTTACATAGCAGGCATACATGTCTGTCGTAGCTCAGAACACTTATAAGTTCTCAAATGACATGCTTAAACATTTCTAAAAAAACACTGACTGAGGTGATTTAAGTTTCAAAAGTAAATCCCTTCTTATCTAAAAACATGTTGTTAAAGTATGTTACTGAGTTTCAAATGTTAGCGTAATATCTTTAGTGCAACCTTTTAAAGTTATAGAGTGTGTATTATTCTGTGTCTTCACTTTATGTCATGTCTCCTTCCTCAATTACCTTAAGTTCCCTCATTCTTTCATCGATGTCTGACCTTCTGTCTACATTAAAAGCTCCAAGCATGAAGTGAGCCCTTGAAATTAAACTCTAAATGTGGGGCTTTGAGGGAAGCTGCATAGCTGTGGGCTAGGTCACTATCTGTGACCACCAGAGCTCACTGGCAACCCTTGAGATAGATGACAGAACCCCTCAGAACCAGTGTACATCGTGTCTGTGAGTTAGAGGGAGCGTGTGTGTCTGCATGAGTGTGCGGTTGAGTCACGACCGAGAGTCAGGGAGCGAATGTGTCTGTCCGGCTATCTCATCTGACCAGATGACTGCAAATCTCTGTCTGTCCAGCCCTTTGCAGACAGAGGATATGTAACATCGCTGGCTTCATCACTTTGTTAAAGTGACAGCATTCGATCAGTCGGACGTAGGTCACTGTCACGTTAATGTTCTTGACATTTTCATTCAGACATGCCCGCAAGATTGAAAGAGAGAGCCACTGTACGCAATGCAATATGTGACAAATGTGCTACAGACAAGTACACTGCATTTAGTTCTCTGCACATTGCCACTAAGAACAGGGTCATTCTGTATGTTCCACACAACGGCTAATGTCTATTGCAAATTAAAAAGAGATTAGTTTTAAGGGCATTCTGCAAACAATCATGTTGTGGATGCAGTTCACACGTCAGTGTTAAGCACCGTAGAAGAAAGCACGCATGTGCAAATCTTTATTCCTGTGTAGGATAATTTACTGACCTAACAAGCTATCCTAGATATGCTGGGCAAATTAGCCATGTGTTGCTATTTTTTTCTACATTAACTGCTGCGAATTACAGGCTGTACACACTGATTATATAATAGCATATATTATCCCAACTATTAGTTCTTTAAAATAGCAGAAGGTATTTTTTTTGCTGAACTTTGGCTTGTCCTGGTAAAAACAAAAATGATCCTAGCTTTACACACCTCTGTGACTGTATCGGCAATGATGGACTGATTAAAAAGTTCGACCATATTGTTCAAACCTAATTGCTGATTACTGTGACTTTTACATGGAAAAGGCTGCTCATTTAGACATTAAGCAGACACATTCAGTTGCTGCCAGATTAATAGAAAGGAGTGCATCTCTGATGAGGGCTTATGTGTCAGGGATCACACCATGGCTTATAGGTCTGCAAAGCCTTGCTGCTTTCTAACTACTTTCTGGGTATTCAGTTCAACAAGACAGGCCAAACATAGTACAGATGCGTGTAAATAAAGCACACAAACTATTGCGTGAAAGGCTGGGAATCAGGGTTAACAACTGGAGTACAACTTTAATATATAACAAAAGCTCTTAACAAAATTTGACAGTCAATGATTGAAAAGCTTTTAATGCCCCGAGGAGGATTAGTACACATACAATAAGGGCACATTAAGCACATTAACAGCAAAGTACTTCATCAATTTAAAATGAGTTTTATCATAATCCCTTCCTACAGTTTCTCTTCTCAAAGACTTTTTTTACAGTGAAAGAGAGAAATGATGTACATTTCTCTCTTTCACTGTAATATGTCAAATGGAAACTTCTTTGCATTGAGGTTTTAGGAAGGAAAATGTTCCGGAAACATCAGGGCATCAGCTTAAATTAACTTAACAAACAAACTAAGCACTTGTCCTGCTATGGGTCACATACCTATATTACTTTTGCATCTGATATGTATTTCCCCCCCAAATTTCTACTCCATCATCATCTTTGACCAGGCCGGGTCTATGGCTAAGCATTCTTCATTTCAAATGTATAACTGTTAAATCAAAGATTCCACTGTGAAGCCCAATGCGTCACGCTTCACAGTCACATCAGATGGTGCCCCTCCCTGAGCCTGGTTCTGCTGGTGGTTTCTTTCTGTTAAAAGGGAGTTTTTTCCTTCTCACTGTCGCCAAGTGTTTTCTTGAAGGGGGTTGTCTGATTATTGGTGTTTTCTGTATTATTGTAGGGTCTTTACATTACAATATAAAGTGCATCAAGGGGACTTTTCTTATGATTTAGTGCTATTTAAAAAAAAAATTAAAGTGAACTTCAAGTGTTCATATTTGTATGGAGCTAAATTTGACTCCAACAATAATTGTACAATTATTGTTGGAGTCATTAATACAATTATTATTGTATTTTTTAATGCACCAGATAGATGAAATGAAATCTTCATCTTAATCGATGTCAGTGGCATAGATTGCACAGAGAAGACATATCTGATCTGCACTGCTGTTACATTTGAAAAAGTCAGCTTTCCAACTTCCTTACTTTTTCTCCGTTTCTCTACCAGCGTTTGGTTCGTGCATTTCCTGTAAAAACACACATTGCTTTCTAACCGGTTGATTTGTAGTAAGTTTGTGAGTATTGGAAGCAATGTGAAGTCAGTTTGGTTGATATTCTTCAGCTGGTCTTGCACTCTAATCCCAATTGGGATGTAGCATCACATCGAAAACTGAACTGCAGATGGGCAGATGTTGACACTGTTTCCACATAGTCAGGCACAACAACAAATACCAATCAGGTTATTACTATGAACAAGTTAAAGGCATGTCTGTTTTTTGTGATACAATCATATTTGCTTGACAGCAAATCTGGCTGCTAAATTGTTGTATAAAGATAGCCAAATATTGTTTTCTCCACATACTAGTATTACCAGAGCCTATTTTTCTTAGATACAAGCAACATTTTTTAGCTATTTGTGCTTATGTATGTAAATTCTGTCAAAGTGTTTTAATATGCAATATGTGAAACTTTCAAAACCTCACCTTGCTACCCCCTAATGTCATTAAAACCTTGTGATCTGAGTAGCTTCCTTTGTAGTTTGTTCCCTCACTAAGATAGTAAAAAATAATCTGGGGTTTGGCCTTTTTGGCATTCTTACTTCTTTCGAAATCAAGTACAGTATTTTATTTCATTTTTTTTTAAATCAATAAAAGGACAATATGAAACAAGTGTTGAACACAAACCTTTTTCCCCAAAAGTCAACAAGGACACTAATAACGACGTTCAAAAAGGTTGCTGTGGTAGTGTTTGTTTTGTTAGTCTACACAGTAGATTTTCTGTGCTGATTGTGATGTTTGAGAGACCAGTCTGCTGCTCTTTGCCACAAAGATGGCCTTTCTCAAAGTTTAACCAATCAGTAATCTTACATGCCTTTTCTAGGGTTATTTCCCTTTAGGGCTGCTTTCTCTAGAGTATTGCAACCTTGGGCTGGTTAGAGGGCACGTATGCCTTGATGAACCTGAGCGCTATACTGGTGGGAGCCTAGTGCTCCTGGTAGGGTCATACATGTTGGACAGATCCGGGGGGGAGAGGCCATACTAAAAATGATCCCTGAAACTCCAGGTCAGGGATTCAGCTCATGGACAACAACCCTGTGTGGTTAACAAACACCTTGGTAACAGAAACGGGATCAGAAAAATACTTTGTTGCTGTACTAAGGTCCAGTGGGTACAATACGGGTACCAAAACGACTTCTGAAGTTTGTGGTGTTGAAAAAGGTCCTGAAAAAATTCATACCAAGACAAAGGTTTGGATTACTGTGAAACAGCCAAATAGTGTCCAGGGTGGAGAATGGCCTATAGAGGATAATGAGGCTTTCCTCATGTTCTTAGTCTCTGAGTCTCAGTGTCTACTCTGCTCCACATTACTTTTAGAGCTATTTTTGAATTGGGCATGAGTTATTTTTTTTAACTGCCAACCTTAATTGACTGGCACGACACATTCAGCCTTGTTACCCTGAGCTTAATGCTTCATAGGGCTTCAAGTGTTTAAAGAGCTGAAATCACTGAAGAACCGACGCAAAGCTGCAGAACTAAATCTGAGCATTTTGGGATCACTTCCCTACTATCATCTTAACAGGCTCCCCTGAGTTGTAAGCAGACTTGGAACATATATGGAAAGAAAAGTAAATCTTATTAGTATCACTTTGTTATTTTCGTTTTCATAAATCCATTTTAGGGGAACGTTTCTCTGTGTCAAAATGAGACTGTTGTACTTGTTAATGGATAAGTATATTCACTGGTGCTTTTCAATAAGAAAACTACCAAACAGCAGCTTCGTGATATCAGTGGAATAAATGTTTGATGACTCAAATGCTTCTGTTGCATTTCATTCGCTCAGAATAATTTACGTACATTTTTTTTTAATGATATTAACAAAGCTCAACATCAAGAAGATTTTGTTTTTGTTTTTTCAGTGACAGATATCGGAGATAAAAGAATATTTTTGTCACTCTCATAAAGCAATAATTGGCACCTTTTTTTTTCTTCGTTATATCACTTTACACGATGAATATTAAACACCAGTTAGGATTTTTTGATTAACAGATTTTTACAGCTTTTCAGAGATTTCTTAGTATCTAGTCAAAGACATGTATTTGAACACATGCCATTTTCCCTTTGTATCTTTGGTAGTATCTGAAGGATTTCTTCTTCTCTTCTACTCTTGAATAAACTGATTGAAATATGTTTGAATATGTTTGTCTGCTTACATGTCAGAAGTGCTTCATGGGTATTAGTTAAATGTAGCAAAACAGCTCACTAGTGCCCCTTCTAAAACTTTAAAGTTGAACTTATAACCAAATATACCAGTTTCTACAGGAACATGAATCATATCAGACTTACAAAAAGACTATTGAAGTCATACTTTAAGCCCCAAAGTAGATTTTGTACATTAACAAATTTATTCCAAAAAAATAACCAGAGTAAATTCAAATATATCATTTATGGAAATTTGACCTTTTCAAAACTGTTAATGTTTTTACTTTTCATTGTGGAGAGTGGTTACTGAATAGCTGACTAATGTTACTTCAAGGTATAATGATATTTGCAATACATCAGAATTAATATTTATATGAAAGTATTTCCTCCTTTGCTCTGAAAAGCATGAAAGCATTGTTTGCATATTGCCTTTTTTAATCCTGCCTCAAACACAAAGTACTTCCCTGCCTGACTTTCTGTTGTTATCAATGAGTCTGGGATGAGCTGTTGCAGTAGCAGAATTAGTCCCCATTTTCCACAAGTAGCTTTTCCTGCTCTTGTGGACATCTTTCTTTTTTTTCTTCAGCATGCAAGCATAGACTAGAGATATATGTGTTTGTTTGACTACATTTTTAAACGTTGCTCCTTAACTAGCTAGCACCAGAAATACCCAGTTAAACAATGCTATTTTATTAATATACGATGGCAGTTACCAGTTTAAAGGTGTTACACCAACCCTCTCTTACGCATTGTCTGTGAATGGAAGTCATAACTAAGTCAGGAAAACAACAAACAGATGACAGTTGTGTTAACCAGCGCTGTTCTACAACTCTTTAAAGAATTACCACCTGTATGTCTGCTTTGTTAGAATAAATTGGAATATAACCAAGCAGATGTGTGACCATGTTCTGTACAGGCCTGTGGACTGAACAACGTGAAAGAACCCAAGCTAATGCTGCTAGCACTTAGCTAGCAGCATTAGCGTTAGCAAAGCTTTGCAAACTAATCTGACTATGCTTGCTACGTTGTACAGTACTTTGCGCTGTGTATATTTCAGTAACATTTAAAACATGATTGAATTTACTAGAAACCTAATCAGTTTCATATAGCTCCAATTTCTTTAGCTAACATTCGTTTTTTATCCATTTAAAGTAAGTGTGTGTGCTTTAAATGTGTTCTGAGAGTTGATTAGTCAAGTCATTTTTTTCTCTAGTTTGCATGACTGTCAAATTAGTCACCAGAAGAAGAATTGCAACCTCTGTATATATGCTGCTGACCTATTAAAAACAAGTACTGTTGCATTCTCAGAATTTTGGTGTCAAAAGAGAAAGTTCTAGTGACATCGCTATGCTGGTCAGTGGTATCTGAAAGAAAATCAAAGAGAAGCTGTAACCTAAAAGCCAGATAAAGATCATTTCTTCAAACCTTTTGCTGTCAGGAATGAGCATTAAGCTTGCAATAGTACAAACAGTGCACAACACACAACCGGTCGATGATGACTGACAGTAAACAACCCACAAATCCCACAAGAAAGGCAGTTTTATCAATACAAACATAGCTTGTAACAGACAACTTGTATTGTTTACATGAGGTGTAGTTTGGACTGAAAAGGCCAAAAACTGAGGGAAACGAGTTTAAAATTTAGAAGAGACACTGAATAAAGGGCAACACAGACTTTATGGCCCACAGAGGGAATTTGAATGAAACGTGCTTTTTAAAATACCCGGGTCTGATCAGTTATCACATTCAAATTGTATTCAGAATTTGCTCAGCAGTTGTAATGTTTGCATCCTGTAACCATGTCCAAGTTTTGTTATGGCTGAGGCACCCTTCCCCTCATTTCTTGGAATTTTATTTCCATAGTTGTTTTAATGGAATAACTGAGTAAAAGGACCAAAAACTACCTAAATACAACTATCATCTGTGTATATGTCTTTAAAAACAATATAAAGATTATAAAGAGAAAATCTAATGGGGTAACATGACATTTACTCTGCTCTTACTGTAGATTCATATACCGGAGTAAGACTGTTTTTGTTCATGTACACTATGTATGTTGGCTGCATATTAGCTATGTGGATTATTTACTCAAAGGACAGGTCTTTATGCTTATAGTTACATTTCGTTTTGTCCCTCTCTTCCTCTCTCTCCCACACCATCACCCACAACAATCCTCAACAATCAGCAGTGTTCCAGCAGCACAGGGCCACACTTCGCTATATTTACATATCTATCCACAGTGGATTAGCTCTTTTCAATAGCACAAGTCTGAGGCAATCCTTCACGGGGTGTGCGATTTATGACAGGCTTTGCACAGAATATGAAGTATGAATTATGCAGAACATACACAAACACCAAGGGTATTCTTGGGTCAACAGTGATTAGATGTCAAAAGCACGAGCGTGGGAAGGTTTAGAACAATAAGCTTCAAAATATGCCAGAGTATTTTGATATTGCATACTGACAATCTGCTTTTCACCTTCCTCTGTATGTTTTTTACATAAATAAGCTTGCTGAATATTGAACGGCAGCTCCAAAACCACCTGTTTCAAAAACATTTTCAAGACGCTGACAGCTATACCTAACTGCATCTGTATCAACCATGACATGATTTATGTAAAGACTAACTAGGAACAGTAAGAACACTCCCTTCACAACACTGCAAATATCACACACACACACACACACACCCTAAAAAGTCACAAAGAGCATTCTTACAGACCCTTTACAGTCTTCCAGCAGAAAATTCCCGCTCAAGCCTCTACCAGTTGTCTCTATCCCTCAGAGCTTCAGAAATTGTGAAGAAAGAGGAGATGAGAATAGGGAGGGACTGAAGCTTCAAAGAACTCTGTGATGTGGTAAAGTCTTGACACTCTGGTCTTACTAAAGCAAAAAAAAAAAAGGTCAGCTAACAGCAAAGTCCAACATTACTTCTATAATCAAAACAAACTGGATAGCCTGGTGGGATCGATGAGGATTTTATGAGCTTTGCTTGTATGCATGTGTGCGCAAGATTTTGTTTATGCTGGCAACTAAAAAAAAAAAAAAAATCAATGGGTATTACCAAGTCTTCATCTCACAGGGAGTGAGTAACAAGCCTCAGTATTCAGCATGACATACGAGCTGGAGCTCTGAAGTCTGAGAGTGTCAGTAAGGTGCAGAAACTGCAGAGTTAGCGAAAAGAAAGACTGAGAAAGATACAGGGAGCAGCAACAATTCACCATGTGAATTATCTCCTATTTACTTTGCCTGACGCTGCGTCTTACTGGAAAGGTCTTGATGATTGCATGTCAGCATTCATAAAAACAAATTGAGGTTATTTAAGGGGAAAGAAAACGTCTCTGACAGAATAAAAACAGACAAAATTCAAGGCAGAGTCCCTGACTGCAAACTGGCATGTGACGGAGTCAGAAAAAGTGCAGTGGAAGGAATACGTTCCAAAACCAAATAAATCATTCACTTAGAGGCAAGCTGGTCCATCCTCCTGAGTAGCCTGCGGTACAAACCATTAAGAATTTATTTGATTATTGCTAAGTAGTTGCTCAACAGCAAATGGCAATTAGAGAAAATTATGTTAAATCTTGGGAAGCATTAATTTTCAAGCCACACAACCCCCCCTCAACACACACACACAAACACACATACACGCACGAACTCTCTCATCTAGGACATGCCTGTGTGGCTTGGCCAAGACAAGTTAATTGGATTGTCTAAGCATTTTGGATGTCCACCATCTTATCATCTGTAGGGGTGAATATCTAGAGATATCCGAAACAATCGCGTTATCTTGACCCAAAGATTAGAATACACACTCATACTCTTTGTATAAAATTATATTTGATATCACCTGCTGCAGTTGCAGATCTTCCTTCAACTGCCTCAAAATGATCTTCCTCTCTACTTGTTATCAGTCAAAGTGCAAAATTGATGACCTTAAAGGGTAATGAGTTTACTTCAACTTGGCATGACCCACAAGATATTATGGCTCTGTGGGACTCGCTAAATTTGAACACACTAGCTATGCTGGCTCAATAGCCACATGATGGCAGTGAGAAATACACTTGGGTTTGAAATAAAATGTAATTATCCTCTAAGGTGCTCTGGCTATAACCCAAATATCCATGTATCCACAAACACATCTCCATCATCCTCTTCTCTTTCTCTTCATCCTCCGTCTTCTGATTTTCTCCTGAAGGACACTGTGGATGCCGGCCAGTCACTCCCTTTCCCATCTGTGTTTACTTAAACTGAATGTGAACACACCACAAAGATTGTTGGATGATAACATGTATGCACACACTAAAACAGCCACAAACATGCATGCACACAGCAGCAGACCCACAGAGAAACTTGGCATCGGTTTATTTTTGATGATCTCTGAAGACTTTGGTCTGTAACAGCTTGAAGGATTTGGTACTATTTCTCCTAATTAGTCCAATGTGAGGTTTGTTAGTGATGGATGATGGTGAATGTGATTTGATTAAGTAGTGTCATGGTTTTTTTTTCATGTTTTTTTGTTTTTTTCAGTTCCCCAATGAATGTGACTGTTAATTACTCGAGAAGCTTTGGGGGATTCACAACAACCTGTTCTGTTCAGAGCTAAAAGTTACAAGCCCCAACAGTTCATCCATCACAAAGAGCTCAGTTTTTAAGGGTCATATCAGTCATTTTCAGTGCTTTCTCCACCACAGAGTGAAACCTAACTACATAAAGCTAAAAACTTTGATACCTACGCCGAAAAAAGCAATCAAAAAAGTCTATCCGGAAAGCTATTTTGTGGGTGAGGCCCCCGATTCGAGCCAACAGTGTGCGTGCTTTGTTTTTCCCACAGCTGAACTTTTCTATTTAGACCTGTCAACAGTCTTGTTGTGCTTAGTGGTTTGTGGTCAGATGTCGTTTCCTAAATAGAAACCATCTATCAGAGGCTAAGTGGTGGCTGAGAGATGTCATTGTGGTCATGAGTGGGTGACAGCGGCAAAAGAGGAAGTGGGGAAAGGACTGGAAAAACAGTTCCAAGGGCTGCATTTTATCCTTGTGTACGAGCTAAGTGGGATGGCCCAAGTCCAAAACACTTGAGGATAAAAAGAGTTAATTTATATGTGAAAGGAGCGAGGCGGAGATGTCACACTAAAACCAAGGACGTGTTTCGGATAGACCCCTGCATATTCAGTTTCTAGTGAAAACATTGCTCAAAGGATACACAACAAAATATTTAAGTGCACCAGTGAGACATTGATGGGTTTATGAGACTAATGAAAATGAGAAAAAAAGAAGTGGAGGACTTCAAACGTAAAAATGAAAGAATTACAGCAAGATATTCTAAAACTTTCTTTTTATTTATTACTGCTCATGCATCATATTTGCTTTTAATAAAGTGAGTGTTATTTGCAAGTTGTGTTCAAATGCAACATCTAGTGATAATGATGTGTTCTCTGAGCATTAATTGGTCTTTCTTGTCTATATAGCTTAGAAGAAAGTACAAAAGATCAGAACAGATCAAAAGTTGTTGCTGGCCCCACACACTCAGTGCAAAACTCGTGGGGATTGGGCTTTACGCTTTAAAGACTCCACTGACTCTTTTAAAAAGCATCTGAAGAAATGTTTTATACAGAAAAGCTTTTAATTTGTTGTTTTATGTTGTATTCTGGTGCTTTACATTGTTAGGATATGTTATATCTTTATTTCTTCATTTTGTATTGTGAAGCACATTGTGATTTTTATCCGTGAAAAGTGCTATATAAATACATTTTCCTTACTAACTTAATAACACAACCACCAAACCCCAAAACACAGCCTTTACTAAGTTCAATAAAGAACCCTGCTTTACTTTTCTCCCAGGCTGAAAAAACACTTTTGCACAGAATGCAGAGAGTTACAAAATTTATGGCCAGACAGACACCAAAGTCAATCAGCTCCTCCATAATCAGGGGTTATTTTATTTTATTTTACATTTTTGTTATTTAAGAACTACTCAATACTATGCCATGAAGGATAATAGGGATACCCAGCAGAAGGTGCCTAAAGGAGGAATCCTAATCACTTTGATTATCCCTGGATTCTTCCTCAACTGCATCCATTATAAGCAAAATGTCCACATAATTCCAAACAATTAATAGTGAAGACTATTACCACATCCTCCGGGTGGACTCGGTTTTCTCTAGTGCCATTATAAGGCAAAATATGACCTTCACCAGCCACTACTGTATTTTTTGTTTTGTGCTGGTTACATAGTGTCTTTATTCAAGCTGCATGCCATACTTGCCAATTATCAGCAGCTTATGTCGGCATCTTATGATGTCAATATGAGCTTGTTAGGATGCTGACAAGCACCACGAGCTGATGGATCCACTTGGAGGTCAGCTGTCATGATAAATGGTCAGTCTGCCCCCGTTTGTGGATACATCAAGTCTCTGTCTATATTTACTGATGCTCTGTTCCCAAAAAGATGTAAAACATGAGGAGATTAAACAGCTGCGAATGTTATTTTCTAATAAATAATAAGTAATAAGTAAAATACAAAAGTTTACACATACACAAACATCAGAGTGACTGATCTCAGATATCTAAGGTTGCAGTCATTGTGTGAATAATCTTTCTAGCAGCAGCACTGCCTCAGTCTCCCTGCACCTTTAGCACAGAGACTCCTCTGTTTGCATCACCGCTGCCAAAGCTACAAAAAGGAAGGTAAGAGGGTGAAAAGGGAGGAGGAAGCCCAGGAAACCCCTGGATCAAATTCCTGCCTCTTGGTGAAACCAGACCTGGCTGCAGCCCATCCCACTTCCTGCTCTGACAATGGGCAAAGGCAGGGAGAACCCTCCTTCCCTCCTCTAGTATAATTGATAAACAATGATTACGTTCTCCTCCTCTTCTCCTGACCTCTGTCAGTAGAACAGAGGAGTCACACATGGTCTAATTGCCACCTTGCATGGCAGAGGCCCAGACAAGCACAGGCCTTACCCACTATGGATGCATTACCTCTGTGTGTGCTATTACAAAAGGCCCAAGTTACAGAGCTATAGTGCTTTCTCTCTGTCTCTCTGTTGAAGAACTGTTTCATTCATTCAGTTCGGAGAGGCATTCAGGTGGACTGTGATAGATCTATCTGGGAAAGGTCGTTATCTAATCACAGTGCTCGGTTGTAAGGGGTGGCGCGGTGCATGTGGTCCCATTGTTAAAGGGCAACAGTTGAGTTAGTGACAAAGTAAGAATGAAGCATGTGTTCTCTGTCATTCACCAACAGCTGTAACAAAAAAAGAAAACAACAGAAGAAGAATAGTCCTCTTTCTATCTAAGCCTGAATAATTACTCCTATTAGAGCAAAACCAGAGATTAAAAATATTAAGGCTTGGAAGATTTTATGTCACACAGCGAGTGGTTGTCTTTTGTGTTAAGATAAATGCTGGGTCTTAGTCACAGATTGTGGAGTCACCAAAGCATTTAGTTGACAATCAGCTCTTGCAAAGCTCCCTCAATCAAACACCATGCTCCTGCATACTCATTAAGATAAACAATGCAATTTTGTGTAATTTCAACAGCTATTCCTGCTCATAGCACAATAAGCACCCCGACAGCAACTCAGCACCTGGCCTGCTTTTCTTCCTTCACGAAGCAATGTTTATTTGGAATGTCTAGAAATCAACTCCTGAAGGGAAATGAATTTCCAGCGTTCCAGACAAATGCGGCAGCGACATTCCTAGCGGGAAGCTTAGGAATTCCCCCCATCTAGTATTTTGGACTATAATGATATGCTAGCACACATGATCAACATAGCCATGCACAGCAGTGGCAATGTCAGGAGCCACAACAAGAATACATGATTACAAAAATATGATATGCTTGTATGTGGTATAGCACATGCACCGGCTGAACCTAGAGGCAAGGGTGCAGAAGTACTTGTAGTAGGTCTGAAATTCAAATATTTACTTTCTTTTTTAAAAATCTACACATTAAATTTAAAACCTATTTGTCAAAAATAAGGGTCTGTCTCATGACAGAGGAAGTGTAACAGTGAGTAAATGTGTTCACAGCGTGGCTTTGGATGATGGTAATGCATTGTAGTCACTGAGTTAACTGCTGACAGCTGAGAATGTGCCGTTGCTGCAATGTGGTTAAAAAAAACAACAACACATGACCATTTAAGCAATCAAACATCAGTCATCTCCTGCAACTCGGCTGGCCTGTAATCGCATTACGATTAGGCTACTCGCAGCTCTGCCTCATTACGCTGTGAGTGCCTAAACACTTGTTAAACAGAGAGAGGGAGAGAGAAAATGGAGAGAACCTAAAAATACAGAGCAGCAAGGCTCTAAACAGAGGCGAGTGACAAGCCGAGGATTAGTACTGCCTCAGCGAATCAAACAAACAAGTCCAAAAAGGAGTGCGGATGGAAGGTGGAGACAGAGAGAGGGATGGACGGGGAGGGAGGGAGAGATGGTGATGAAAACAAGACTTCCTCAGGAGTTGACCTAGTAAAACATTCATGAGAGAAGTCTTTATGTGAAGTGTGTGTGCGTGAGCAGGGAGGACGTGAAGGGGAGGGAGTTTAAGACTCGGGAGTCTAAAATAAGACGGTCCTCTGCGTTTCAGTGTCTGTGTTGGGAGCCTACAAGAGTGCGCCTGTCAAAACAAATAAATAAATAAATAAGTTACTTGAGATTTGAGATGACATGCAGGCCCGCTTGGTGCCAGCTGCTACGCTGCGGACCTCTCGAATCGAGAATAGACACCGAAGTGAGACAGAACCCAGAAGTAAGCGAGACACGAGAAGAAACGAGGGACATGAAAAGAAGTGGATTCTTTTGAGAACATCCAGCAAACAAATGGAAGAATAAGTGACTCAGTGGTAATTATGCAGAAAACCCGCAAGTGCTGTGGCACCCAAACATTTCCTTTAATGGTGGGACATGGTTAGATAATAAGCAGAACACACAGAAATGATTGACACTTCAATCAAATCATTTCACAGTAAATGTTCTGCTAAGACCTCACTAAGCTATCTTACATTCCCAACTCAAACAGCGCTTATAGTGTGTGCCGATGACTAGGAAAATGTGATAAATCACTGAAGGCAGGTGGCTGTACAGCTGTTAAAGTACAGCACTAATTAACCAGCTCATCTCACAGCCTACAAAAGGTCAACCTATCAAAGAGCCCACACACTGATTACACAGCACACAGACACACATCCAGAGAGAGACTTTGAATTCGAATGTCTAAATATAAATAACCCACATTTTCTGCTTCAACACAGTGTGTAGCTGAGAAACTGAGAATTTCTTTAAGGGGTTTTGCTTTCATAGAAAAGAAAAATATGAATCAGAGCACATCTGAGCGCAAAAGAAAAATACTGGAAATGTATGTATGAGGTAGAAATCTGTGTTTAGTATTAACTTTTATGATAGTATCAGCCTGAAGCTTGACTAGTTTTTGATACAACATCTAATGAAGAAAGGGGGGATAGGGGATAAAAGAGGTGTATAGAGAAAGGGAAAGCAGAGAAAACCTCTGTAATATAAGCAATCCTGAGCCACATTAAAACGGCTTAAAGAACAAATTAATCTTAAAGACCTATAGAAGGAGTCAGACATGCTCAGAGCCTAAAGAAGAGCCGCTGGGTTCAGGCCCTTGCTGGCTGCCTGGCTGCGAGTACAAAGCTGCATGAAAAACAGATGTTGTGAATGCCTGACACGGTAATACTGAGTGTGTATATCTGTGTGTGTGTAGACAATGAAACATAAAAGACAGTTAGTACCCTCCAGATAACGTTTGATAGCAGATGTCGTTTGCAGCGTACAATATATTTCTCTGTATTTGAGTTCCTCAGCTTATGACACAGAATAATGTAAAGTTTTATAACAGCAGAAGAAATTACAAGTACATTTACTACTTCAGTGGTACTGCTATACATTTAGACAACAGTCACTTAATGGTAAAATAGGCTTAAAAAGTACATTTTATTCCAAGTACCGTTGCTTGTTGTGCAAAACCTGGAATCTTTTTCAATGTCCTATGCCACTATTTCCTAAACGCCCATATATACACTCAATGGCCACTTTGTTAGGTACACCTTTTCAACTGATTGTTAGTACAAATGTCTAATAGGCCAATTACATGGCAGCAGCTAAATTTATTTAGCCATGCAGACATAGTTAAAATAGCCTGCTGATATTTAAAGTTAGATAAAAGATAAAAGATGATTTAGGTGACTTTGACATGGTTGGTGGTGCCAGGTGAGTTTGAGTCTTTCCCAAACAACCATCTCTAGGGTTTACAGAGAACGGTCAGGGTGGTATAGAAATATATCCAGTGAGCAGCGGTTCTATAGTGAAAATGCCTTGTTAATGTCAGAGGTCAAATACCCACTCATTATAACCAGGGTATGCAGAAGAGCATCTCTAAATGAACCTTGATGGAGTTTTGCTACAGCAGCACAAGACCACACTTACTGCCACTTCTACAGTAGATGGCTGCTTGCAGCTGGAGCGATACCTCCGATAATACCTCCATCACTAGGTGGAGCTTTGCATTTGCCTTCCAATTTAGTACTTGAAGTGGGAGAAAGTTGATCAGTTACTTGTGCTTTTAATTAGTGAAGAGCTAAGTGGTTTTGTGATCATGCAAATGTGCCAGAGGGCAACACTGTGATTGTTGTATTTTATTATGTTGTGTTGTGTTGTGCCTCTTTGTGGACAATTATACAAATCAGCAAGAGGCAAGCTGATTTATTGCTAAATTAAATGGAACTTTGTTCATACACAAATTGGGTAACATGCATCGTTAAATCTCACTACAGCAGACCCTAAGTGCTAAAATAGTTTTTTCAATCTGTTTCAGAAGCTAGTTCTTGCCTAATACTCGCACAATAAACCAGAACAATGAGATTCAGTGCTTTTAATTTTTCACTTTAAAAACTAATCTGTACACTAATAGCACTCCAGTGTGTCTTTAAAAAACTAACCAATTTCACAACATTACAAAAAAAGCAATGGCGTCAACATAAATGTCAACACAATTGCGTGGGTTTCATTGGGAAACAATGTTGCGCAACATACAACCGTTTCTTTGGCTGGACACAATGCAATCAGGTTTTCCACATAAATCTTACATTATTTGTCATAGTGTTTCCTCTGACACCCCCCCCCCCCCCCCCCACACACACACACACACACACACACACGCACACACACACACAGGCACACACACACTTCTGAATATCAGTTTGTTCAATATTCTATAGATGCACAAATAATTCTGAATGAATTATAAACTCTTACATTAAAAACAATCCAATCACAGACACATACACACACTTAGCAAAGAAAGAAACCTCCAAAACAAACTACATAGTGGGCGTACGTCACACATCACTTGAAATGTATAGCCTCCTCTATTTCTGTTCCCTTATAATCTAACCACAGTAGCTCTTTTCAGTTTCTCATTGATTGCAACATCCCAGTCAGACAAATTACTTGGCATCCCGAGTTGCTGCTCTGTCCCCTGGCACCTAAGACAGCGCTGCAGGGGCAGCTGAAAACCTGATGAATCCCTCCCTGCCAAGCGCCCTTCATATGAAAGGGCTGATGAAGCCACTAAATCATGCAGCTAAAGTTTACATAACCTATCAGCAAGTGAAAAGATAGATTTGACAACTCAGCTGAAGCTTTTCATAATATGCAAGATTGAGGTCAGAATCATCATGGAAAACTTCATCACGGACGAGACGACAGGGGTGTTAATGTGAAAAGATTTGACGTTTCATCACATTTAAAGTCTCTCTTTGTGCTTCAAGGCTTTTTGACTTGTCACAGTGAAAATCATTAGGGGAGTGCTAAATGGTGAGTGGTAGGAAGTGAATGAGCTAGTTTTCTTTTGTGTGTGCAGGCAGAGTGTGGCCTTGCAGTCATCACCTTCTCTGTAATATACCCACAGCTCTGAGTGAGTGGCTACAGCTGCAGCTTGGCTCACTGCTCGCGGATTTTCCAGTACCGGCCGTCGCTGATGGCAGGAGCACGAACTCTATAACCCCCACAGAGTCCTTCTCTTTGCAGCTTGTCTGTAAATATGCGTATGTGCGTGTGTGAGTGTGTGCGCTACAGCTATCTGAACATCTGTCTGTAGTAACATGCCTGATTTGTGTTTGTTCATACAACCTTGAGCTCAGATGGCACCTCTTAATATCTGTCAATCTTATTAGAGCCAGCAGTATTCTCGAGCCCACAGTGGATATGTTTACAAAGGAACAACCCAAGACCAAGAAAATTTTATAAGATCTCAAAAGTAGTTTTTTGCCTTTTCCACCAAAATTGTGGAAAAGGTTTCAGTTAAGTCATGGTGTTGAATTACAGAAGGTTTTTTGTGTTTATGCTCATAGTTACAGGTGTGCAGTTTGAGTTCATGCTTGCAAGCATAAACAAATCTATTAACCTGCATTTGTTGAAAATACTTTACCTGAATTTCAGGAGCTGGACTGCGCCCCAAAAACCCCCCTTCTAGGTATACGTCTGCAAATTCCTACTTGCATTTACACCACACACACCCATTTCTTGTTTGCATGGTCCCCTCTTCCTCTCCTTGTTATCAGATTGTCAGACTCTCTCAAATGTATCAGGACCTGGCCCCGATCCTCAATGAAGCCTTTCCCAAACATCAGCTTCAGGCCTAGCTCTTTGCAATCATTATTAAACTTTTGTCATCCACATCTGTGGTCGGGGTCCTTGCTAGTGAACTGTCAGTTGGTATAAAGATGCTCATTATCTGAGTCAATGAACATAACTGTTGTCTTTTTTTGGTTTAAATTACAGAAAATAGCTATAATAGCTATTAATAGTTGGGTTTGTATAAGGGAACTATTTATAGGCAGTGTCCAGCATTAAACCTCCCACAACAATGACAAGCCATCTCTTTTTGAACAGTACCCTTCAGCACTTTACAAGAATACATGTAAATCAATAGTAAAATTATTCATCTTTTGCAGTCAAATCAATAACAAGAGCAGCAAGAAGTTTTTTTTTTCTTTAGAGGACATTAAATGGATTTAGCCCTAATAGAATTCTCCATCTACAGAGAGGATCTATAGAGAAATATCAGTTATAACTTAACAGTAGGCGTACAGCAGCTATGATGATGATGATGATGGCCTACAATGAACCTGTGGTTATAAAACAGCCTTTGGATGATAAAAACCAAACAGCCTCTTGGGTGTTGCAGCTATCAGGCTTCCGAGCCAACCATGTTGGCTTTACTAACGCTAAGAGCCAAAGCTTGTCAAATTTGATTCAGTTCATGGAGATGAGGACATATTCAGATTCCCCGTGGTTGCTGAATGCCTGTCCTATATACAGTATCTTGTAGCACATGTGTTGACATGTAGTGAAACTTATGCCTTCATAAAACAGCTCTCAACAGGACTGAGGTTTGTACATTATCAAAGGTAATCAGTATCTTTCTTGCAATTCTGAAACCATTCTGAAATGTGAGACTATCAACAACATCAAAGGGAGGGAGTGGAAACAGAGCTGTCAGATAGGATGTGAAGGAGAAATCAATTCTTTCTTTGCATATCAGAGGCTTTTACCTCCTCTCTCAAACTTTCAAACCTCCATTTGACAAATCTATTTAGCATTACATGAACATTATAGCTCTGTATACACACTGTAACCGGGATCTTGACAGGGAATAGGAAGGATAGGCACCAGGGACATAAACCAGACAGACATGGAGGTTTGGCATGGAGTATTTTCTCTCAGCCTGTAAACATGGCTCCAGCTGGAAGACCCAGTTCTTTGACAGGTTGGCAGTACAAATTCACCCCAACCCTCTGGATTACCACAACTACTCATTTGTCTTCCATTGTCGGTACTCTGTCTTTTCACAAGCCAGTTTCCCCTATTTCCATAACAGTCTTAGAACATTCTGACAACCATCTTATATTCCTAACTTTAGTTTCTTTAGTCATTCTCTATCATTTTTCAGTGGCTACAGGAAAGATGGCCACAAATTTACACCACCAAAATTTGACTCTTTTTGACTCATACGTTTCATAATTATTTGGAGACATGTCCGTTTGGAGACAAGTACATCTTGAATATGATAAAAGACTACGTGAGCCAACATTATCAACCCATATTTGTCGATCTATTGGTATCGGCATTTAAAATGACTGATAAATGAAAATTTAAAAAGTAAAGATGAGTTGGCAGAAACACCATTCAACCACGTTATTAGTGCTGACGTTGCAGAGTTTGTCCACCAGGGGGCACTCTGCAACTTGCCTGGTATGCTACTGTATAACCACAATAACCAGCTCAGCAGAGTCAAGCAGAGTGTAAACAAGTAAATAAATAAATACACATAACAAATGTTACAAAAATCTGTTTATGTTTAAAGAATAAAATATTTCCCGATGTGTTGGAATCACCCAATGCTGATATCAATATCGGCCTTAAAACTCCGGCCTTAAATATCCGTTTGGCTCTAGATATGATTTACAACAACCCAAACCAAAGACATCTGTACATGCTTGGTAATGCAGGATATTACACACATTTGTCAAAGATTCTTGGAAGGGAAAAGTAATGATATCTTTCTGTGGGGAAAAACAAATTGTAGTTTGAAGACTAAATTAGCACCTTCTACTCCAATCTGGGATCATACTTTAAATCACCAAACATAATTATAAAGTCAGTTAGACAGATTAAAAAAAAAAACTCTAACAAATTTTCTGCACAGGAAAAAAAAATCTTGTGGAGGTGTCTGGCAAGCTGTCAGCTTGTGCAAGCTCCTGGCCTATGGCAGTGTAGAAATTTGCATTTGGCTCAAAGGACGCCTGAAACATCAAAGTCTCTCTGATGCACCACTTGATGCTGCACAAAGGGACAGGTGAAGAAAAACAAGTCAACACAAGAAAGCACTGAACTACTGTACCCAGAATGCACCGGTTCCTAAAATAAAAGTGGGACACATCAGTGCACTGACAGAAACAACAAAATGCCACAACGTGCTTGAACAAAAGCAGAGACAAAGGTTATGTTTCTACATTACGACTCTCAGTAAGCACTGATATTTTTGTATTTCCGCTCTGTGGAATTTTGTATAACATCTGTAAACAGTTGAGACAGTTTGTGACAGTCAAAGCAAGAGGCTTGAATAAAAAATATGACAGGCTAAATAAGGAGCCGTGGGAATCGGTAGCATGTGATTCCGAAACTGACATTTATTTACTGTGAAAACTGTTTCTGATGGCAACTGACTGCTTTACTTATCTACTTTAAGAAATCACAGATTCTTTAGCATTTTAAAGTTTGGTGGATGGAGTTACATTTCAAATCCCTGCTGACAATATTTAAGCTTCCCCTTTCCTTTGACTTATTACTTCATTAAACTTAGATACTACCCATGCAAGCACCCGTATTGCCTAGCAGCAGCCCCTGAATGATTAGACCAGTAATATCAGATTTACCCAGCCAGACACATAGAAACCCAGGGTAATCACTGAACTTAGTTTACTTGACTATGACTAGATGATGCCTGCTGGGTGTTGGCTCCTGCTGTGTTTAAAATACATACTCAGACCGCTGTGCTTTGAACCACATATTCTCTGAGGCTAATTTTGCAAACAGTGCCACATGTTCTAAAGTTCACCCACTAATTGACCTTGAAATAATTTGGCAAGCTGGGACACAATGACGAATTGTTTGAGCACACAGAGTGCCACTACCCTAATGTAAAAAGAAGACAAATGAAGAGTTTGAACACCTGCACTCGCTGAATAAACTTTGAAAACATGTTGCAGGCTCTCTCACCATAAATCAGTCCAAGAAAACAGTTCCAAACTTTTCACAGTTCATTGTCAAGCTAGCACTGCATTCACATGTCTGCTATCCTAATCCTTCACTGTTCCTCTTATTTATGTGACTTTGGCTTATGTGGTAAAGGGCTTGGTACAACTGAAATAAAGAACTATCCCGATCTACACCCGTACGATTTGTTGAGTTATGACAATATGAACTTGTAAAGCTTTACCTCTCTCCCTTCCTCCCTCTGTCTCTCTGTCTCTCTCTCTCTCTCAAAATCTAATACTCTCCACTGAGGCTCTCATGTAGAAAACAATTCAGCGTTTCATAGCAATCAAACCTGGCTCGTGAGCAATTACTTCTGATCGTAGCCCAGTTGGCCTGGACGCTGTTTATCCATGTCACCATGGGAATTCATTGGGCAAAACTCAGACAGCTGAGGGAGGGGGGTGGGGGTATTTCTTTTTCAAACGCAATGTGTCTTTGCCAGTATGTATGCCTCCCCAAAGACGCCTTCACCATGGCTCAATGCTCATTTTAATTAACACATAAGCCTGTTGATGTTAATTAAAAAAGAAGACAGACAATTCCCCATCAGGAGAAGATCGCAAAAAAATGAGGGAGGAGGGAGATGTGTAGGTGAACACGCAGCGAGATGCGATGACAGTGCTTGGCACTTATTCATCTGAGAC
Source organism: Oreochromis niloticus (assembly GCF_001858045.2). Lineage (NCBI taxonomy): Eukaryota > Metazoa > Chordata > Actinopteri > Cichliformes > Cichlidae > Oreochromis > Oreochromis niloticus. Next base: position 17,945,074 of record NC_031969.2, on the reverse strand, counting down.
TTTGTTTGCCCTCTTTAAAACATATGCAACTGGTAAATCAAACTGAGTGTATCAAACAGACTTTTTATAGAAAAACTTGTATAAAAGTATAATCTGCATTTAGATGTTTAATAAGAAAGTTCCAGGAACAATTGTTACCCCTAATGTAGTTTACCTGTGTTTTCATGCAGTCACTTCCTGTGTTACTTACTTCATAGGCTTGAACAGCGCTTGTCCATAGTTCTGGAAAGTCATGATCAGCTTCAGCTGGGTGCCTCCAGATTTCATGGCTGGGAGGAAACAAAATGAGCTGTTAGAGCAGCATCTAAACTAAACTGTCTGAGGCATAAGCATACATGCACAAATACATGGATGCACTTTAAAAAAACACAAAAAAACACGCACAGCTGTTTTGTTATTTGCCATTATGGAAAAATGTAATTTTGCATGAATGCATAATAGAGCTATCATATCTGCCGGCCAATTTCCTAGACTCTGTAAATGCAATCGTGCCAGTCAGGAGCCTGTGTGACCGAGCGCAAAAAGTGGCATGAAGAGCATCTGAGGGTTGAACATGAAACGGACAATTTATCTGAATGAAAAAGAGTGACTGTGTGTTCTCGCAGCATGCATGCAACGTTAGAAGAACATGGTGCTCTGAGAATGACAAAATATCAGTGATTGAGGAAAAGAAGCCCCCTCAATTTTAGTACATAAATGTCACATATGCTGCTTCAACAGGAGCACATTGCTGAGAATAGTTTAGGCACATACCACATTATTATGGTTTGACTTCAGGATGCCTGAACCTGTTGTTCCATATCAATCGACCCCTCACTATCTGTCTGTTTGTCCAATAAAGTGACCTAAATGTAGACTTCCATCCATGTGTGTTTAGCTACAAGCTACATAATATAAGAAACATGAGTCTCACCAGATGTTTGTCTGTAAGCCTTCATGAATTGAACACATTGTCAGCAAGTTTCTTGTGCACACTGGATTCACTGCAGCAACTTCCCTTTTCATTCCCACAAATTAACCTCCTGTACTCAGGGAGATGAGCCAGGGCATATGTCACTGACTATCAGTCATGTCCATGGTGTCTCCCAGAGGGTGATGGAGGCTCACTGTGAGATTCCTGCTTTCCTTCGACTCAAACAAAGAGACCGCCAGGCCTGTCCAACTGCTTTGTGTTTCTGTCACAATGGACAAGCTTTCGGGTATTTGCCCATTTATTACAGCGCATTAACTTGATCATATTACACAACACAGCACTTCTGCCTAACCCCAATATCCGCATAAGCCCCCTGTAGTGGACCCACTTACTGACTGGATTGCTGGCTGAGTAGCTGACTGCACTCTACCCCCTGCACCGAGCTGTCTTTTGTCTTCATTGACTCTCTTGTTGTTTCTCTCAGAGCTCTCACGGTGTGTTCCTCTGCTTTTTTCCCTCTCTTTTTAGTTGGATATGTCATCCTTGTATTCACATTCTCTCTGTTATGCTCTGTCTGTCTGAATTCATCATACTCAGTGCTGGCAAGCCTCCCCATTTACCGTGACTCATTTTCAAAAGCTTTTGGATTTTTACATACACTGTTGCACACAACAGTACAACCTACATAACCTCAGGTCAGTGCCTTTTCTTTATGACAGAGGATGAATGCTGAATGAAAGCAAAGCTAAAAAAAAATACACTGAGAGCATTTGGCCTTCACATATGACAGATTTGCTGGAGCCAGGTCAAGTGAATAGCACCCTAGAGTAATCCTCAAACTTGGTGCAGCTATACAACGAATCTAAAACCTTTAAGAGATTGCAAATGACTGAACTATGATTTAATGCCATGACCTTGAACACATAAGCCACAATTCTTGAATTCATCGCGCAGCGCAGGCCTTCATAAAAATCCACCTTCTAATCGAAAACTAGAAAAAGGTAATCCCCTGTGAAAAATCCCGCTAAAGCTTGGCTGATTGTTTCACTGGATTGTCTCTGCACTGACATGCAATCACACATGACTTGAACAGCAACAAACCCACAACAAAACATTCTTAAGATTCTCCCATCTGTCTCGGTAGCTGTGCCCGAGAGTATGTATTTGTGTTGATCTAACCATCTATCTTGCTCTGTTTCTCCAGGAGACCACAAATGAATCGATGTCCCTGTCTTATTCTCTACACCTTCCTGCTCGCAGGTCTTTCAGATATGCTCCAGGCCTCGCCCAACGCTCTGAGATTCCCCCTCTCATGCGGCAATGATAAATCCATCTTGCTCTCACCTGTATCACCTCATGTTACTGTGCGTATGATTTATGAGTGCAGCTGAAGACTGAACAAAAGGCCACAGCCTGCCCCAACAGAGAGACAGACAAAGGAGGGAAGAAAAATAGGGGGGGGGCTAGTGGGGAGAAAATGCTGATGAAGAAAACTTTCTAATGCTGTGTCTGATTTGTCATTTTGTTGAGACAGCTAAGTGTTTGTGCTAATTATGGGGCACGAATGCTTTAATGCATGCCTCCAGGGCGTGCACGCTAACACACACACACACACAGACATATTAACACACATAAAGCCACACAGACATGCAGCACTGCTTTGCTGTAGACAGACAGTATCTTTGTAGGTATGTCTGGCCGTTAGCAATTATACTGTTTTTTGTTGAAAAACAGAAAAAAATGGTTAAAGGCAGAGAGAGTGCTAAAGTGAAGGAGATGTGTAGAGCGAGCAATTCTGAGTTTTCTGTGAGAGAACGAGGACGTAGTAATATTGAGACACCAGACAAATACAACAAGTACTGGAGGCTAAATAGGCATAAGTAACCAACATTCCCCAAAAAAACAACAACAAAAACATCAGAAACACCTTGAAAAAAATTTTCATCCTAAAGGGAACAAACGGTCTCAGTTTGGGATTGTGGTCATGATTATTACTCACATCTACTCAAAGGAAGTTTGGCCACAGTGGTAACAATGTAATGCACATCTGCCTTATAACATCTGATCTCATTACAAAAAAAGAAAACTATTTTTTTAGCAGCTCTTACTGTTGCGCTCATTTATAACCCGCTTTAAAAGAAAAGCATTTCCAAAAGAGAGTAATGGGTGTTTAGAAATGAAAACAATGTTGTGACATTCAGAGTTGATGGGGAGGAAGTTCTCCTCAAATGTTTCTTCCAGTTTTTCCCAGTTATTAAGCTGGTCTGATTTAAGATAAAAAATACTACAACTTTTTATTTATTATTTTTCCCCAGATAAAAAATTCCTGGCACTCCACTTTAACTTTTAGTGACACAATGCAGATCTCAGTGAAATACTGTGATTGAATGGAACAAAAAACAAAAGGGAATTTGAATAAAACACTGTCCTTCTGGTGTAAGAGTGTTGAATGAATTTCTATCAAAAATCCTGATTATATAATTGTTACACTTCAAATAATTTAGCAGTCATTACAAAAACAAGCAGGTCCAGAGGCACTCCACTTTTTACAGTTTTCAGATTTATGCCAAAGTTATTTCTTTTGTTCATGCCAAGGTGAAAAAGCCTTCTCAAGTTGCATTTTTCACACATTAGTATAATATTGAACTTTGAGTATAATTAGGGAAGTTAGTTTGGACATTGCTTTAAGTTAGTTGGGACATTGCTGCTGTAGGCCAAAATGACAGGCCAGAATCTAATAGTTAGAAATTGATCAACACAGACCAGATAAAAGAGTTTAACTGCAGACCCCATCAAATCCTCAACTTCACACACCCACACATACACCTTTTCAGCATAGCTGACTGACTCACCTACGCTGGTGATCCTTTGTGTGACCAGGTCCTTCAGCAGGGCATCCAGCACAGGGCTGTGTCTGGAGTAGAGCTCATAGCGGTTGATCCCAATGTGGAATCGCAGCCAGTTGGGGTAGGATTCTGCCGTCACCTCTTCAGTTGGAGAGAACTCCTCTTCGTCTTCGTTTCCGTCCTCATTGTGCCTGACAAGCAAGTGAGGAGAAGAGTGGGAAGGTATAAGTGATGGTGAAGGAGTCGACAAAGAACAATACAAGCTTATAACAGATGGTTTAAAAAAACAACAAAAAAGAAAAATGCTGCCTGGCTGGCTATGGATAATCCAAGACAATGAAAAGAAAACAAAATCCAGCATGATGGAAAGCAGAGGCCAAGTTGGGTGCTCAAACAAAGAAAATAGATAGAGAGAGAAGTGAAGACTGATAAGGAAATAAAATAGATTTGTTGGTCTGAATGGACAGCATAGAATAGAACAGGAGTCATTTTAAATGTTATATAAAGGCAAAAGACCTGGGTGACAAAATGACTTCTTTATAGAGCAAACATGTTGAAGTCAGAGCACTCTAGCTGTTCGTGGTCCCGTTTAAATCACACAAGTTTAATTTAAATCTCGTTGGCTTACCATCCCTGGTTCCCTGTTGCTCTGGGATAAAACCTGATGTCGTTGTTGACGTTAAACAAAGTGTCATCGTCCGTGAGAGGCGGAAGCTCAACCTTGTATAGAGGATGCTCAAACAGGCGAGAAAGTCGTGAGACAGCTCGGGAAGGGACGGTCCGACCCCCGCTTGCGTCTCCCATCAGCGGCTTGTGGTCATCTGCCTTCCCCGCCGACGTTTTCATCCGCCGGAAAGAGTCCGCCCTGTCCCCGGCGGTGGTGATCTTTTCCAGGGAATGCGATGTGAGGTTGGAGCTCGGCTCGTTGCTGAAATCCTGCAGGATTCTCAGCGTGTGCTTATTAGGCCAGCCGGCTTCAGCCGCCGTCCTGGCGCGCTGCTTCCCCCAGCCCTGCGACTCCCCGCCCGTGTGGTGTGCGCACTGGCAGCCGCCGTCCCCGCTCTCCGCTCCCGTCGCCCGCTTCTCTAGTTTTGGTAACAAGTCTATCATGATGTGCATGGTGCACGCAACCAAAAACACCATAAGTATCAGGACTCTGAATTTGCGAAACAAGATCATGTTTTGCCTCTATAAATATATATTTTATAGCAAGCTTTAAGCGCACCTTAGCTACAGCACCGACATTAGTGTCTAACACTGTTTTCTGAGGACGAGACAACGATGTTACTTTGGGAATTCTCTATGATCGCTCCACACATAATGAGCGTCAGCCTATGTTTAAAAAGCCCATTTTATGTGCGGTGTTTAATATTTAAAACAGTCCCGACGATTAATTCCGAGACAGGTGGAAAGACCAACACATTGTGAAAACCCGGACACTTTGCTGGCTCAGGAAGTGCTCTTCATTCATCGCCTTGTTGAGCAGGATAGCCTATAGTGTCAGGAGGACGAGTGACTAAATAAATCTCACCGAAGATGTATCCTAGGCTAAGAGAAGGGAGTGGGGTCCTGCTAAAAGCATCAATAGTCTTCTTCAAATCTGCTTCCCTGTGTCGCTGCCAGCACGGAGTGAGATGTCAACCGCGTCATAACTGTCTTCAGAGGAAAGTAACAGCATGACACTGATATAACGCAGTCCACAAAAGCACACGTTTCCTAACATTTACGATTAATTTATAAGCAGAAAGAGGAATAATAATAACAATAATAATAAAAAACAAAAACAAAAACCCCCCAAAATAACAGGTGATCCGCTGCAAGATGCCTGGATGCTGCCCCGCTTCTTCACAAAGCTGCTGCTGTCTGCAAACGTCGCTGAAGTCAAATCAGAGACTGGCTTGGCAGGCTGGCCGGCAGGTGTGTGGGATCCTGGTTGTGATTTCTCCTCTCAGCACTGCCTTGTCTTCCTTCCAAGTGTCCATCCAGGGTGGGTGTGTTAAATATTATGATCGAAGCCCTCTGAGCCCAACCTCGGTGGCGTCATGAGGAAGAGATTGGCTGCGTCTGCACATACAAGTAGCACTAGTGACATGAAAGGCGAGCTTCGGGGATTAAAAGCTGTATGCTGAAACCCTGTAAGGCTGCAAGTCTCCCGCAAACAGCCAGAGGGCGTTGGAACTACCTGAAACATTGTGCTTCCTAGATTGTAGCCTATATCACACGGAGGGCAATGGGTATGTATTCCTACTGCATGTGCTTGATGTGTCCTTTTGGATCATTATCAAAATAAGGAATTGGGTATTTTAAACTGGGACATTCAATAGAGGCATGAAGGAATGAGTGTTTTAGATAAACATTATTCGAACTGAAGGAATACAAGAAAGTAATTTTAATTGTGAATTAGCCATTACTATTATTGTTGTTATTGTTGAGGTGGTAGTGGGTGAGTCCTTGTTATTTCTAATAAAATTTATAGAAATATGGAAAATTGTCATTTAGTTCAGAAGTCTTGCAGTGGCATTGTTACAGTCAAGAAAAGGTGCTTGTAAATTCCTGCTTTGACATCCAAGAGTCATAGGGTAATATGGAGCTGGAGCGGTGTCCATGGAAACCTTAATTGAAGCGTGAGCATAAAGTCATCATTTACTGTAACTCTGTTTTTGGTTACGGGCATCAGAGGGAAAAAAAAAATCCAACCCAAATTGCTTCCTCGAAATTCTGATTCAAATCTGCTAGAAATGTACTTCTCACATAATAAAAGAAAAGTCACATAATGCCCAGATGTGTCAGCATATTTATCAAGCTACCATCTTGTTTATTTCTTTTTAAATGCACTTGGACATTTGGAGTCTTTGACAGCATGTTGCTTTTGAAGCAAACAGCAAGTAGCAAGTAATAGCTTGTTTGTCAGGATTTGTAAATTATACTATATATAAAACCCATAAAATCACAAGAAATAAATAATCGCTGCACATAGCTGCAGACATTTTAGGCTTTCAAATTACATGCATTGTTTGTTTGATTACCAGAAATCTATTTTTATGCACATTTAGGTACATGCAAGCCACACGAATCATGAATCGAAAGGAAATTAACCTAAATTTCCACTTGGTTCATCACAGGCTCCATACAGATCAGTGGAAGATCCCTGCTGGCTCACTCACAGATCCTTCCTTGATGACCAATGTAAATGTCATTCTGACTTGTAATGGGGTAATTTTGAGTTGTGATGTTAAAGGATTAACCAAGCCTGTTCTTATTCCATTATGTTCCCTTAAATTCTATTTTAGAGAGTAGCAATTTTCATCCCCTGATTAATTTGTTATGTTCAAAAAGGTTTTGGTTATTTATTGTCCAGAAATAAAAACTCACAGCTGTGGAAATTGTGCAGTGAAAACACACCAGCTGGTCTTCTCAGAGGTGATTTTTTTTTCTATTTAGTGAAACATATTTTATTTATAATTTCACAGGGACATAAGATTTACTGCAATTTCTGCAACTGGGACTTATATCTGGGACTAGACTTTCTCCCCAACTTTGAAGGTGCTATTGAGTTCAAGTTGTAAAATCTGTACTTTTTGACTGACAGAAAAAAAGGGAAATATGTTCTATTTAACCTTGCTATATGATTTTAAAAAAGCAAAAAGCAAAGTCCTTAGCAGTAAAAAATACACAAAGTAATAAATTGAACAAATTAAACATATTTCTTTGGCTTGTGCTTGAATGGTGTAGAAGGCTCACCAAGCGGGCTCAATTGGAAGAGCTTCATTTGGCGTGTGCCCCTCTTCCCAGAGGCACTGAGCTGGAGTTCATGCCACTGCCAGATTTGTGCATCTAAATAAAACAAGATCTTAAAGCTAACAAGCAAACAAATTGTTCCCCTAAAGCAGGCCTGCTGTCCCAGTTCATCTCATGCTCCAAACAAAACAAATTGGCACGTGCACACATGATAAGAATCCACTGAAATTAGGAAGATATTCAAATTGCAAGCCGTTTTAAAACCTGACATTATGTGGAATTATAATATCAAGAAACTAATTAAAAAGATAAAATGTCCACCTTTTTTTGAAGAAACAGTAATTGATGCACACTGATGTGTTATACACTAATTGGCCATAACATTATGACCACTGGCAGGTGAAGTAAATAACACTAATTATCTCTTCATTGTTCCACCTCTTATTGGGTGGGATATAATAAGGGGCAAGTGAACATTTTCGTCATCAAAGTTGATGTGTTAGAAGCAGGAAAAATGGGGAAGCGTATAGATATGTATGATTAAGGGGCTAAGATGTGATGGCTAGACAACTCAGTCAGAGCATCTCTAAAACGGCAGACCTTGTGGGATGTTCCCCAATCTGCAGTGGTCAGCATGTATCAAAAGTGGTCCAAGGAAGGAACTATGGATGGGTTCATGGGCGGGCCAAGGCTCATGGATGCATGTGGGTAGCGAAGGCTGACTCTTGTGGTCCGATCCAAAAGACTTTAGCTTAAATTGCCAAATAAAATTATTGCTGGTTGTTTTTTTGCTCTTTTGGCAGCACAAGGGGAACCAACACAACGTTAGGCAGGTGATCATAATGTTATGCCTGATTGGTTCAGTATCTTAGCGTAATAAAGGAAATCCCTTTGGCTGTGTGTTTATTTGCTTTTTTGGTCCTTGTATATGATCAGAATTTGAAAACTTTGCACACAGGCACATCTTTGGTCCTTGAAGGTTTACATGTGCAGTGTATCAGCTATATCAGACATTATCATCTTGCCTAGCAACCGCCTAACAATGTGCTAAAAATACCTGTTTTTAGCATTTATGCATATCTAGCTCCTAATGAAAGCGCAGTATCATTTTTTACATGAACATCTAATTTGTATCCACAAAAGTTCAGTTATTCATGATATATCATGATGCCATCACGTTGCCTGGCAACCATGAAGCAACAAGCTAATATTCCCTTTCTTTTGCTTTTACGCACCTACAGCACCTACGAAAACATCTTATCATTTTACTTTCACAACAATAGCGTCTCATTTATATCCACAAAAGCTCAGTAATAGGTGATACAGCTTATTATGACGTAAGTAGCAGTCAGCTACGAGTGCCTCTTGTTTTTTTGGTTTTTTCTTTTATGCACCTAGAACATTTTATAAAAGCATTGCACCATTTTATTGTCATGGCCAACAACAAACAATAGTCTGTGTACTGCTATATAAAACAATCCAGTTTCACGAGCACATCCGGGCTTTTGTGACATTAGTTTTCTCAAATAACTCACAGTGAAGGATAGTAATATACTTACTACAACAATAATATCATGAGATATGAGAAGGAAAGGCAAGATAGCTGAATGACCTATAATAAGAATTAGCAGCAATTTATTCAGGTTTTCACATGGCCTATTGTGTTAGGTTATAATAGTTATATATTTTTTAAGGTTATAATAATTCATTCCTAAAGCTACTAATATTGCAGCAGTTTTTTCAGGTTACACATACAATATTTCTTGGTCCTGAGGCATCATTCCCAGTGCAGTTTCTCTGCATCTAATTTGTTTCTGGAAATAATGGTAACCTTTGACCCAAAGAAGGAAAAGTGACTGAAGATGGAGAAGTTCAGTTACATGGGGATCCACAGTCATGCTGGAAGCTGGTCTTATAACATTTTGATTAGCTCTGGGAATTGAAGAATGAATCGCCTTATGTTTAAAATGAAGGAAGGGAAGGAGAGGGAGGGAACAGATGGAAAAAAAAAATCAATGCATAGTCTGGTCTAGTGTGGTCCATTGGAATCCACTGATGAATATATTTTTTTTCTCTGTCTGTGTGTCTGAATATTTGACCGTAGGGCTCGGCTGTTCCTCGGGTTGGAAGTAGACTTTCCAAAGTTCAACTTGAGCTTCCAGACTATACTAACATCAAATTAATCTGGTTATTTAACAACATGGGTTTTATAACTTTAGTACTGGATGAAGGCAAAACACATTTCTGATCCATTTATATAAATATACATCTTTTTTATTACTGCTATCCATAAAAGGACAGGTAGGTTCAGTCCCATATAACCCTGGTAGGCAGTTATATGAGCCTGATGATTTGTTACACAGCTAATATCAAGATGAGGGAGAAATGGCTGTGCAAATGTCACAAGTATAGATTATAATTAGAGAATAATGTGACCAAGTAAAAGCAATAAAAGTGCTGTTTTGACAAATGGCGTGTCACTGAACACTGCTGCCAGGATAAAAGAAAGGAAGGCGTGGCTGAGGGAATCTGAACGCTGCTGACAGAAATGGAAAGAGAGAAAATTATTGTGAGGGTGGGTGCTGAGTAATGGCACATTTATTCACTTGACTGAAAACAGGTTGAAAATGGTCTTCTTTGGGGACATATGAGGAAAATTGTGTGAAAAGGGCCCATTAATGAGGGTAGGCGTCTGTACTTCAGGCTAAAATAATTCCACCTACTAACTCAGTAAAACTTGTTTTTGGTCAGACCCATTTTTAATAAAATTCTTTTGCTCTAACTTAGCAGTAATAAATTGTTGTAGGGTGTTTGTGTGTGTCTGTGTCTAAGTACACGACCTTAAATTGAACCTTATTACATGCTTTCAATTTCAGTTACTGCAAAATAATGTCAAATGGAATACAGTGAATGCATTCATGTTATGGTCGTTTTAATGTGCAGGATTTCTATATAAAACATTACTCTACCACACGGGTCACATTACATCTTTCATTTGGACCCTTTGCTAATCACAGCATGCTGCAGAATTAAAATAATGAGACCACTGGTGCCATGAGCAGCTCTACAGTGGTCCCGCTGTGTTGAACTCTTTATCTCAAAGACTCACAGGGTAAAACTGAGCTCAGGGATTTTCAATTTGAAAAACAAAAGCGTGTGACCTTGAAAATGAGTCATAGAAAGGATATATGTTTTGTGTGAATTGGTAGGTGTACATGGATAGATTTCCTAAAATAGACTTGACAAGGTAACAACAGCCACTGGTCCATCTGTCATCAGAGTGATTGACCGGTGGACTCTCAACTGTCCATCGTTGATCAAAAAAGTATTGTTGTTACTTAAGGTCTCACTTCATACAAAGGCCAGCTGACAGGTCTCCATTTTTTCCACTTTTTATACTTATTAATATCAAACAAACTCAGTTTTTATGATAATTGTTATTTTGCATGCTTTTGAAGCATGTTCTTGAAGTGCACCAGTGGTACAGTTTGGGCCATAGGCTTTTAGACAAGGACACACTTTTTGTAGTTTAACATCAGACATCAAGGTTAAAGTGCAGACTTTCAGTTTCAATTCAATATTTTTAACACAAGTATTATATTAATAGTTTAGGAGTTATAGCCATTTTATAGATAGTTCCTCATATTTAGATGACAAACACTCACAATTTTAAATATTAGGGTTGTTTTTAATAATTGGATAAAAATCCTTTAATCAAGGACTGCCCAAAGTCATTGACTAAAGTATTTCATGGACCTTTTTTCACAAATTGAGGAAAGGTGTGTGTGTGGACATCACCACCTTGAGATGCTGTGCGAGGCTGCCAACACCTTTGGCTGCTACTTATGCATTGGTCACTGCCTTCTGTTTTACATCTAGTACTTAAAAACATGCTCTGTAGTCCTGAGATCAGGTGGGCAACTGATCGGGCTCTTGAAAAACTATTCTGTTTCTTTGCCTTGAGAAATTCTTGGGTTGGCCTTTCTTTTTCGTTATGCTGTTGGGTCATCAGTAAAAACTGCTGTCCGATCAGTTTGGCTGACTCTGAGCAGAGAGTATAGCCCTGTTCTGTAGGCCAGAATTCATTCTGCTGCTTCTAGCAGTGATGTGGTAAGCTTCAGATCATGAGCTGTTTCTCTCTGTTTTCTTCTCCATACCTTTTCTGCCATTCTGATACAAACTAATTTTGGTGCTATCTGTCCAAAGATTGTTTTCCAGGACAATGCAGACTGTTTTAAAGTTGTTGTTTTTTCAGGCAGCTATTCTGGCCTTCTTGTTCTTGAGTGTAAACAGTGGTAACAATCAAGTTAGATGTTGTGAAGGGGTTTTTCTTAACCAGGAAAAGAATTCTGTCATCATGCTGTTTAGTAGTCTTATGTGGTCTTTCGGGCCTTTTTGATGTTACAGTAATGTACAATTGTTGTCGGCATGCAGAGAAGAAAAATAACAAAAACCGGGCCTAACTGTACAAGAAATAGAAAGCCTACTGTATTCTTTTCTTTTCAGTGGCTTGCTTAAATATTTTGCTGATGATTCAACACATTCTCTAAGTGACCACAGAGCTTTTGCCGTCTAAACCTACATTTAGGATACGAATACCAGCTCTGGTGTCCTGTACTTTGCATGCATCCTATCTATCCATGACCCTGCCTGGCACACATATCAAAGTGTGCAAATAAAGCTGATGAATTTGAAACTGTATTGCTCTTTCTTGTTGTTGTACAATACCTCTGCTCTCACTGTATGATAACTTAAACCCTACTTATTTTCATAAATAATTTAATTGAAATATTTCCCACAACCTTGGCAATTAAAGACCAATTGTTGGCTGGAGTTTTCCCAACTGAAGATCTTAATTTTCAATGTTGTGTCCAATACCTGATTAATTACCAGGTGGAGCAGGGGTGGGCAGTTCATTTCCCACAGAGCCACATGAGACACTGGGAGTGTTGTGGAGGTATCCTTCAATAAGCTGAACTCTATTATGCTCAGTATTCATTTTACTGCTGCTGGTAAGAGTATATGTCACAATTAGGCAATATGCAAATATGAAACAGCCATAGAAAAAAAAAATCCATAGTAGCAAACATTTTATCACAATTTAATTAAGATTCCCCAAAACAATCATAAACAAAATGTACAGGGTTTTGCAAAATTTCAAAGACTTAACTTTATATAAAGTGCAATTGCTATTTTTCCTTGTAGTTTAGTTATCAAGTATTTTATTCTTGTTCATTAAGAGAATTTTTTTTTTCTGTTTTGGACCTGTGCAAAACAGAACATTTGAACAAGTGCATTACATTTAGTGTGAGAGCTTTAGAATGTTCTTGCCTTTCTTCTCAGAAAACTCACATTTCTGCTCTCAGGATACATACTCTCTTTAGCACTTTGCCTAGGCTGAGCCACTGGACAGGTGTGTGGTAGCCTATGTCATCATGTTTAATCTCATGCTCCTCCAAAAGCATAACAAGCTTTCTGTAATTCAGTGCTCTTTCCCTGCTAAAGTTAACTGTTTTAATTTCAACATCAACAGCATGGTTTATCATTTTTTCATACATTTTATTAACACAACTTACACAACACCTGCAGTTGTACATTATAACGGCCCCCCCCCCAAACAAAGCAAAACAAAACAAAAAACTTGACATTTTTCCTTGTCAGATCTGGGAATCCATTGGTTGTAACACCTTGTATTTTGTTCCATTTCAGGCCCAGCCTTCACTGTCTGTTGTAGTCTCTCTTATTGAGAGCATTGTTTCCAGCTCCTTCGCAATTTAAAACTCTCCTATTATCTCAAATACAAAGATGATCAGACCATCAGAGGATGGCTTACTGTTTTTTGTGATTCGGTGGGAAATCACCTAAGCTGGTCTCGAGTGCTCCATCCCTTAATGTGGAAAGCTTTGGTAGGAAAGGTTCAGATATCCGTTCCTGCTCTCCATCAGTCAAGTTCTTGTATTTTTCTGCATGTTTATTCTCAGAATGACCATTCAAACTGTAATCCTGAAACACAGCAATCTGCTCTGCACAAACTAAGCACAGTTATTTACGCTTGAATCCTAATTTTTCATTGACCTAATGTGGGCCAGTCAGGGACAAACAAAGGGGCGGATGTGGCCCAGAGGCTGTACAATGCCAAGATCTGAGATAGAAGATCATCTTTCCTCTACTGACGTCAAGTACCTGAGGAGAAGCAGACTAATGACAATGAAGGCCACGTCTCATTATGACTTTTGACAGTGTTAGATTTATTCTCTTGGTGTGCAGAGGTCAGATTTCACCCTTTTTGGCTCTTTTGTGTGTGTGTGTGTGTGTGTGTGTGTGTGTGTGTGTGTGTGTGTGTGTGTGTGTGTGAGTGTGTGTGTGTGTGCATGCTTTTGTTTATGAATCTTATTTCTCACCACAAAGAAATTAGAGCTTTTTTAGAAGCTTTATTAAGCTTCTAACAAAAAAAAAAAAAAATGAACACATAGTAAAAAAATTTCCATTCAACTCACTGGTTATTATGCTTATCACAGAGACTTGTTTTGTGTCTTTGCACTTGAGGACATAGGAGAATGTGATTTATTGTTGTTGCAGCTGTGGCTTCTTTATAATGCATATTGTTAACATAAAAATAACAATCACTGAAAATCACATTCAGTGGCTTGGAAGGTTAAATTAACACCTTGTCCAAAGCTATGACAACAATGTCCTAACAATGAAAGAGGACAGGCCTGCGACTGCTGACTGTAGCAAGCACAGGCTTATATTTCAGCAAGGTTATTGGTTAGCTATGTAGCAGTGGTAATATGCTGTCAAATTAGCTCTCTGGACATTGGGATGTGATGCCTCAGAGGGATATCGCAGGGCTGTATCTCCTCCAGCAGGGCTGAAGCTGGATCGCTGCTCAACCAGACAAAAGTAATGTGCACAAGTGAATAATGATGATATTGTTAGTGAAGTGTCACTTCAAATAATATATTTTTGTTTATAGCTTTGGATATTGCCTTTAGCTTGCCATACAAAGCCTTGGAGTCAAACTACTTCTGCCTTGGTTTAGGATACAGTGGAGAGAAAATCCAGCGCATTGAAGAGAAAGATAAATTGCTCCCTGTGGCCAGCAAGAAAATTGTTGTCAGATCGATGTCAGTGTAAGATACAGGTAATTAATGGATCAATACATTATAGAGTGTGCAGTCCCTGATATTGGGGACATGGTCTAATCAAAGGCTATTGAGGTCCTATACTTAAGGTAGCGGTGCTAATTTCAAGGTACAGGACCACGAAGTACTATATTTGACTGCTGTTTCCCAACCTCTGCAGGAAGTCCACAGTCTCCAAAAGAAAAACACCAAAAGCAGTTGTTTCAGCAAGGGCCTCAAATCGTGGTGGCAGCTCTGGGTGTAACTTTTTTTACACATGACCACGAACCTTAACCAAATGTTTATCATCGCAAGAATAATGATGAAAATCCATAATAAAATGCCAGTTTTGCTTTCCTATGCGAATACCAGTTTTACCCCAACGTATGGTGTTTCCCTCACATAAAAAAACAAAAACAAAAAACCTTTCATTATCTAAATCAGTGACAGTCTGAAACATCATAAGATTCATGTATTTTCAGCTGTCATTTGTAATGCTCTATGTCACTCTAAGAGGAATTTAAGTAAATTAATTTCATGCAATATGAAGCTCTTGTTGAAATCTTTCTGTCACTATAGTTTTAGAGAAAATTGTATAATTGATGTAATTTTTAAGCAAACAAGACCAGACGCTGATTGTTTTGGCATTCTCACAACCAACTAAAGACTTGGTCAGCCCACATTTGCCAGGCTGAAAGTAAGCGAGTAGAAATGACCCTGTCTGGTAGGCAGGGTAAACATGGAAAAACTGTTGTATAGTATGATTTCCCCTTTGAAATGACCTTCAGAACAGGACAGCAATAGCTGGTGTGACACCTGTGCACACCCATCCTATTGTTTATAATGACTCAATAGTAAATGTATACATATTTTTACACTCCCAAGAGATTAGGAAGCAGGGTCTCACAATATTTTCAAACTATTGCTGAATTTTATTTCAAAGTTGAAGATGACTCTAAAAATGGCGCTAAAAATCATTATAAATGTTTGCAATGTCAAATTTTGCTACATGGATCAACAAGATGACAAAGAGACAAACCTATATCATAATTTATCATAAGATCATTAAATTGACGCGGTGTATTGTGCTTTATAAAACAGACTTGCTATGCTCTGCCTCTTATTGGGATGACTCAGCCTCAACATTATTTTACCCACAGTGCAAGGTTAGCATGACATGTTACAGGTCACCAGGGCAACCAAGAGTCGGGTAGTATGATGATGTGGCTCTATTCACTGTTTTGTGTATGGTAGACACTGGGGCTCACTCTCTCCTCTTGGCTCTGACTGTTTAACAGGCTGTTTATTACACAAGTGTTTGGCATGGCTCTAATCCCTCATGGGCCACATCCTGTTACTGCTCTGCTCCCACTCGCATGTTCACACATGGGTCATTGTAGGGCGTTGGCTAGACCTCCAAAATTTAGACGTTAAAAGTCATGGCAGACATCCAAATATAAGAAAACACAGTTTATATGTGTTTCATACAAAACTTGGCTTGTCAATTGAGAAGCAGGCAGGCATTTCCCTTTTCATTACAGTGCCACCTTGTTTGTGATGATGGCTCTCCTGTTTGTGGAAAATGTTTTTTGGCCAAGACTTTTCATCCTGGAAGCCCATAATTAGACAGCACCGGATACTGTAGAGGAAGGATGAGGTTAAAGAGTGGGAGCGAGTGGCCTGTTTTGCTTGGTGGTTTTTGTGACAAGATGCTTAATTACAGGAATGACACCCCCGCTGGACCTTGATGACACATTTCCTGTGATTAGAGGAAATGATCGGTATCGATTACAAGAGCAGAGGAAGAGTCATGTTTAATTGCATTAGAGTAATTGCATATTGATGGCTCCACTTGGCCCTATCCTGACTGCAACATGTCAGGTGTGAAACTTGTTTACACCACAATGTTCAGAAAGTTGCTTAACATGCAAACACTGTTTCCTGTAAAAAAAAAAAAAAAAAAAAAGAGCAATTTGTCTCTATGTTTAATGGGAGTCTGCTAAGAAGCTAAATACTCTTTTTATCTACATTTTGCAGCTGCCACAGAGAATCCTCCTTAAGATTTTCCAAGCACAACAAATTAGGTGTAAATTTGATTAAGGTCAGAATGTTTACTGGTGACCTTTGGGTTACTTTGGGCAACTGTCAGTACCTATTTAAAGTTGCAATGTCAGGGCTGATTTTGTGGTGTCCTGTGTGTTATGAATTCATTGATCTCTCACTTTGTTCTTGAGAAATATTGACAGAATCCTTGTGCTAACTTGTACAATATAGCTGTTCTGCTGACTCTGTTCTGCTGATGATATTTATCATCCTGCTCCTAATCAGTTTTGCACTGAACTGCAGAAAAGACTTAATTATTAATAAAAAGAAAAACAACAGAAGACATGCTGATTAAAAACGAGCAACAACAAGCAATCGCTTTTGGATGTTTCTTTGGAGCACTACTAAATAACAGTGTATTATTCATTAGAAACAATCGATTTTCACGAGGCAGGAGCACAGTTATAGACATGTTTTTGTGTGTTTTAATTGCCCTGTCAACACAACTGCCTGTTTCGCTCTCTCCTTCCTACATAGTCTGGGTTCTCAGTGGCTGTGTTTTGAGCAAACCCAGACAGCCTTGATCTTCAGCCAGGGACAGCGGCTACGGGGCAGGCAAGGCCGCTGAAAGTTGCCCTGCTCCCAGGTCACTGTGGTCTGGAAGCCAGCATGGGATCACTGAGTAAACAAGTGGTTTTAGTCAGGGGGTGGCTCAGAGCAGCCAGCAGCAGGGCGTGTATTTGCATGGGCATACATGCGTGCGTCTGTGCCAAGAAGTTGGATATGTCCATTGTATTCTGTCTCCTGAAGGGTTTTTTTTTCAATTATTTTTATTCGTTTTATTTTTTAAAACATGGACTGCTTCACATTTCAACTGGGGGCTATGTTTTGGGTTATATGTTACCATGAAATATTACTGGAGACAGTCTTCTGGCCTCTATGTGCTGGGGGTGGGATGGCTGTTTAAGCACATCTCATCAATATCATTTTTCAGCACTTCCACTGGCACACATTAGAGCGCTATCAGAAGATATTACTGTATTAAACTGTTCTTCATGTATATTCTTATTTTACAGTGGCAAAGGACGAAATGAGCTCTGTATCCCCAAATTAACACGCAATTCAAATAGACAGAATGATTTTGATATAATCATCTTAAGTATGACACTGCCAACTTAGGGAATTACTACATGGTGGCTTATTTGCATAATGAGTGTCCCCATGTCAATCTGTTTGTTAAAACTTGATGAAAATCATGACATGTGTCTTCCTCTTATATATGAAAATTCCACCCCAAGAAACATTTCATGAGGGTACATGCAATCAGGATGACAGGAAGTGATGAGTAAAAGCTTCCCAATCCAAACAGGCATCATTCCATGCAGCCTTATTCCTGACACAGCTGAGCTAGAATTGCCTCCTTGATTTTTGCTTTGTGTTGTTTCCATTCAAATCTTTCAGACAGGCTGAATCAGTTTTTACATAGAAAAAGAAAAGAGGTGAATATTTAAAATAAGACAAATTAGTATAGAAAATGTTTATAACTCAAATATAAAACTACAGTCAATTATTGGATTAAAATTAACAAATGAACAATGGACGTTGTAAATTATTTAAGATGGATTTTTAGATTCTATTATAAATCCAGCAGACAAATGGCTCCGATCCATTTAATCTTGGCATTTGGTCTTCTACAGTAAATATCAGGGCCTGGCTCCCTGTTTGACTTCCTCTCTCAGCCAAAATGTCCCATGCCAACTTTTGCCTGGCTTATCGTGTGTCTTCATTAGATCAGAGGTCTCATAGGACTACAGCAAAATGTTAAGCAAATGTACAATCTCCTCCCAAGCTAATCTATCCATCTGCTTTCAACTGCTTATGATGCTGTTGCAGAAAAGGAAATGGACAATTTCATAAGTTTTGACTCAAGCCTTAATCAGCAAAATACTAATATTTACCTCTAATCCAATATGGCAAAGGCTTGGTTGTCTCCACAAAACAACCATGGTTCAAATATTTCAAGTTCCTTTCCTTCCATCTTGAATTATATAAACATCAAATAAAATTGAAAATAACAAAAACAATAGAATACACTCGGTGCAGAGTGATAAGATTAAGATTTGAAATTACTCCACAACTTAAAGGGGATCAATAGAGGCTCAATAGTCCTGAGAGTTCCCAAGATTATCTATCTCACTTAGCTATCTAGCTAGTTCAGTCAAAATAACTAGTTAGCTAGCTATTTAAACTTGTGGTAATGAAATATAAAATGAAATATTTTATATTGAAATTTTTTTCTTCATGTCATGTACACATCTTCAGTTATTACTCGGGCTTAATTGCTCATTGTAACATTTAATTTGCCAATAAATGCACATGCATTCTACATGATTAGCCCTGAGCAAGCTCTTCTTTTGTTTTTGTCATGTAGAGTGGGGCATGTGGCGAATGGGTAGTGGGCCTCCAATGCAGGACAGGACATGCTGAACTTACAGCTTTATTGCTGGCAAAAAAGGCAAAATACAAAACCTTACCTGGTCGGGAAGGAATGACAGAGATTACGTGGACCATGAGGGAGAACACTGAACAGAGAGAGATGCAGACAATATATACACAGGAGGGTGATTTTCTACAAATCTTCTCAATTATTTCAAAAATGAGATCCAACTCTGTAAATGCAAAAATATTTTAAGTTTAAAAAATCAAAAATTGCAAGTAAATTCTACTAAAACATTCATTGTATTTGTCACAGAAATATAGTTTATTCTTGCTTTGATGCTTTAACTCTCTGACTTCTTGTTGGCACTCCTGCTCTTCAGACACCACACCTGTGGAACATCAGCCTCGTCATCCACCTGCACTTAAGGAACAGTTCCTGTATCCAGTCCTTGCCAGATTGTCTGCATTTCCTGCTTAATAATCAGGCTTTTTATGGCTCTCCTGTGTTCCCATAATTTCCAAAGTTTAATTTCGCTGGCTCCCCGCATTCCACTGTTTCTTGCGTAGCCATGGAGTAGCTCTGTTCCCAGACCAACTTACCTGCTGATGCTGAGCTGTTTAATTCCCCCTAGAATCCCTCATAGGAAAACTCTCCATAACCACCCGTCTGCCTGCCCAACCTCGTATGCCCCCTGTTGCCAACTCAGAGTAACCAGCGGCCCTTAGAGTATCCTCTTTGACACCTAAAAGAGATCTCTGTCACTCAATCTTCCTACCTTTGGAACTACTTTGTGACATATCTTCAAATATCCTTACTTGGACTGACCTACCTCTGCACTTTCCCAGTGAAATCTCACTGAGTCTCCTGCGCAGTTCCCCAGAACACTCCTTGTTGGCATCACCTCTTGTGCAGAATTTTCCAGTAAAAAGAAATCTGTTCAACCTAAAAATGCCTGTTAGGTCTTGCTTTAGAGTCCGACTTATATTGCTGCCACTAATACATTTTAAAGAGGGATCTGATTTCTCCTTTCTAATCTGTTGTATGTATTACAGTAATTTGTGTAATTATGATTGTTTTTTCACAGGATAAGTGGTATCTCTTTTATTCCCACTTCCCAACCAAACATACAATCCAAGCAAACTTGGATTCTAAAAGTAGAGCTCAGGATATGCCTGACCTTGCAGTAGGGAATAAAGAGTTGAACAAACACATACAATTCCAGTGTGAATACAGCATAAGAACTGAATACATAGGATCCTATGCTAAATACTCTGTCTTACATTGTTTCATTTGATTGACAGTTGCCAGTTTTCTTGTTAGTTTTTGATGATAAGCCAAGTCCATTTCAAAAAGATTCTGCTCATAAATTGTCTATGAATGAGAAGGTAGAACTGGTTCATTAATGGCAGAACAAGCAAAGTATTTTTATTATCAACTAAGATCAAATTGTATACTTCTGGCTGGTGAGAAAACGAATAAACTAAACAGTTTATTCATGGATTGTCCTATAACAGCAAAGCACTACACAAAATAGCACTCACTTGTCACTAAAAGCAGCGGTGCTCCTGATACTTACCTTTAAATTGTAAAGGCTTAATATTAAGTTATACATAGAATAGAAAAAGTTATACAAACCAAAATCATTTTTTGTACCAGGCTGAGGTGGTGGCGTATCAGGGTTAACTTGCTTTTACTGCCTCGAGTGGCCATTTAAGGAACTGGAACCTTACCAACTTGCTTCATTTTTGAGCTCTGGAGGTTGCCACAGCAGGGGACACAGTGGTGGCCTGGTTAGTACTGCTAGCCGTTTATCCTCACAGTAAGAAGATCCTGGGTTTGAATACAGCCTGGGACCTTTCTGTGTTGAGTTTGCATGTCATAACCTATGGCTGTGTGGGTATGGCTGTGTGGGTTCTCTCCAGGTAATCCACCTTCCTCTCACAGTCCAAAGATATGGATTGTGTTAGGTTAAATTGGTGATATTAAGTTGGCTCTAGGTGTGAATGTGAATTGTTCTCTGTTAGCCCTGCAACAGACTGGCAACCTGCCCTGGATGTACCCTGCCTCTCTTTCTCTGTGACAGCTGGGAGAGGCTCCAGCTCCACTACAACCCTGAATTGTATCAGTGGTAGAAATTTGGATGGATGGACGTTGCCATAGTTGCTCACTGCAGAAAAAAAAATCTGCTTTACTCAAGCCAGAATATTAGTTTTAACACTTTCCTTTACTACATATTGTTAACTGGCTTAAAGTGATAGTTGTGTGTGGGTGTTAGATTTTTATTTCACTGCTGCGAATGGCTGTTATTCAACATCCTAGAGTTAAGAGGAATGTTGAGAGTGAATGTTCTGTAAATTAACAAATTTTTTCAGCTTAGGCACATGTAAAACTGAGTTACCTGCTCATGTGAGTGGTAGATTTGCTGGTTTCTATAGAGATGATGATTTTGTGCTTGCCATGTACTACAGTAGGTTGCTTAGCAATGCAGAATTTTGTACACCAGAATCCAGTAATTCCCACTTGTTTTCACGGTTCTGGGTTTTTTGATCCTGAGTTTTGAGTTCTGGACTTTGTATTCTGTTATCCAATATCCTCCAGTTGGCTTTTAGTTTGTTTTCACCTTAATGTACTTTCTTTGGGTTTTGAGTCTTTAGTTCTTTGTTCCAGTTACAGCTTATATTTGAATTTATTCATGTCCCCAGTTTTTCTCTCTCTTTTTCTTCAATGTCTGAGTTTTATTATTGTTAGTTTTTGGCTCTTATTTCCTGTTTGACTTCAGTAGTTGTCTCTTGTGTATTGGATCTAGGTTTACGTCCCGTCTCTGGTCTTGATTGTTAGCAGCTGTGTTTTGTTATACTCCCATATCGATCTTCTGTAATGACCTTGTGTGCAAGTCCTGCTTTTCCCCTGAAATCTTGTCAGAGTGTCTGTTTACAAACCCTCATGTTGTCATAGCCTCATGCTCGTCATCTTGTAAAAAATTAGGATTCAGATTTCATTTTTATTCTGTGGACTTTTTTTTTTTTTTACCTTCTCTGCCTAATAAAGGGTTTGGAGAGTCCTGCATTTGTTGCGCTTTTAGCCACAGAGGCCACTGTTACCACTGCTTAACACATGCTATGTAGTCTTGTTTTAAAATGTCAAACATGACTGCACATAATTTCCTACCTATTTCATGTACACCATTCACTAATACAACTAATGTGGAGTGTCTCAGGTTAGGTTTATGAAACATGCTGAGAAAATGTGAAATACCCTCCACCCACAACCAACCCTCAGGTTCTCTTACAGAAATATATCTTTCAGTACATTTATTCATCAGCACCACAGGCTACCCTCATGCACTGTGTCCCATCCCTCCTATCCTGGCCCAAAGCTGAGTGAGCTGCACTAATATTTCTCCAGTCTCCTGGGAGTAAATCTGATAGACTGCACTAAGAGTTGGCCTATAAGAAAATGTGTTTTGTAAATGCACTGAGAACACAACCAGAGATCTTCAATTCTGTCAACATAATCAAAAAAGTATTCCGTGACATTTTGGAGAGCAGAAATATCTCAATAAAGAATAAGAAAATGCAGGGAAAGTGAGATAAAAGAGGAGAATTCTAGTAAGCCGGCCTCTTCAGATTCATTTGTTCAACTTACTCAACACTTAAACAGTGCTGGAAGGCACATTAAATTGTGTTTTTCTTTTTTGAACGTGGGGTTTTCAATGAGTCTAATTAGCATTTATAGATTCACTGAGGAACTTGATTACAGCTTTTAAAGTCTGCAGCTGGTCATTATGCTAATCCAAAAGCCTTCGGTGTGTACTTATAGAACCCGGCCACACAATGAGTGGTGTTTCATGATAGTGGAATGAAATGTAAGTGAACTAAGTGCTCTTTAACTAGAAAATACCTATTTTTTTTCTTTGGGACATCAACTATTACCTGAGCCTAGATAGCAAGATATGAGTCAGAAGTTAATCATCAACTCTAAGATCACTGTGTTTTCTGACTGCAGAATTTTGAGTACATTTTCCAATGATTTGATTAACATTTATGGTGTTAACTCTTAACAAACCCCTCAAAACTGCTACTATTATTAATATCGCTATTAATAATCCTATAACAAATTTAATAACAGTATTAATGTCAAAGTACATAAAGATGATTAAAAAACCAGTGTCTTAGGAAACTCAAGGGAATTCATAAACGATTTATTGTGTTTTAAAGTCGATTCCACGCTACTTTATGCCCGATAAGTAGTTTGTATCCTTTGATACCATGATACACTCATTTTGTCTTTGGTCTATTACAGCAGCCTTATATAGGCCTGTACAGGCAGTCAGAGAACAAGGTCAAACATGCACCATGGATATGTCTTTACCCCAGGCTAATTTCTTTAATTCTTAAACAAGATGCGCATGACAGAGAATTAATTTTCTGCGTAAACAAGTCACAATTTGTTTCCTGGGGTTGTTTGGCTGGCTTTTTGTTGGAAGTTGCACATGATTAATAATGCTGTCCTACACCTTCTGCTAAGGGAATTAACGCAAAAATGTTGAAAATGAATGTGGGTGTGTAAAAATGGGCTGGGTTGTGTGTCTTTTGTGTGTTGGGCCTTTAATATATTTATTGTATGGTGGCACAAGCATATTTCCCAGTGCAAACGCGTGTGCCTTTGCATTGTGTCCTCTTCAATGTCACTGGTGTGCCACAAACCACGTGTCTCCCCATGCTGCTGGTAATGAGCATATTAATATGTACATACCCAGCCAGGTTAATGCCTGTCTGGCACTCCAATTTCACGGCCCAGTCTCAGGTTGAGGCAGTTTCCGCAGCAGCAGTGGGCTGTGGTTTCTCTTTATCAGATGAAGAAAGAAAAATATAGTTCTGAATTATTGAACAGATACATGACTGACAGTTTGGCTGATGAAACTGAAGGAGAAGGAAACAGAAAAAGCAAGAAGGAACACAAACTGTTATAGTGAGGGTGATTGATGCCAGGGATAACTTTAGTTGAGGGGTTAGTCTTAAGAAATACTGACACAAAACATGACTACAAGGGTTGTGGTAGAGTGGACAGAATTGCTGAAACTGCTCTTCAATGCTCTATTTTCTTCCTTTCCAAAGCTCCAAAAGTTATTTCAGGTAGTCCATCAGAGGTGAAATCTTACCTTCATAACTTTCAATCTGACTTATTATATTAATTTGACGGTTGAACTCGTCACCTGTGTTCCTTACACCGCAGCTCAGGAAAGAGAAACGTGTCTTAAAAGAATAATACAGAATATTCCCCAAACACAGTAGTCAATATTTTGAGATGAGCTCATTTCAGTAAAATCAACGGATATTTGTCAGCCATTAAGCTCCGGCAAACATTTTCAGCTGAAAGTCATTGCAAATGTCAGACAGATAAAGCAGCTCACATTTAAGAAACTGTCTGACAGGCAGTGTGATCAGGCTAAATGGTGGGATGAGGCAGGAAGAGAAATTTTATAGGTGTATGTGTGTTATCATGTCTGGCTCTGTCCTGACTTTACAGCATGTGTGTTTTTTTGAAGCCGCGACCCAGACACACCACATATCTTTTATTACCAGATTTAAATCAGATGTCAACACTGCCGGTATTTTAACCACATCATCAGAGGAAAATGCAGATTTTTTAATCTGTTTGCAGCTGGAACACAACGTACAATGACAACATGATTTACTGCTTCAAACTTCTCGCTCGATTTAGTTTCCCAGTAAACATCAGTACAAGAATCTTTCAGAAAATCATCTGCTATGAAAGAACTGACAATTGTTCTACTTATATACTTGGACTAGAGGTAAATTTGCAGCTTTGTTTGCTTTAATGTTCAGGAGAAAAGAGGCTACTTTTTCTTTTCAAAGCATATTTGTATTGTCCCCAGCACAACACCTCAAGGATATTGTAGCAAAACTGTGTGAGAATAATAATGGAAAAAAAAATGCTTGCCAATATATCACATATTTTTCACACAAACGTATTTACACTAAACAGGTATGAGGTGTTGGAGAATAAAATATACTCCTCAAAAAATATATTGACATTAAAAATGTTTATTGACATACATTGTATAATTTGTTGAAAACAAAATGATGGAACAGTCTATGGAAACCAAAATCATCAACCCTTTGAGGGCTGGATTTAAAATCATACCAAAATCTTTACCTTTACATACTGGTAATACTTTTCCCAATACCCAGTTTTGAACAACAGATCTACCTACCTCACAACAGATCTACCTACTAATGTACATGGATGATTAATCATCAATAAATGCACTAGAGAGCTGGAAGAGGCTTTAATTTTTCGATGTTTTGGAGAAAAACATTAATTACAACACATTATCATGTCCTGCTTTACTCAAGACATGAAAACATAATAGCCATGATGATTAAAATACAGTTTATTGAAAGTAAAAATGGTCTTGAACTTATTATGCAATCATCGATAACCATTACTACTATTTAAAAATATCCTCAATGCTGTACTAGAGAAAAAAAAATCCCTGTAATTCTATTTATTCAACATTAATTAACACTCAGACCTGAAACCATGAATGTCCAATATAAGCCCCGGGGGCTGGAATCACCCCGGAATCAGTTTCTTTTTCTATTGGCTATAGATAGTCCCATTTTATTTA
Source organism: Oreochromis niloticus (assembly GCF_001858045.2). Taxonomy (NCBI): domain Eukaryota; kingdom Metazoa; phylum Chordata; class Actinopteri; order Cichliformes; family Cichlidae; genus Oreochromis; species Oreochromis niloticus. The sequence continues at coordinate 17,919,315 of NC_031969.2, read as the reverse complement.
ATTACTTAATTAATTAATTTATTTTATAAGAGAGCCACATTAAAACAATAATAAATTAATGAAGATTTCTTGTGAATTAATGAAAAACTAGTAACAGGAGAGCCTGAGCAATGAGCTACCAGATCTTTTCTGTATATTTGGAAATTTACTTTTTCATTCTGGCAGATTTCTTTCATTTCATTATCTTTATCAGCAAAATTTTGTTACCAAACTGCAAAACTGAGACAAACTGTTAAAACTACATTTCTTTCTCTTAGGGTTGAATGCCTTCACACCAACAAAAATGGGAGTTTCTTTGGTTCAGCCCACTTCAGATCAAAGTTGGCTGTATGTGACCCACGATGTAAAAGGAGTCTCACATCCCTGCCTTAGACCTAACACTTAAACCTAAAACCTTACTGCAATATAGTCTGTATGGTACATGTGTTTCCCACACTCAGTGAAATCACAGTCATCTCTAAATAAACCAGTTGTAATTTATTTTTACATTATTTTGTTACATGACCTCTGTCTGACCTCATGTCAGCTATAACTTGTTTTCTCCTCTTTAGCAGAAATCCCTGCAAAGCTCCTGTGAGGAAACAACTTATCTGTTCTGGTCTCTGAGTTGCTGGCATTATGACAAAAACAAACATTATCATAAAGATTTCAAACCTGCAATCAATCAATCAATCAATCAATCAATCAATCAATCAATCAATCAATCAATCTATCTATCTATCTATCTATCTATCTATCTATCTATCTATCTATCTGTCTGTCTATCTATCTATCTATCTATCTATCTATCTATCTATCTATCTATCTATCTATCTATCTACCTACCTACCTACCTACCTACACCGGTCTGAATGAAGTAGAAAATATGATACTTAGGAAAAAACACAAATATCATCACTTGTACTGTTTTTAATTCAAGCCGTTTCAGTCTGTCAGGCGTTTTTCTGCCTTTTTTTCTGTACACCACCACATCAAATCAGGAACCATAAATAAAAACAAATTACAGGTGTAACACTGGTGACGGTAATGTCAGTACTTTCCATAACTACATACGCGATTAGTGCATGACTCTACAGCTGTTGAACAGCACACACAGTATTGAGGAGAGGAATGATAAGAGGAACATTTTAACTTAAAATCTCTCATGAAGATGATAATGCTGTGGTGTAGTATTGCAACTGTGTCATGAGGATGTTTATGGTTTACTTTTACAATAAAATCAAGTACTTAACTGTATGAAATTAGACTAACAAATCATAAAACTATACATCGAATTAATGACAATCTGCCAAATGGCACTGAGTCTCGTTTTGTAGATACAGAGCAATCCAAAACTGAAAATATCTAGAGTGACGTGTTCAGCATTTGAATACCCTCTGAAGGACAGTGTGGAATTGGTTTTTTGAAAGCACACATGGGGATTTGTAAAGGTCTGCAACATGTTATATGCATCTACTTTACTGCGGCTCATTAGTATTTGCAGTGCAGTGCCATTCTGCCATCCCGATACTGACAATCCTGAAAATTCACATTTTGATCACATATATCTTTTAGCGGTTTTGGTCATATTTTTGTATGGGCGCCATGACTCTAATATTAGTGTAGAATTAAATTTGAATTATATTGAAATTTCTACCACCAGCAAACAGTTGTCCTTGTTTCTTTTCTTCTTGCTTCTCTTAGAGCCCTGCGTCTGATTAATGCTATAAAAAGTTGGCATCACAGGACTTGTCAAAAAAAAAAAAAAAAAACCAACCCTTCTCCCACAACTGTGACTTATTTATCTAACTAATAGATCTAATCGATAGATAGAATGTACCATTTACATTTAATTTGTTATTTAATAAACTCAGACTATATTTGACTCAAGTGCTGAAAACTGTGCTGAAAGATGGGATTGGCTAAGTATATCTATAATTTGACTAATTCCTTTAATTTCTGTATTGAAATGCTGACAGAAAGCAAATCCTCTGTATTTCTCTTGCTAAAGGCAGCCAAAATAGTCAGGGGAGTTGTTTTTTTAAAAGTTAGAATGAAATGAGTTCACACATTGGTATTAAAAAGCAGTAGTAATGATTGGTTGGTGAGAGAGCAGTGAACATGACAGTGTTCCAAACGTTGAACCACATCCAAATGAGAGAGCTGAGAGTGCAGCAAGGTGTTTTTATGCCAATGACTTTGGGTGCTGTCAATGCTGAGATTGACAGGATATGTATAGAAATGTTGACAGTGGGCACTTTTTTAAATTATATGCTTTATTTTTGCAATGTATATTAGTCAAGGTGTGTTTTAACATTGTGCAGATGTTTGTTTATATGGCATTAAACATGAGTGGGAAGAATGTTAAATAAAATCCTGACAATAATATATAAAAATGTGATAGACATGGTACAAGCCTATATATTACAGTTTTTTTTCTGAATGCTTAAACCCTAACTCTGATTCTTATAGCACAATTTCTAAAACTGTTAATACTTATAGCAAAACCACTCACTGAGTTTGCAAAACTAAAAGCACAAACACTGCTTTGCACTCAGTTTGCCATTTTGTAACACACACTTTGCAAACCTGTAGCTACAATCCACTGCACAACACTCTTTTTGCAGAACTGTAAACACAACTCACTGCTTTACACTCAATTTCCAAATGATCAACACACTCCTAGCAAAACTATACACATTTACGGCCATTATTTACACTATTTTATCAGCTGTCTGGCACACTGTCACATGTGAAAACTTTTTTAGATAATTAGTTCACTTTGCAATCAGCCTAAGCACTATAATACAGGTAAGCTGTGTGTGTGGAGTACAGTGGAGGGAGCAGGAAGAGTGAGAAGTAGAGGAGGCCGAGGAAGAGGACGTGGAGGTGAAGAAGTAGGACGAAGAGGACAACAAGGACAAGGAGGAGCAAGAGGAGGACGAGGAGGGGGGAGAGGAAGACGAGGAGGGGGGAGAGGAAAGGTAAGAAGAGTAAGAAATAGAATTGCTGATGACATCAGAGCTACAATAGTGGACCATGTAATCAACCGTGGAATGACCCTGAGGGAAGCTGGCCAACGGGTTCAGCCTAACTCGAGCCGCTATACTGTAGCAAGCATCATAAGGACATTTTGAAATGAGAGTCGGTTAGTACAGTCACTTTGCACTAAGATTTGTAGCACTGCCATGCTAATGAGAAACACAACAATACCATAGATGTAAAAATACTGAAATTGTTACTTTACAGAATTGCTAGACGACCAGATGCTGGGGGCAGAGGAAGAATGTTCACTGCAGACCAAGAAACCCATATAGTCAATATGGCGATTGCAAATAATCCTATACTTGGAAATAAACACTTGTGTTTGTTTTGATGTGTGTGAATAAACACCAGTACTTGAAGTTTGGATCCCTCTATGCTTACGGATCTATGACAAAAGTATGAGCTCAAACTGACATAGCCTACCTTGTGCACAGAGAAAGCAAAAGCCAGATGTGTTTTTTATTCATACCATCAGTGTGTAGTTGGTGCATTGTGTGCTTATTACAGTTTTTCTCGATTGCTTAAACACTATAACCAGGCCTCTAAACTAAAATTTCAAAACCATAAACGCTATTGGTCAAAAAGCTCACCCATTTCCCTGAACTATAAACACTATTCCCTGCTTTGACACATGACTCAAATTTGGTGAACTGGTACTGCAAAACTCTACACACAAATCCCTACATTTTACAGTGCTTACACCATGTAGTCATGTAGAAAGCACTAGCATGCAATAATGTTAACTTAAGTCAGCATAGCTTGAGCCCAATTAGCACACAATTAACCAGGTGGAAACACTAGGAGTCAAAATTTAGCACACACCAATCAGAACCTGCGATGGATAGATAAAAGGGCCAAAGTCAGCTCATTCAGGTTTGAAACAATGGATCCAAAGAGATGAAAAGGAAGAGGACGTGGTGGAGAAAGAGGACGTGGTGAAAGAGGAGGACGTGGTGGAGAAAGAGGACGTGGTGAAAGAGGAGGACGTGGTGGAGAAAGAGGACGTGGTGAAGGAGGAGGACATGGTGGAGAAAGAGGACATGGTGAAAGAGGAGGACGTGGTGGAAGAGGAGGAGGAGGTGGTGAAGGAGGTGGAGGTGGAGAACGACGGCGACAAGGAAGGGGAAGAGCAAGGGCACGAAGACAGTCAGTCTCGGATGAAATTCGAGCCACTTTAGTTGACCATGTCCTTGTCCATGGGATGACTATGAGGGAGGCTGGGCAACGAGTACAACCAAATTTGAGTCGCTTCACTGTTGCCTCCATCATCAGAACCTTCAGGGAGGAAAACAGGTAGGTGTACTTGCAGTAAGACTGCTTTGTACAGTAACGTTTAAGTTACTGAATTTATGTGTCTTGAGTTTCAGTATGTTTCCATTATTTTCCTGTAAAATGAATGTGTGACAGTTACAGTAATGAGTGCTTCTATTTTTGTAGGACACAGAGACGACCACCTGGTGGAGGCAGGTTAAGGCTTTTGTCGGAGGAGCAAGAGAGGGAACTTGTAAACATGGTAATTGCAAATAATGTAATCCGCCTGCAAGAGATTCAAAGGAGAGTGATTGAGGATGATCATCTTTTTCGAGGCATAAATGCCATCAGCCTCTCCACAATTGACCGCATCCTCCGAAAGAATCAATTCCGGATGAAACAGGCATACCGAGTCCCTTTCGAACGAAACTCTGACAGAGTGAAAAACCAACGTGTGGAATATGTTCAGGTATGAGTTTTGATACTGTATAAGGTATTGTGTACCATCACAGCATGGCAGTTTATGCTGCCATTTCAGCACTCTTGAACTTTGGTTCAGGGTACCGATTGACTCTACTGTGTTATGTGTTTTGCAGAGAATCTTTGAGATTGAAGGACGGCCTGTTCCCCATGAAATGATCTTTGTGGATGAGGCAGGTTTTAACCTGACCAAAAGAAGGAAAAGGGGGAGGAACATAATTGGCCATCGGGCTATTGTAAATGTCCCTGGTCAGCGTGGGGGGAATGTCACTATGTGCGCAGCCATCAGCCAACGAGGGGTACTCCACCGCCATGCCGTACTAGGACCCTATAACACTATGCTTCTCCTTGCTTTTCTTGATGGTTTAAGACAACATATGTTCCAGCTGGACTACAGGGAACCAGCACAGCCAGAGCAGCCTCACTACGTTGTTGTGTGGGATAACGTCAGCTTCCATCGCGCTGCTCTGGTTCGTGACTGGTTTACCAATAACCCAAGGTTTTCTAATATCTTTCTGCCTGCATACTCCCCCTTTCTAAACCCGATAGAGGAGTTATTTTCGGCATGGCGGTGGAAAGTGTATGACCGAGAACCTTATGTCCGTGTTCACCTCCTTCAGGCCATGGAAGAGGCCTGCCTAGACATATCAGTAGATGCATGCCAGGGGTGGATCAGGCATGCAAGAGGATTTTACCCCCGCTGCCTGGCTGGGGCCAATATAGCCTGTGATGTGGATGAGATTCTCTGGCCTGACCCAGACCAAAGACAAGATGCTGTGGTGGGATAATGTTTCTGGTGTGTGTTGTACTGTATAGTACATGAATGACAATGTGCCACTGTACATACATTGGTTGCGTCTTTTGTGTTTATCATGTGACAAGGGTTTTGAAGGGGAGAACCATAAGCAACCTAATTGTTTTGGAACTATTGTTTTGAATTAATTGTACCAGTGTGCAAAACTCTGTTGTAGTGTGTGTGTTTTTGAGGGCTTGTGTTTGATGTCTGAGGGCAAAGTTCGGTTTTTCAGCAGGAGTGAATAGTTTTGGGTGTAGAGCTTCATTTTGACCTGGAAATAGGATGTTTGGGGAATTGAGTGAGATGTTATGGATTTGTGTTTACTGTTGTGCGGATATGAGGCGTAGTTTCAAGAAATGTGTTTTAGCAATCGAGAAAAACTGTAATATGATGGCTTGTGTTAACTGTTGGATACGAAAATACCATTTTTACAAAGGTGTGGAGAGTTAAGCAAGGTTTATTTGCTTTTACAAGAAAACTACAATGTTTTGCTGATTGGGTGAAGAGTTTTCTTATTTGTGTGTAGAGCTTTGCAAAAATAGCCAATAGTTACAAAAAATGTGCTTAAGCCATCAGAAAAAACTGTAATGTTTGTGGAAAGTGAATTTTAATTTGCAAGAGTGTTACTTTTTAGAAAGAAAGAAACTACCTTAGTAAATACAGTACAATGCATACGGTATGTCTTGAGACCCTCTCACAACACTGAACATAACAGACAGCTTAGCAAAGAACTGATTTTAAATGGTATGTTTCTGCATTTTGTTACTTGCATTTTGGAGTTAGTCATTGTTTAGAACTTCATTTCAGCCAGTTGTGTCAGAGATCTTGTCAAAATATATGGAAATATCAATGCAGAAAAGTACAGCCAGATTTTAATCTACCATGCTATAGAGCCAGGTATGCACCAGTTTCATTTAACCGCATCACAATGATTCCAAACTGATTGTTAATACAGTAAAAACATCCCTAGATAGAAAACACACAATGGAACTGTATCAGTCATGAAAAGGCCTCTCCAGTGCCTGGACTCAACATTATTTAAGGGATCATCTCGACAGAGAACGGAACAAAAGGCAAACAACATCCAAGGAAGAGCTTTGAGTGTCCTTCAAGTAGCCTGGAGAAATATTCCTGAAGAAATTTCAACAGAGTTTGCCCGGGAGAGTTCAGGCTGTGTTGAAGAAAAAAGGTGGTCACATCAAATATTGATTTTCAACCTTGATAGAATTATATTGTATTGTTTGCCTTAACGCCTTAAGGTTTTGTGATTTTTAGGTGTGAGTTTTAGGTAATATACAACAAGTTCATACAACATTTAAATTTTTAGTCAATAAGGTATAAGGTGTGTGTGTGTGTGTGTGTGTGTTTGTAAGAAGGTAAAAAAAAAAACTCCTTTTAAAAAGAATTTTGTGGTTCAGGCTTTAACAGGGTAAATTATTATTATTGCATTCTACGGTTCCCAGAATCTTGTAACCTCTCTCTCTCTCTCTGTGCCTTGCTCTGGATCTCTGGCTCTCTCTCTTGCTTTTAAGTATTTGCATGATTGGGTTTTTGGGAGGTGTGTTCAGGTGGTGCAGCAGCTTGGTTGCCACATCTGTGTGCCATTACCTTATTACAGTTTTTTCTGATGGCTTGAGCACATTTTTTGTAACTATTGGCTATTTTTGCAAAGCTCTACACACAAATAAGAAAACTCTTCACCCAATCAGCAAAACATTGTAGTTTTCTTGTAAAAGCGAATAACCTTTGCTTAACTCACCACACCTTTGTAAAAATGGTATTTTTGTATCAGACAGTAAACACAAGCCATCAAATTAATAAGCACACAATGCACCAACTACACACTGACGGTATGAATGAAAAACACATCTGGCTTTTGCTTTCTCTGTGCACAAGGTAGGCTATGTCAGTTTGAGCTCATACTTTTGTCATAGATCCGTAAGCATAGAGGGATCCAAACTTCAAGTACTGGTGTTTATTCACACACATCAAAACAAACACAAGTGTTTATTTCCAAGTCAAAACGAAATAGTAATTTCACTGAGGAAAAAAAAGAAATCAGTCTACATTGAGTCATCTCTGTGGATCTGGCCACAAAATTTCGTCTACATCACATGAAATGTCCTCTAGTCCAGCGGTCCCCAACCTTTTTTGTGCCACGGACCGGTTTATGCCAAACAATATTTTCACGGACCGGCCTTTAAGGTGTCGTGGATAAACACAACAAAATAAAACTAGTACCGGTACTAAAAAAAAGAAGATTTATTCATAACACACGTGAAAAGACCCAGGAAAAGCGAGTTAACGATAAAAACGATAACAAAATAACGCTGAAAACCGATAAAAACCCTGAAAACCATACATTTCACACCTGAGCCTCAACTCTCGCGGCCCGGTACCAAACGACTCACGGGCCGGTACCGGTCCGAGGCCCGGGGGTTGGGGAGCGCTGCTCTAGTCCAAGGCACAGGGGAAAATATCTTCTGGAATTTTACATCTATGGTATTGTTGTGTTTCTCATTAGCATGGCAGTGCTACAAATCTTAGTGCAAAGTTACTGTACTAACCGATTCTCATTTCAAAATGTCCTTATGATGCTTGCTACAGTGTAGCGGCTCAAGTTAGGCTGAACCCGTTGGCCAGCTTCCCTCAGGGTCACGCCAAGGTTTGATTAGATGGTCCACTATTGTAGCTCTGATGTCATCAGCAATTCTATTTCTTACTCTTCTTACCCTTTCTCTCCCCCCTCCTTGTCCTCCTCTTGCTCCTCCTTGTCCTTGTTGTCCTCTTCGTCCTGCTTCTTCACCTCCACGTCCTCTTCCTCGGCCTCCTCTACTTCTCACTCTTCCTGCTCCCTCCACTGTACTCCACACACACAGCTTACCTGCATTATAGTGCTTAGGCTGATTGCAAAGTGAACTAATTATCTAAAGAAGTTTTCACATGTGACAGTGTGCCAGACAGTTGATAAAATAGTGTAAATAATGGCCGTAAATGTGTATAGTTTTGCTAGGAGTGTGTTGATCATTTGGAAATTGAGCATAAAGCCGTGAGTTGTGTTTACAGTTCTGCAAAAAGAGTGCTGTGCAGTGGATTGTAGCTACAGGTTTGCAAAGTGTGTGTTACAAAATGGCAAACTGAGTGCAAAGCAGTGTTTGTGCTTTTAGTTTTGCAAACTCAGTGAGTGGTTTTGCTATAAGTATTAACAGTTTTAGAAATTGTGCTATAAGAATCACAGTTAGGGTTTAAGCATTCAGAAAAAAACTGTAACTACAGTTCTTAAGTCCTGGCTTTCCTTCGACTCATTACCCAATTGTTCATCGTGCTTTAGTGATAATATTTAAATGTTTGGAATCATTTCCAGGGTGTTTTTGAGACTCACACCTTCGTCTCAGTTCGTCTCCCTCACTGTGCTGCTCTTGAGTTTTCCGTTTCACTGAAATCTTGTCTCGTGGATTAACTCCAGTCTGACACAGAAACTTGCTCTTCCAGCTTCAGTGAATTTAACAGGTTTAAAACCGTTAGCTCTCCTCTAACTTACCTGCCTGCCCACTCCTCCAAATCAACATTTGCAGTTGAACGGACTTACTCCATCCTAAGTTTGGAAATAAAATCTTTAGATTGCTTTGCAAGGGTGAATCTGGTCTTTCTGTCAGTCTGCAATCATGACAGTATTTCACACATTTAAATAAATAGTAGATGCTATTTCCTGTTTCCAGAATATAATGAAACAAGAATTGGCTCAAGACTTTTGCACAACAGCGTATTTCACTTTTCACATCTCACGTCATATCTCTAATGATTTCAAGTCTTGTTTTTATTCCCCTATTTATTGCCATTAACAGTGAAACCAAAGCAGTGGACAGGGCTGGAATTATGAAAACATCAACAAAACAAGCACAAAAAGTTACCACTCTTTTTTTCAGGAACTGGACTGACAAATCAAACAGAAACACAAATAATGATATCATCTCTACATTCCATTCGACAGCTCAAAGCATCAACGTGTACCGCCTCTAGCGCTGACCTTTTAGGAACCTCTTCTCTAGCACACATATTTTACACTTCAAAGTAAGCAGTTAAATTATTCCAATTAGGCCTGCAGCGCGTTCTGGTCGCACCAGTCTGCTGATGAAAGAACTTATGAAGCCTATCAACCTCCTTAAAAGAAAACCCTGCTGCAGTTGTATATTATACATATTCATTAGGCTGTTTAAAGAGAAGTCTAGCAAAGCCATAAACATTACTCATATATCCATTGTTTCTAAAGCATGGTTGCATCTTCATTTGTCACTTCTTTTACCAGTAGTGATTATCATTTTTTTTCCAAATCTCTTTATTTGGTTTTCCAGTTTTCATTATCATAAAGGCAACACAGATTCAAATATAAATGATTACATGTATACAAGAAAAATTAAACAAAGTAAAAGACAAACAAACAAACAAAAAAAACCCCAAAACCAAAAAACAACAACAAACAACGAAAGAACGTTGGACAGAGGATGTTATTTATCGAACTACCAATGAGGCTCAGTGATCATTTATATCTGTACTGTACTGAAGAGATCTATAAAAGAAATCTATAAAAGAATTAAACTCCTTAATAGGAGTTTAATTCTTTCCAGCTGCAAGTGTCTCAATACATCTTGTATTAACGCTGATGTGATAGGAGGCACCTTTTGTTTCCAATTTAGTAGAATTAAACGGCGTGCCAGCAGTGTCACAAAACATATCACATTAGTTTGGGTGGCTGATAGGTCTACAACAACCGGCTTCACTCCAAATAAAGCACAGATTGGGTCTGGCTTAAGTGTTTTTTTTTTTAGAATTTTAGACAAGATATGAAAGACATTAGTCCAATATGTTGCTATACGGGGACAATTCCAAAACATATGCGCCAATGAAGCAGGTTGCTGATTACATCTTTCGCAGGACAAGTTCACATTGGGGAACATTTTTGACAGTTTCAACTTTGATAAATGGAGTCTATGTAGCACTTTAAACTGTAAGAGTCCATGACAAATACAAACAGAGGAAGAGTGTACATTTTCCTGGGCTTTTGTCCATTGATTGTCTGTAATTCTCATACCAAGGTCACACTGCCAGGCCTCTCTCAGATAGTCAAGTGTGATAGTTCCATCCAGTTGTGACAGTGCATTGTGGAATTTTGTTATTAGTCCTTTCTTGAGTGGATCAAACTGAAATAAGTTATCTAAGGCAGAGTCTGGGGGCCGATCTGGAAAAGATGGAAAAAGCCTCCTTACAAAGCTTCTGATCTGTAAGTATTTGAAAAAGTCATTACTATGCAAGTCATGTTTAGGGATAGGGAGAGCTGAATAGCTCATAGCTTCTAATGAAGAGGGGTAACAACTTTCATTTTCCATCGCTGTCCAGTCGGCCCCCTTAGTGCGCAACCAAAACGACATGGAACGAACATTACATGACCAATAATACAGACGGAAGCATGGTAATCCCATCCCTCCCTGACATGTCGGTCTCTGCAGGTAGCCTTTCTTGATTCTTGGATTCTTTCTGTTTCATATGAAATAGGATATTAAGGAGTCTAATTTATTAAAAAAGGCTTTATTAATCAATAGGGATACACTGAAATAAAAACAAGAATTTGGGAAGAATATTCATTCTAACAGTGTTTATCCTCCCTGCTAGTGAAATTGGTAGATTAATCCATTTGTCTATGTTATTTTTGGTTTCATCATATAATTTAGAGAGATTATGTTTGAATAAACCATAATAATCCTGAGTGATATTTATTCCAAGATATTGGAACTGATTAGAAACCCGAAATGGTAAGGTATTGAAACTACTTGGGTTACCTATTGTTTTAGAGTTGACTGGGAACAGCACACTTACAATTTGTATCCTGACACTTCTCCAAAATTCTGCAAAATTGCCATGATGACTGGGACTGATTTTGCAGGGTTAGAGATATACAGTAGTAAATCATCTGCATAAAGCGAGACTTTGTGTTCTGCTTTTCCCCTTCTGATCCCTGTATATTCATCTGTTGAGCGTAGTAGAAGAGCTAAAGGTTCAATTGCTAATGCAAAAAGCAGAGTTGAGCGATTCAGATCGAAGTAGTCGAAGGGGACATTGTTTGTTTGTACCAACACTTTTGGTTGGATGTATAGTAGTTTAACCTGAGAAATAAATTTAGGGCCAAATCCGAACCTCGACAGGGTCGAGAAGAGATAATCCCACTCGACCCTGTCGAAGGCCTTCTCCGCGTCTAAAGAAAGCAAAATTTCAGGATCAGGATTATACTTGTCTTGCGTATAGATAATGTTTAAAAGTCTTCTAATATTAAAAAACAGCTGCCTGTCTTTAATAAATCCTGCTTGGTCCTGAGATATAATCGTTGGCAGAACCGTTTCCAGGCGTGTTGCCAAAATCTTTGCAAGAATCATATTATCTACATTAATTAAACTGATCGGTCTATATGAAGCCGGGTCTAAAGGATCTTTTTCTTTTTTATAGATCAAAGAGATGCTTGCCTGATATAGAGTCGGCGGTAGGGCTTTTTTGTCCAGCGCCTCATTATATACTTCTAGTAACAGGGGTGAGATATGGTCTTTAAAGGCCTTGTAAAATTCCGAAGTATAACCGTCTGGACCCGGAGACTTTTTCGAGTTGTTCTACTTTGTCTGGGTTGATCACAGGTACACTAAACTTGTTGAAGAACATCTCAAATAGTGCGGGGTTCTTTTTTGATTCTGAGGTGTATAAGTCTGCATAGAAACTTTTGAATATACTATTTATCTCCTTTGGGTCCCTCGTTATTTGTCCTGTATTGGTGCGAATTTCTGTGATCAATCTTGTTGCTGCTTGTCTCTTGATTTGTTGTGCTAGAACTTTACCCATCCTTTCCCCTTGTTCATAATATTTATATTTTGCCTTGGTTAGAAGCTTAACTGTTCTTGTAGTATACATCAATTCTAAATCAGCTTGCAGGGACAGTTTCTTCTTGTGCAAGACTGTTGAGGGCCACGCCGTGTGTTGTCTGTCTACTTCCTGTATCCTGTCTTTTATACGACTTTCTTCTTCTCTTTGTTGTTTATTCATTAGACTCTTCCGTGAAATTAACTGCCCCCGAATGTACGCTTTTAGCGCTTCCCACAAGGTAGACTTGGTAATATCTGGAGTGTTGTTAATTGACAGGTAGAAATCAATTTGGTTCTTAATGTCTTCTATTCCCTGTTTATTTGATAATAAACTATTATCAAATCTCCATATCTTTGTTGTGTGATTGAACCCGAGGGCTAGTTGCAAAAGGAGGGGGCTGTGATCCGACAACATTATTGTGCCATATTCACAGTGCTTTACTGACGGTAGAAATTTAGAATCGATTAAGAAAAAGTCTATCCTGGTATATGTCTGGTGGACTGGAGAATAGAATGAATATTGTCACACATTAGGATTCTGAACTCTCCACGGATCAATTATTCCATAATTTCCCATAAATTCCTGGATGGCCTTTGCCGATTTAGATATTTTGGCTGGTCTACTTGACGATCTATCGAGGTTAGTATTTAACACCAAGTTAAAATCACCTCCTATGATTAATTGATGAGTGTCGATATCCGGAAGCTTTGATATTATCGACCGTATAAATTGCTCATCGTCCACATTTGGAGCATAAATATTTACTAACATAACTAAATGACCATTGTAGGGATGTTTAGCTTATTTTAGAGTTTAGACATGTAGGAATGTTTAGTTTGCTTTAGAGTTTAGAAATGTGTTAAGATAGAATGTAGAATTATGGTAGAGACACTGACACTGCCCTCAATATAATAAAGGCCTGATTGTGTCGTGAGCTTAGAAGTAGATTTGTAACTGGATAACTGTGGTCTGGAGGGGAGATGGTATTTATGGCCCCTAGGAAGAGACACATACCCACAGTGTTTTAACTGATATACTCCCACACCTATATGCACACTCACTTACGGGCACGCGTATATCAGCTATGCACACACAGTCACTCACGAGCACTCACATAGACACGCGGGAACGCGCACATGTAGGCATTCACATGCTCGCACACACACAAGTAAAAGTAGGTAAACATAGCACTTAGTTTATGGCACCTTGTAGAGGGATTAGAAGGGGGGTCACTTATACAAAACTGCATGTAACGGACAAAGGGGTTGAGATCTGCAGAGAAAGTCCGGGGTTCTGTACATCTCCCTTCTAGAAGGTATAATCAATAAGTGTGTATGAATAAAGGTATTGTTAAATTGACTACTGAGTCCCGGTGTTCTTTCTGGAAGTCTGACGAATATACGAACCGGGGTGAAACTGCTTTTTGCAACACCATAAAGTTTGCCAGTTACAATAACATATCTACCCTGAGTGTCTGGTAGTATTTTTGCTGCCGTAAATGGTACTGATTTTTTGATCAGTATGGCTGTGCCTCTGCTTCCAGCATTAAATGTAGAGTGAAATAATTGTTCTATCCATTTGCATCGTGATCTGTTGTGGTCTTCTACTTTTAGATGCGTTTCTTGCAAAAAGATTATATTTACTTTTTTTAAGTGAGCTAAAATGTTTGCTCGTTTCACTGGTCCCCTGAGTCCCCTACATTTCCATGTTACAAAGTTGACAAGATTTTGTGGCGCTCTGTCAGTAGAGGTGCCAATAGTTATTAACTGTTACTGAGTGGTTGATGGATCTTACTCTGAGCTTTCTAAATGTGATCCTCTGAAATTCACAACTTTCTTGAACCAAACTAAAGAACAACCTCATGAACTCAAACCAGAACCCTTTCTTCATTTGCAGCAAAAACGAGCTGCAAATGGAAAAGAAAAGAAAAGAAAAACAATTTTTGTCCAGCTTTTTACAGGCTGTAGACATCAGACTTACCAACAAACTCCTTAAGATTGCCTATTATTATATACTATTCCCTCCTGGGTCATGTTGTTTGTAGAGATGGCACCCACTATCCCTCCTAAGCGGTAGATGTGGCTGGATGTGGGTACTGATGAACTTCTCTGCTTCGCGCGGATATGTGAATGAGTGCTTAACGTTGTTCACCGTTATAGCCAGCTTCGCGGGGTAGTACAGACTGTACGGGATGCCAGCATTCCGCAGTTTCCCTTTCACGGGGTTGAATGACACTCGAAGTTTGCTGACCTCGGGATTCATGTCAGGGAAGATGTGTACAGGTGATCCTTTGTAGAAGAGGCGGCCTTTTTCCCTGGACAATCGCAGAATCTTCTCTCTGTCGGTGTAGTAGTGCAGGCGGACTATCATGGCTCTTGGGCGCTCCCCTGTCCGTGGTTTCGGGGCGAGGGTTCTGTGGGCTCGATCTATTATAATAAGCGAATCATCATTTTCTTTCCCGAGCACTTCTGAGAAAAACTCTGCCATGAAACGGCTGGGGTTTCCCCCCTCTGCGTCCTCATTAATGCCCACCACACGCAAATTTTTTCTGCGGCTTCTATTTTCTAAATCAAGGCATTTGTCGTGCAGCTTGTTGTAATCTTTCTTTAGGGACTCGTGATCTTTCTCCAAGGCTGTTAACCTGTCTGTAGTGTTGCAGAGGGCCCGCTCCATGTCCTTCTGTATACTTGTTGTTTCTGCATGAGTTTCGTGCAGTGCCTCTATTTTCTGTGATAACTCATGTCGAAGCTTATTGGTGTCTGCTTTAGCTTCTTCTCTTAGCGAGGAAATGTCCTCACGTAAGTTTTCATGCATATTCTCTATCTGCGTCTTAATATCGTTCATCATACCGTCTCGGTAGGCTTGCAATTCGCTCCAAAGGATCCTCACGGAGATTGGTGAGTTCTCGTCCGCCATGTCGTGTTGTAGCTCTTCGCCACTAGATGTAGCAGAAATTGACGACAAAGTTTTTTGCGTGTATTTCCGACTACTCTTCATGACTCGCTTTGTTCAGGAGGAGTTTGTACAGTTGAATCTTGGTTCAAATCAAAGTCAATATGTGTCCCAGGAGGTTTGGATAATCAAAAATCTTAGCGGAGCTGCCTTTCGCTGCTACTTACTCCATCGGCTGGAAGCGGAAGTCTCGTAGTGATTATCATTAATCTACACAGATACAGTGTATGACTTTCAGATATTCTTGGTGTAATTAAGTTGAAAAATATGATGCAGGAGAAGACGAGGCTTTCCTTAACCAGTGGACAGTGTGGTGTCATAAGCATTTTGGAGCACTGCAGGGTTTATATTTATGGCATCAAACAGCCCGGTAAAGAATATGACCAGTTTTTGAATCCATGAGAAGTGTTTTATTTCTCATGCAGTTTTAGTGTATTGATTTTATATGAAGTGCACCTAAGGTGGCTGAAATAAAACACGTGTTGTCCATGCGAGTACATTACTGTAGGCCACTTCTTTGCCTTCATCAGGTGAGTATTTTATCTCCCTTTGAAGGAGCAGAAGCAAGGGAATTATGCAGGAGAAAATTGCAGATAAAGGCTATTATGTCCGCTGTAATATCCATTTTCCAAACAATAATGTCAGGGAGGAAAAAGTATTGAGAGCAGAGCAGTATTACCCTGCCATCTGCTCTCTTCCACCACTCGGTTTGTCTCGTCTCTCTGGGCCGCTCTCTATTTACTCTACGTGGCTCATGTGCTCTCTCACTCTTTCTCCGCAGATCAAGTTTTCTCTCTAAGTTCACAGTTTTCACCATATTCTGAGGTCTTCACTGACGATTCTCTCAGAGATTTTTTAATCTTTTTCCAGTCTGAATCATCACAAATATGCATCTTTTCCATGTTGTCATGTAAAAATTGATCTGAATGTGTGATAAATGTAGAATTACTGTCTCCATGTGCATATTCAGTTAAAAAAAAAAACATTTAAATGATAAAAATGAATGTAAAATGTTAATTTTATATGTCATATGAAATGTTTTAAACTAGGACTCTTGAACTGTGAACTTTGAACAGACTGCCTATAGCAGGGCTGTCAAACTCCAGTCCTCGAGGGCCCATGTCCTGAAACTTGTGAATGTGGCCCTGCTGCAGTACACCTGAATGAAACTATTAGGTTATTAGCAAGACTCTGCAAACTCAGCATGCAGTCAAGTTCTACAGTATCTTGGTAATGACCTACTAATTTTATTCAGGTGTGCTGCAGCAGGGACAAATTTAAAAGTTTCAGGACACCAGCCCTCGAGGACTGGAACCCCTACCCTATACTCTACAGAGAAATGTCTCTGTCATCTAAGGATATTTTGAAGTTGATGCAAGCAAAGCATCATAACATATGATAAATAATAGATGTGATACTATTCAAAGTACACCTTTTAGTTGGTTGATAATGTATTATTTTCTGTTCATGACACAGACAGATATATAACCAGTAAAAGATATAACAAGATATATATATATCTTGTTACATATATATATATGTATATATATATATATATGTATATATATATATATATAAAAAAAAAAACACCCAGCACGCCCCTGCGGGCGGTTTATCCTTCAAGCTCGGGTCCTCTACCAGAGGCCTGGGAGCTTGAGGGTCCTGCGCAGTATCTTAGCTGTTCCCAGGACTGCGCTCTTCTGGACAGAGATCTCCGATGTTGTTCCCGGGATCTGCTGGAGCCACTCGCCTAGCTTGGGAGTCACCGCACCTAGTGCTCCGATTACCACGGGGATATATATATATATATATATGTATATATATATATATATATATGTACATATGTAACTTTAAAACATGCTTTGAAATTTAAAAGCACTACAGCTATGTTTTTGTTTATCCATAAGTTTTTAAAGTTATTCTAAATACATTAGATTAAGTTTTAATATAAGTAATATTAAAGCATTATGCTTTTTTCTTGGTCCCAAAAAAGAACAAGGAAACAAAATTGTGTCAGTGGGATAAAACACACAGTTACACACTCAGAAACAACCAAACAGATCAATCCAAGAAAAAAAAAAAAACAGCCAAACAAAAATACCTGTAAAGTAATGGGTGCCACTTGCAGTAGGTGGAGGTTATTATCTGATTTATAATGAAAAACTGTAAACATTGTTACAGTGATATTGCTGTGACATAAAGTAGCTTCGTATAGTCATTTCAATATGATTTATTTTCTCAAATACTGCAGCTCAGTAAAAAAATTGAAATTTGTGTTTTTGGGGTTAACTATAGGCCTAATAGATACTCTGAGAGTAAAAAAAAAACATGACAGTATATTACAGCATATTTATGCTCAGATCCACACCTACAGCCAGTTTAGAGTGGCTAATTAACCTACATTCATCTTTTTGGACTCTAAGTGTAGCCTGAAGAATCTCATGCTCAAGTACCCTCAAGCGACTCCACACAGAACGGATCCCAGACAAAAAAATCTTGCTGTGAAGTTGATAGTGGTAATGCTACTGCACATGTTAATCCCAAAGAGCCTGAATCTGTGCATCAAATTTCAGGCAATGCATCCAAGAGCTGTTCAGACTAAAATCCACAAATGTCTTCCTGTGGATTTGAAGTAGTAGTAGAGGAAAACTCAGAGCAACAAAAATCAATTTTTCCCAAGAGGACCTTAAATGGAGGCAGGTTTTTGTAGAGGTTAGCAGGGGCAATATACATGATGATATGTGTATGTTTTGTGATCAGCAGAGCCGTGGTGATGTACTGGAACTCTACCAAGCTCAAAAGGTTTATCAAAAAGTAAGTCTGTGTGAAAATACACAACATAAGCAGGTCTTTTTTCTTCTTCTTTTTTTTCCACAAGAAAAGCTGCGTGACACTTGGTGTCATCATGTTTAGGTAAAAGGCTTTTATGGACAATGCCATTTTGAAACTTTCATATTTAAAATGCTTTAATTCATATAATTTCACCGTCCATTCTCTCCTCTAAAAGCATTAAATGTTGGATGTTGAGTGGGTATGCAAGCACTTAGGGTGCCCTGCTGTCTCACCTATGTGAAGAAGAAGGCACCGTGACATTTAGGCCCCTATGTTCTGCAGGCCCAGGGTCAGCTGTGAAAGCCAGCCAGGGACTGTTAATGAATGAAGGGTGGAAATGTCAGCAATCAGTCAGGTGGTACGTCACAATTTCACCGTTTTATTGTCTCTGAGTGGGAGTGACTTCCCGACCCTCAAACTTAAAACTGAATTCTTATTTTTGATTTCATAAGCTGATACACAGCCACACACTAAACTCTTCACTCAGCACAGAAACAAGTTTTACATATGACACATGGGTCCTCAAATAGAATTTGGCAATAACATTGCATTTAAGTGTAATACAGTTTGAGTGATTTCATTTTTCCTTCCATGCAACCTACAAGGGACTTTAAGGAAACTCTGATTTGTTCATGCACAGCAAGAGCTTTTCTTCCTCTTTTCCTTTTGAGTGGCCAGTGTCCAACAACAGTCACAGTGGTTTCTGAGCAGCCCAGTTTGGCCATAACCACTGGGGGGAAATCCACGTTTTACCACAGCTGACCACACACCCACTCGTCTGAATTCCACAGCTTTACTTCAAACACACATCAAGTCTGCACAGCCTTGTGACTGCACGTCACACACATCCACACAAATAGCAGCAACCTGCCACTCTCACAATCCCAGATACTCAAGGCTCTCATTAGGCTCTGTAAAATCTAAACATAGCACCACATCCTCACAAATACTTGCCCCCAAATGAGCATACGGGATTATATCATACACATTGTATATAAGGATAACATGTTAATATTAATAATAATAATAAATAACAGCAACATGGGACTGCTTTTTCTTTCCTCCTTCTTTCAATGTATCACAACTGGCATGATCATGCAGATTTTTGTCACCTCATTTCTTAGGTTTTTTTTTGTTCACATGCATGCACACAGCATCATTAAGGCCCTTGACATGTGTCACAAGCCAGAACTGTGGTTTCACAGCCATCAGTCACATGGAGAAGAGACACCACAGACTCTGTGTTTTGTGGTTTTTCCTGTTTCAATGAACATGGAGAGCAAAGTTCACTTAGAGCAGAGCCCATGTGACAGTGACGCATGCCAACAAGGCTCACTGCTGTGTGGTTGCCTAAAGCTGGACAAATTCAGCAACAAAGTATTTAGGTTAAATATAATGTGTGGTGCTACAACCATCTCGCCCCTGCGGGCGGTTTATCCTTCAAGCTCGGGTCCTCTACCAGAGGCCTGGGAGCTTGAGGGTCCTGCGCAGTATCTTAGCTGTTCCCAGGACTGCGCTCTTCTGGACAGAGATCTCCGATGTTGTTCCCAGGATCTGCTGGAGCCACTCGCCTAGCTTGGGAGTCACCGCACCTAGTGCTCC
Source organism: Oreochromis niloticus (assembly GCF_001858045.2). Taxonomy (NCBI): domain Eukaryota; kingdom Metazoa; phylum Chordata; class Actinopteri; order Cichliformes; family Cichlidae; genus Oreochromis; species Oreochromis niloticus. The sequence continues at coordinate 17,899,478 of NC_031969.2, read as the reverse complement.
GATTACCACGGGGACCACCGTTACCTTCACCCTCCACATCCTCTCGAGCTCTTCTCTGAGCCCTTGGTATTTCTCCAGCTTCTCGTGTTCCTTCTTCCTGATATTGCTGTCATTCGGAACCGCTACATCGATCACTACAGCCGTCTTCTTCTGCTTGTCTACCACCACTATGTCCGGTTGGTTAGCTACCACCATTTTGTCCGTCTGTATCTGGAAATCCCACAGGATCTTAGCTCGGTCATTCTCCATCACCCTTGGGGGCGTCTCCCATTTTGACCTCGGGACTTCCAGGTTATACTCGGCACAGATGTTCCTGTACACTATGCCGGCCACTTGGTTATGGCGTTCCATGTATGCCTTGCCTGCTAGCATCTTGCACCCTGCTGTTATGTGCTGGATTGTCTCTGGGGCATCTTTACACAGCCTGCACCTGGGGTCTTGCCTGGTGTGATAGACCCCAGCCTCTATGGATCTTGTACTCAGAGCTTGTTCTTGTGCTGCCATGATTAGTGCCTCTGTGCTGTCTTTCAGTCCAGCTTTGTCCAGCCACTGGTAGGATTTCTGGATATCAGCCACCTCCTCTATCTGCCGGTGGTACGTACCGTGCAGGGGCCTGTCCTTCCATGATGGTTCCTCGTCTCCCTCCTCTTTCTTGGGTTTCTGCTGCCTGAGGTATTCACTGAGCACTCGGTCAGTTGGGGCCATCTTCCCAATGTATTCTTGGATGTTCGTTGTCTCATCCTGGACTGTGGTGCTGACACTCACCAGTCCCCGGCCACCTTCCTTCCACTTAGCGTACAGCCTCAGGGTGCTGGACGGGGTGAAACCCTCCATGCATGGTAAGGAGCTTTCTTGTCTTTATGTCAGTGGCTTCTATCTCCTCCTTTGGCCAACTTATTATACCAGCTGGGTACCTGATCACGGGCAGGGCGTAGGTGTTGATAGTCTGGATCTTGTTCTTACCGTTCAGCTGACTCCTCAGGACTTGCCTGACCCTCTGCAGGTACTTGGTGGTTGCAGCTTTTCTAGCGGCCTCTTCATGGTTCCCATTCGCCTGCGGGATCCCCAGGTACTTGTAACTGTCCTCTATGTCTGCAATGTTGCCTTCTGGTAGTTCAATCCCCTCAGTTCTGACTACCTTCCCTCTCTTTGTTACCATCCGACTACACTTCTCCAGTCCGAACGACATTCCAATGTCATTGCTGTATAGCCTGGTAGTGTGGATCAGTGAATCGATGTCTCGTTCACTCTTGGCATACAGCTTGATGTCATCCATGTACAGGAGGTGGCTGACAACCGCTCCGTTCCGTAGTCGGTATCCATAGTCAGTCTTGTTAATGATCTCACTGAGGGGGTTCAGGCCTATGCAGAACAGCAGTGGGGACAGAGCATCTCCTTGGTAGATCCCGCACTTGATGGTGACTTGTGCTATGGGCTTGGAGTTGGCCTCTAGTGTTGTACGCCACATCCCCATTGAGTTCCTGATGAAGGCTCTTAGGGTCCTGTTGATCTTGTACAGTTCTAGGCATTCCAGTATCCAGCTGTGGGGCAATGAGTCATAGGCCTTCTTGTAATCAATCCAGGCAGTGCACAGGTTGGTCAGTCTGGTCTTGCAGTCTCGGCTGACTGTTCTGTCTACCAGTAGCTGGTGTTTTGCGCCTCTGGTATTCTTGCCAATTCCTTTCTGTGCCCCGCTCATGTATTGACCCATGTGCCTGTTCATCTTAGCCGATACGATGCCTGACAGGAGCTTCCATGTAGTACTGAGGCAGGTTATTGGTCGGTAGTTGGATGGGACCGGTCCCTTCTTGGGGTCCTTGGGGATCAGGACCGTCCGACCTTCGGTTAGCCATTCCGGGTGTCTCTCGTTAACTAGCAGCTGGTTCATTTGCGCTGCCAGACGCTCGTGGAGTGCAGTCAGCTTCTTCAGCCAGTAGGCGTGAACCATGTCGGGCCCTGGTGCTGTCCAACTCTTCATACTGGAGACCCTTTGTTGGATATCTGCCACTGTGATGGTTATTGGACCCTGTTCAGGGAGGTCGCTATGGTCTGCCCTCAGATCCACTAGCCACTGAGCATTGCCGTTATGGGTTGCGTCCTTCTCCCATATGCTCTTCCAGTATTGCTCCGTCTCCAGCCTTGGTGGTGCTGTTCTCTTATTGTTCCCTTGCCACTGAGAGTACACCTTTGCTGGTTCTGTGGAGAACAGTTGGTTTATTCTCCTGCCTTCTATCTCTCTGGTGTACCTCCTCAAGCGGCTGGCCAAGGCTGTGAGTCTTTGCTTGGCAGTTTCCAAGGCCTCAGGTATGGACAGCTTGCTGTATTTCTTATGCACCTTCTTTGTCGCACCTTTCTGCAACTCCGTTAGTTGGCTAACCTCCCTCCGTGCTACTTTGATCTTGCCCTCTAGCCTCCTTCTCCATGGAGGGTACTGCCCCTTGTGGCTGTTCAACTTATAGCCAAGCATCTCACTGATCACTGCTGCCGTATTGTAGATCAGCTTGTTAGTGTCGGTAATCGTGGTTGTAGGTATCGTCTGTAGTGCTGCATTAACATCATCTAGCAGACCTTCTGAGGGTACTTCACGTAATCTTGGTAACCGGCTACGGGGGATCCAGGTTTCAAGCTTGGCCATGATCCTATTTTTCAGGTCAGTTCCTCTCGCACTCAACGATCCTTCTCCTATCGCACTTGGGGCTATGTACCCAATCTCGGGTGGGGGTGATGATATCTCACCCCTGACCTGGCGTCCTGACTCCTCCTTGCCATAGCATTTATGTCGTACCTCGTCAATCTCTAGCTGTGAGAGCAGTCCCTTCTTTCGAATGTTGGAACACTGAGCTACTAGTTGTTTCGCCGTCATTGTGGATGTTGGGTATCGAAGAATCCATAGGTCCCTCATCCTATTCATGTAACCCCTTCCGCCAGGGTTACTTGCGTAGTAGCATTCCAACAACGCCCTGATACTATATATATGTCTCTCTCTCTCTCTCTCTCTCTCTCTATATATATATATATATATATAGATATATATATATATATATATATATATGATATGATAAATATGAAGGCATGCCAGCTCGGATGTCGCCCGGATCAACAAGGTCCGCGTCAGGTGTTGAGGAACCAGGGCACCCTGACGACAAGTGGGCTACTGCTGGAACAAGAAGGCATCGGTGGGCAAGAGACGAAAACAGGGCGTTGTTGGAATGCTACTACGCAAGTAACCCTGGCGGAAGGGGTTATGAATAGGATGAGGGACCTATGGATTCTTCGATACCCAACATCCACAATGACGGCGAAAATACCAAGGGCTCAGAGAAGAGCTCGAGAGGATGTGGAGGGTGAAGGTAATGGTGGTCCCCGTGGTAATCGGAGCACTAGGTGCGGTGACTTCCGAGCTAGGCGAGTGGCTCCAGCAGATCCTGGGAACAACATTAGAGATCTCTGTCCAGAAGAGCGCAGTCCTGGGAACAGCTAAGATACTGCGCAGGACCCTCAAGCTCCCAGGCCTCTGGTAGAGGACCCAAGCTTGAAGGATAAACCGCCCGCAGGGGCGCGCTGGGTGTTTTATATATATATATATATATATATATATATATATATATATATATATATATATATATATATGTATGTACATAGTGTGTGTGTGTATAGTACCTATTTCTGAATCTGCATAATAACATTGGGTTGTGGTTCATTTGTTGCCCTTATGTGACTGTGAGCCTAACCTGTGTTTTCTGCTCTCCCAACCATGGGCTTCACACCTTCCACACATGCGCACATTTTTTCCGCCCCATTGAGTACACTAATGCTTTTTATCACAGCTGAAGTATTTTTGTACTCCTGGAAAATGCCTCTTCACCATGATTCCCCACAACTTCATGCTTCATCCCAGTTTTTGAGCAGAGCTCTCCCCTGTGCCTTTTTGACTGAGAGTAATTTGCACATGGTTCAAGAATGCGCTGAACGATGAGAGAAATGTTGTGGGCTGAGACAGAGGCTAATGTGTATTTATTTCATTGAGTAGCGTTGCTTGGCAAAGCCAGCGTAGCACATACCCTGGGCAATGGCTTGACAAATCAGATCTGTCAGACTATCAACACTTGCCACTTCGCCTCCAAGTACAGGTACACAGAGCTAACTCTCCAGGGGAAGGAGTGAAGACAGGAGGCATGTACTCAACCTTCATAAAAGAGGAATGTTGGCAATTTGTTATGCACATATTACCCTGAAAATCTATATATATATATTTCTACAGAAGAAATGTAATTTCTACTTAGGTATGGTGAAAGGTAACATTTACCATTTATATATACTCAAGAAAACTTCATTGCTTTGAACTTACCAGTATTTTACATTTTTTTTTGCGAGTTGTTTGATGTGCACTAGTGGATTTAACTGTTGTCTATTTTGGGCAACTAATTGCTACTTTAAAAGCAATACTGCAATTAAAAAGAACAAAAAAACAAGAGGAACAAGCTGATCTCATCTTCACCATTGAAAATTACATCCACAGGCACACTGTTAGTTACAGTTTCTAGCTGCTAGTAACAGGCTTGACTCCCTTTTTGCCTTCAGAACTGCGTTATTTCTTCATAGCATAGATTCTACAAGGTGATGGAAACACTCTTTAGAGATTTTGACATGACAGCATCACCACTGCTGCAGATTTGTAGGCTGCACATCCATTTCCCATTCTTCCACATCCCAAAGGTGCTCTGTTGGATTGAGATCTGGTGACTGTGGAGACCATTTGAGTGCAGTGAACTCACTGTTATGTTCAAAACAATCAGTGTAAGACGATTTGAGCTTTGTGAGACGCTATCCAACTGGAATACAGCAAATTTTCACTTTGCTATCTAAATGTTGGAGCAGAGATAGACTTTTCAGACAAGGCAATGTTTTTTACAATCTTCTACTGTCCAGTTTCCTGTTCTAAGCTAACAGGAGTGGTACCTGGTGTAGTCATTTGCTCTTCTGCATACCTTGGGAACTGTTGCCTTCCTTCAGCTTGGAGCAGTTTGGCTATTCTCCTCTGACCTCTGACATCAACAACACATTTTCACAAAGAGAACTGCCGCTCACTGCATATTTTATTTTTTTCAGACCATGATCTGGAAACTCCAGAGTATTTTCTCCAGTATACTCAGACCAACAATACCATGCCATGTTGAAAATCACTTATATCACCTTTCCTTCTCATTCTGATGTTCAATTTGAAATTCAGCAGGTTGCCTACATGATTAAATGCATTTAGTTCCTGCAGTGTCATTGGCTGATTAGATTGTTTTCTCAACTAGCACTTGAACATGTATATCTATTATTGTATGGTCTTTACCTTACAATATAAAGCGCCTTGAGGCAACTGTTGTTGTGATTTGGCGCTATATAAATACAACTGAACTGAACTGAATAAAAAGTGCACCTAATGAAGTGGCCAGTATATATATGGACACTAACCAAAGATTTTTTGCTTAAGACTAACTCAAGCTGTGTGAGATATGAACTTTGTTTCCCTACAAAAATGGATGTCCTTTCATTTTAATATGTCTTCAGTTCATTAATCTCAAAGTATTTGCTGTCATAAATGATTTCATATTACATTTAGCCTCTTCGTCAAAGTATACAGCAATAAAAATACGATGCACTTCATTGGTTTTGAAACAGCATTATGAGAAGCTGGAAAGAATGGAGCTCCTGTGGAGTGGCTATATTTGGCTGCCTCATCATCTCCTTTGGTGCTGCAGCTCAGCATGGCGGCTTGTCTGAGAGCCTAAACACTCTATGTGATGCATC